>NC_056729.1:1560920125-1561270125 GCF_019279795.1 Protopterus annectens | reverse complement strand
GTCAATCTATGATATTGCCATTTAATGAGGACAGTTATAACATTATGCACATTGTTCAAGATATTTGGATAGGGTCTCTTCCATCGGATATTACTAGTACTGTTGGAGTCTTGCCTTCGTTCACATTTAGTAGGGGTAGGAATTTAAAACAGCTTATGGAAAATACTAACTTACAAGTTCCATACAAACATTGCATGATGAATAAATGTGGATGTTCTTCATACCACATTGCTGCAGTCCTAACACTTGGGTAGTCCGCTGTCCCAGTCGGCCCGAATACCAAAGTATATGGCTGACGTCGGTCAAGGTGCATTAGTCTGACGTCAGGACGTCAGGGTACAAATGCGCATGACCGACGTCATATCCTCAGTCTTTTTTGCCGCATGGTCCGATGCAGAAGCAGTTTTGCAAGTGCAGGTTGGCGTTCTGAGATTTTCCGAAGTCGGAGTTTCAGACCGAATCCAAATTGGCTAAGTACCCGTTGGGGATTATTTTGTTTTTTCTTGCCTCAGTATTTTACCGGATGTCAGAAAAAGTGAATAACTGTATTTCTTGTGGGAAACAGATACCTCATAGGGATTACCATACCTTGTGTATACCTTGCCTAGGGCCTGAGCACGGCGTTGTTGGCTGTCGCTCTTGTGCTAGATTTAACAAACGCACTATAAAGAGAAGATTAGATTGTGCCAGGTTAGTTTTGGGAAGCGGTGTAATTATAAAATGCCGCCGGATGCTCCGGCCGCCGTCAAAAAGCGCAAGGACAAAACAGCAAAGCCTAGGCTGGAAGAACTGTCCGTCCCGGACGCCGGTTCTTTAGAGGGCTCGGTGGAGCCAGGGTTCAGCCAGAAATTTCTTTGGAATCCCAGGGAGAGACTTTATTACTGCAAGATGTGACCTCTCAGGAGGTAGGCCAGGCGGAAGGGGCTTCTCAGGTAGCTGTTCTTCCCTCCCTTCCTAAGGTGGTTAGGCCCTCCCTGCTGTTTCCAAGGCTTCTCCCAGGGGCAGGCCAGGTTTTGTTTCAGGAGTTACCCCTAGTTCTTCAGGGTCTGTACCTAAGAAGCATATGCTTAAGATGGCAGAAGATTTGATTACAATGATTAGAGGTTCTATGCCCCTCCTGATAAGAGGCCTAGGGTGGAACCTGAGCTTGGGAGTTTTGAGCAGTGTTCGGATGCTTCTGAGTCTTCGGCTGAAGACTTGCAGGAGTATTCCCCTTACTCTGATTCTGATGTAGATGATTCTACTCCTTCTGCTTCTCCTCCTGAGGATTTTTCATTTTCAGAGACTCTTCATTCCATGAGGGATCATTTTAAATGGGAAGGTCAGGATTTCTCTGATTCCAGGAAAAGGCTTAGGGAATTTTGTTTCTACCCCAGCATAGGCCTTTAGCTATACCTCCTGTTCTAGATGTGGTAGAGGATGTTTTTGCAGAGGCTTCTCTGAACCCTGACTCTTTGCCTCCTGCTCCAGTTAAACCGGATAGATATTATAGGGTGCCTGAAGCTCATAAGTATCTTTTTAAGAGTCCTAGGGCAGACCCAGAAACTGTTTCACAGGGGCCTAAAGGTGTTAAGGCTTCTGTTGTTAAAAATCCTGTTCCTCCAGATAAAGAGGCTAGGGCTTTGGATAGATGGGGAAAGAAAGTGTATACTTCTTCCACTTTGGCCATGAGAGCTTTGAATTGCCAGTTTCACATGTTGAAATACCAAAATTATCTCCTTTCACAATTAAAGTCTAAGGTAGATGCTTTGGCGGAAGGTATTGAGTGTAAAGAGTTGCAGGATTTAGTTCATGTTTCTGAACAGGTGGGTAAGCATTCTTTGCAATGTGGTTTTGATGCTGTGCAGGCCTCTTCGAGGGTGGCTGCCACTGGTTCGGTTCTTCAGGCACGCCTGGTTGAGGGATCAGAATTTAGCTGAGCATGTGAAAACAAGGATTTTAGATGCTCCTTTACAATCTGATGTGTTGTTTGGTTCGCCTGTGGAAGCAGTTCTAAAGAAAATGGAAGACAAGGCTAAGTCTATGCAGACTGTTAAAGATTTTGCAGGTTCAGCCTCCAAGTTTAGTAGAAATTGGCCTACCCAGGGGTGGACATATCCTGCTTATGATTCCCAGTCTAGGGGTAGGTCTAGGCGTGGTAGAGGCAGAGCTCAAGGTTCTTTAGGCCTAGAACAGGGAGTTCACCTGCTCAGTCTTCTGGTGAGGGCAGGGGTCAGTCCTTTCGTAAACAGACACAATGACCTGCCTTTTCAGCTGCCAGAATCTTCTCGGCTGGCAGCACCTTTGGGAGGAAGGTTGGCACTTTTCAAAGAAAACTGGAGTTTAATTACCCAAGACAGATGGGTATTGGATATCATTCACCACGGTTACAGGTTTTATTTCCATACCTTGCCTCCTTTCAAAGGCATGCCAGACATTCCTCCTCAACAAAGTTAAGAGGCTCACAAGCAAATTTCTCTGTTGCTCCAAATAGGGGCCATTCAGCCAGTTCCTGTGCCAGAAAGGGGCCTAGGATTTTATTCTCGCCTGTTCCTAGTACCAAAAAGGGGAACACGTGGAGACCAATTTTGGATCTGTCTATCCTCAACACTTATCTGGACATTCCCAAGTTCAAAATGTTGACGTTACAACAGCTTTTACCTCTGCTGGGCAAAGATCACTGGATGGTAACTTTGGATCTCAAGGAAGCTTACCTTCATGTTCCTATCAGACTAATTTGCAGGAAGTATCTGCGTTTCGAGCTGGGAATTCTCATTATCAGTTCTCTGCATTGCCCTTTGGCTTATCTACTGCCCCCAGAGTATTCACAAAGGTTCTGGCTCTAGTGATAGCTTTCTTCAGGGTCAAAGGAATACAAATCTATCCTTATGTGGACGATTGCCTGATTCTGGCTCAAGGAAGGGATGTGCTTCTTCAGCATCTGGAATATGTGATAGCAGTGCTAAGATGCCTAGGGTATTCTGTGAACGAAATAAAGTCCAGTCTAGTACCCTCTCAAGACATGTGCTTTCTGGGTGTGAGACTGAATACAGCAACCCAGATGGCCTTTTAACCCCGGACAAACAAAAGAATCTTTCTTTACTTCCATCAACTATCTCATCAGTCCGGGCTGACTGCAAGGACAGTCCTTCAAGCCTTAGGGTTCATGGCATCTTGTATTCTGGTACTTCCCAATGCCAAACTGCATATGAGGAAGCTACAATGGTATCTCAAAAATGTATGGACACAGCACTGCCAGGATTTGGACACTGTCATTCAAATAATACCTTGCATTCAAAAGGAATTTTTGTGGTGGGCTCAGGAATGTCACCTAAACAAGGGACTCTCTGTGACCCGGCCAGAGGCGAGTCAGATTCTAACGACAGATGCCTCAGACACAGCTTGGGGAGCTCATCTGAATGGAAAGTGGATACAAGACAAGTGGCCTGCCAGACTGCAGCATCTACATATCAACATGAAGGAGATGTTAGCAGTCTAGTTTGCATTACTGGCTTTCAAGGATTTACTTCTTCCAGGGCAGGTGTTGATTCTAACAGACAACACAACTGTCATGTGGTACATCAACAAACAAGGGGAACACATTCTTATCCTCTATGCAGGCAAGCAATGATTTTGTGGGAGACTGCGTTAAGCTTGCAGCTGAATCTTCAAGCAAGGTTTCTGCCAGGAGCACAGAACTCCTTAGCAGATGTGTTAAGCAGGCAAATCATGGATCCCCACGAGTGGAAACTGGATCTTCATGTATTTCAGACATTGACAGTGTCATGGGGAACTCCAGACATAGATCTGTTCGCTTCTCCACTAAACCACCAGCTGCCAAAGTTTTGCACGAAAAGGTTTCATCACACAGCCTGGAAAGTGGATGCTCTTTCTTTCAGTTGGAAAAATCTTCATGTGTATGCCTTTCCACCTCTGCCTCTCCTCCCAAAGGTACTTCTAAAGGTCAGACAAGACAAGCCAAGGATGATTTTAATAACTCCGATTGGCCTCGGCAGCACTGGTACCCATTGCTGAGGAGTCTGGTAAGGAAGCCTCCATGGCCCTTACCTTTGATTCCACACCTATTGTCTCAGAAGGACGGGCATCTGCTCAATGTCAAGCTTCACTCTCTTCATCTAACAGCTTGGCATATTCTGTTTTGAACCATAGCAGGTCTCAGCTTCCTCAACAAGTTTTGAATGTGATTATGGAAGCCAGAAGACCTAGTACAAGGAAAGTGTATGCAGGAAAATGGAAGAGATTTTTATTTTGGTGTGCAGCAAAGGATTTGGATGTTTCTGAGCCGAATTTGAGTGTGGCTCTTCAATATCTTACTGAGTTATTGGACAAAGGTTTGTCTTTCTCTTCCATTAAGATTCATGCTGCAGCAATTTCAGCTCACTATGATTGTGACCCACCATTGTTTTCTCATCCTTTGTTCAAGCAATTTCTTAGAGGGGCAAAGAATATAAGACCCCACGAGAGCTCCTACTCCTGCTTGGGACCTCAATTTTGTGTTGGAGAAACTCACTCTACAACCTTTTGAGCCTGCAGCTACTGCTGAATTGAAATATTTGTCATGGAAGACTGCTTTTTGTTAGCCATTACATCTGCAAGAACGGTGTCTGAACCGCAGGCCCTTATGCCGGTTGAGTCTTTCCTGCTTTTTCATAAGGATAGGGTATGTTTACGCACTAATCCTTCCTTTATGCCTAAAGTGGTTTCTAGTGTGGCTTTAAACCAAACTATTGATTTGCCTACCTTTATGCAGATCCCCAAAATAAGGGGAAAAGATTTTGCACACTTTAGATGTACACAGGCAGTTGCGTTATTATTTAAGCAGGACTAAGGATTTTAGGCAGTCTCAGCAGTTGTTTGTTTCTTTTGCTTTGAGTTCTCAGGGCAAGCCTGTGTCAAAACAAACTATTTCTAAGTGGATTGGGTTTTGCATTGCATTTTGTTATTCCCATCATGGCAAGGAGATTCCAGCTGGGATTAGGCCTCATTCCACTAGGGCTACTGCCACTTCTACAGCATTTCTAAGGGGTGGCAACTAAGGATATTTTGGAGGCAGCTACTTGGAGTTCAGTGCATACTTTCTCTAAGCATTACCACCTTCCTCTCTACTCTAAATCTAGGGCTGGTTTTGCCACGGCTATTTTGCAGGGCATGTTGTCAGCTCCTGCTTCCTTATGATTTGCCAGCCTCCCTTACCTCTGCTTTGGGATTCTACCCAAGTGTTAGGACTGCAGCAATGTGGTATGAAGAACATAGTACAGTTTTGTACCTACCATAAATGTAGATGTTCGAAGATCCACATTGCTGCAGTCCAATTTACCCTCCCTCCTTCCCCTCTGTGTTTATGGGTGGTTGTGTGGGTGAGGTTATACTCTTGTAAATTTGTATATATTGTATATATATTTGGTGCAGGAGTGTGGTGTTTTTGGTTTTAGCCTTATCTTTTTAGGGTCTTCTGACATCTGGGGCAAGAAAAGACTGAGGATATGACGTCGGTCATGCGCATTTGTACCCTGACGTCCTGACGTCAGACTAATGCGCCTTGACCGACGTCAGCCATATACTTTGGTATTCGGGCCGACTGGGACAGCGGACTACCCAAGTGTTAGGACTGCAGCAATGTGGATCTTCGAACATCTACATTTATGGTAGGTACAAAACTGTACTTTATCACTTCTGCTAAAAAAGATGTTAGAGCTTCTACAAGTCCTCCTCATTTGATTATTTGACCTTCTATAATAAAAGGGTTACTATCTGAATTAATTTGTTTTTTATGCGTAACATGGCTGTGAAAATCCATCTTAATGTATCATTCTACATGTTTTCTTTAAAGCTTGAATGAATCAGGGTGAATACACATTTTGTTGTACAGATGACTTCAAAGTAACTCGTGTACTATGCAAACAGAACTGAATACCAATGAAAGGATGGCCATCTGTTTGTTTTCTTTGCTAAGACACATTTGGGTTAGAAAAACATGCAGCAGACCTTCTCCAGGCCAGAACGTAAAACATCAAAAGTTTTATAAGGGACAGCAAAACGATAAAGCAGTATCCGAAACATGCTGCAAAGACAAGGATAGATAACAGGCAAACAACTCGAATTATCTTAAAAGTGAACAGAGCAACAAATTTTGCATCAACATGCATTTTCTGAAGAATAAGAACTATGAAAATGCTAATATCTGGTGTTATTGACTGACTTTATTTATCTGCGATTTACAAGAAAAAAACAAAAAAAGAAAACAAAAGCATTATGAGAGATGGTAAAGATATGAGGTAATATCTGGCACTTTCTGCAAAATTTAGGACAGATGAGAGGCAGACAACTCTAATTCGTTTAAAAAGTTTAACAGAACAACACATTCCGCATCAGCCTGCACTTTCAAAATGGTACGAAGTATGAAACTTGAAAATATACTTTCATCCCTCATTGAGTGATTGTAATCCTCACTGATTTACAAGAAAATACAATTTACTAGACAAAAATCATCCAGGATGTTTTTGGAACTAATTACAACATGAAACATAAAGCTCAAATGTCTGGCATCATTGACTGTTACTAAGGCAAGTGTTTTTTTCTGTTTGTTCCATGTTGTGAGAGGTAGTGTTCCAGATTTTGGAGGTAGAATGGAAGGTTAACTGTGACCAGAAAAATCAGACGTTTTTATGAGGATCAGGGCAAAACTGTGGCAATACAAAATGTGAAACTCTAAAGTCTGCCATTATTGACTTAGTCCTTGGTACATGCCTCTTGACTGCTTAGCCCAAGAAAATGTACAAAAACAAAGTCAAAAATAATGAGGGACAAAGGCTCACTGATATCTAGAAAAATGCTAGAGTACAGGTTTTGCATTAGCATGCTTTTCTGAAGGATACTAAATCTGAAACTGAAATGTTTGCTCTTGTTTTAGTGGCTGCAGTCTTCAACAATTTATTAGGGAAAAAAAATACAAAGCAGTCACCAGACTAGAGACAAACTCCAGGACTGTCTACAAACTTAAGTGTCTGCTATTATTTTAGTGACTGTAGTCTTCAGTTTATCAGCAAAAACACAAATTTTAACAAAATAGTCACCAGACTAGAAGCAAACTGTAGGACATTATATAAAGTCAAGGACATTTGAGAGCTATGCATGAATTGCCAGAAAATCAAGCATTTCATGCAGTGTACAGCCAGCCACAGAACAGAAACATGGGATGACATAGGTTCTGCAGTTGTGATGGGCTGGCTCCACAGTTCAGTCATATGTTCACTAGTGGCAGTCTGTGTTTATAGTGCCTGGCAGTGGCCATCACGGAACTTCATTCAACAGATACTGTGCCTGTGCTGGCCATGGCCAGGTGAGAAAGTGAAATAAATTCTTCTGACTCAGAGATTGAGAAGACTGCCAGAACAAAACTGCGATACCTGACTGCTAGTGCTACTAAAAAGGGAAAATAGGTAACAGTAGCCCAGCAACTAAGCTACTAGATCTGTAAGATATACCTGTGTCCCAATCGCTGTCTGTACTACACATTAAGAAAAACTAAAGTCATTCACTTGCCTGAATGAGTCTGCACTGTGGGACTGGGCAGGACAAGTGCAACTTTAACTTCTACTTGTAAGTTGCAACTCCATCCAGTCCACAATAACAGCTAGTTAAACTGTTAAATTTTAGAAAGGTTTTAAAGCAGCAAGGTCTTCTGGGGCATGGCAGCAAACACTAGGGTATGTAACATCCCAGAAACAGAGGTATTAGTAATGTTTTAATTACCTGTACTGAAATACTGGCACTCAAAATGCTGACTAGACTTCGCAAACAGCTAGAAAGACCCCCAGAGGTTCCTAACTAACAAGATCACTTGCTTAAAGATTGAGAGATTGGAAAAAAAATGATCCTTTATTCAGTGTATTATAGACTGCTAAGGGAAGACCTGTACCTTGCCTTCTGTGTCATTATAGAACCAATTGTCCTGGATCTGTTGTATTTCCACACATCAAATAGTTCCACAGATGTCAGAACTAGGAACCTAAATCTTTACCAACAGATAAAATACAGTATAAGACAAGATTCTTCATGTATTCACTGTCTTTAGGAAATCCTTATGTTTAGTCTGACTGATTACCATGGTATGTCTTCTAGGCCAAGGGAAATTATCATCCCTTACTTGATGTTCTTCGTGTTGCACTGTTGCAGTCATCACATTTGGGTTATCTGCTTGCAGTAGCCCTCAGCCGGCCTGATTATCAAAGTTTTGGGTCCTGAGTCAGTTGCTGTCTCATCTGCCATGACATCAGGTAGTCAGGGGTATAAAGCATGCAGCCGACGCCATTACATCAGTGTTTCTTGCTGTGCGGTGTCCAAAGCAGAAGTAGTTCGCAAGTGCCAGTCGGCCGACTCCTGAAATTTTCGTTTTTGAGTTTCAGAACAGAAGTCTTCAACTAAAGCTAAATACCCTATTGGCGAACCTTTTTCTTGCTCATAACTGATGTCAGTAAAAGTCAATAATTGTATTTCTTGTGGAAAGCAAATACCTCATAAAGATTTTCATTCGTACTTTTATTCCTTGCCTAGGCCCTGACTACGACGTACCTCGCTGTCGCTTTTGTGCCTTATTTAAACAACGAACTATTCATCATCGGTATATTTACACTTCTAAATATTTTGGTACTCTGTTCAGTTATCCAGTTATGTCTAAGGTAAGCCATCCGACTACCGACATTTCGGAAAAATGCAAAGATAAAGACAGAGGCAGGCCGCCTAGGTCCAAAGCTGTCAACGACGCTTCTCCTAAGCTAGACGCCAATTCACCGGTACTCAGTGAGGCGCTTTTGCAGCCCTTGATACCCGCTACTTCAGATTCGCAGGCCTCTACTGAGACCCATTTGGAGTCCTGTATGCCGCGAGATGCTTCAACTGTGGAACTTGTGGATGTCTCTACCTTGGATAGGTCCGGAGCCGCTGTGCAGGCACCGGCTTCTGAGGGTGTATTCAGGACTTGCATATTAAACCAATGCCATCTTCTTCTTCAAGGCCTAAAACTCGAACCTTGCCTAGAAAACAGACACCCAGACTGCATGATCAGGCCTCTATGCCTAAAAAACAAATAAGAATGGCTGAAGACCTTATTACTTTAATCAGGGGAAGCCAATCTTCTCCCTCTAAGAGACATAGGACTGAATTTGCTTATGATACTTTTGATCAGGATTCTGAAAGTTCCGTTTCCTCTGACCAGGATTTACCCTTATCTACCTATGAGGATTCTGATGCAGATGAATCTATTTCCTCTGCTTCCCCTCCAGAGGATTTCTCTTTTGGTGAAACCTTGCATACTCTTGGGGGGCATTTTCCCTGGGAAAGCCAGGATTACTCTGATTCTAAAAAGAGGCTTAGGGGTTTCTTACTCCTGCCTCAACACAGGCCTTTAGCTATCCCACGTACTAGACATTGTTGATGATGCCTTTTCGGAATCTAGCTTGGCCCCTGACTCTTTACCTCCTGCTCCCAGAAAACCTGTTAGATATTACAGGGTTCCTGACTCTCACAAGTTCCTTTTTACAAATCCTACTGCGAATCCTGAGACTATTTCACAGGAACCCAAGGGCATTAAGGCTACTACTGCCAAAAATTCTACCCCCTCTGATAGAGATTCCAGGGCGCTGGATAGATGGGGTAAGAAGGTATACACTTCTGCAACCTTGGCCATTAGGGCCTTAAACTGACAGTTTCATATGTTAAAGTATCAGCAGCATTTTATTGGATTACTTAAACAGAAAATGATGTTGATTCCTGACTGTGCTGAAAATAAGGATTTACAGATTTAATGCATTCTGCTGAACAAGTTGGAAAACATACTTTGCAATGTGGTTTTGATTCACTAGAGGCATCTTGCAGGGCTGCTGTCACTGTGTCTGTACTTAGAAGGCATGCTTGGCTTAAGGAGCAATCCTTGCCAGATTATGTTAAAGCTAAATTGCTGGATGCTCCCTTAAATCAGGACCACCTGTTTGGCAACAAAGCAGAAGTAGTACTTAAAAAGATGGAGGAAAAAGCTAAATCTATGCAAAATGTAAAAGATTTCCTACAAGTACAGCCCCCAAGATTTAGTAGGCATTGGCCCTCTAAGAATTGGTCCTTTCCTGCCTCTTCCAGGCCTTCTCAGTCCAAACCCAGAAACAGCAGAACACCCAGGCTTCAGTCCCAGAGTACGCACAGGACTAAGCAGTAGGGGACTCCCACTTCCAAATCAGGGAGTAATAACACTTCCCCCTATGGTAAACTGTTTCAATGACTTAACTTTAAAACTTCCAAGCCCTTTTCAAATGACTGCTCCTTTAGGGGGAAAGATTGCTCTGCAGGCAAAAAACTGGGAACTCATTACCCAGGACAAATGGGTTTTAAATATAGTTTCCCAAGGATACAGATTTCACTTTCACACGCTACCAACCCCAAACAGTTGGCCGGATCTACCCCCAAATTAGTGAGCAGAGCCTCAAAAGCAAGTACTCTCTCTCTCTCTAAGCATAAGAGCTATTCAAAGTGTACCAGAAGAGGAAAAGGGACAAGGTTTCTACTCAAGACTTTTCCTGGTACCCAGGAAAATACATCTCATGGCATCCTATCCTGGACCTTTCTGTCCTAAACACCTTTTTTGTGATCTCAAAATTCAAGATGCTAACCCTTCACCAGTTGCTTCCTATGCTAGGCAAGGATGCCTGGTTGGCAACACTGGATCCAAAGGAAGCCTACCTGCACATCCCAATCAGGGAATCTTGCAGAAGATACCTATGCTTCAAAGCAGGCTACATGCTCTATCCGTTCTCTGCACTGCCCTTTGGCTTATCTACTGCGCCCAGGGTATTCACAAAGTGCCTAGCTCCAGTCGTTGCATTTTACAGGCAAAGAAATATTCAAATATACCCATACCTGGACGATTGTCTAATTCAGGCAGAAAGCCTGGACATACTTTTGAATCATCTGGCATTTGTACAAAAGGTGCTAACTTGTCTGGGGTACACCATAAACGAAAAGAAATCACATCTTGTACCCTGTCAACAAATTATATTCCTGGGAGCAAGCTTGAACACAACTTCCCAGATGGCTTTCCTCATGCCAGAGAAACAAATTAATTTGACAACTTACTTCAAACTAATGGCCACAAAAACCCTGCTGTCTGCAAGGCAAATACTACAAGCCTTGGAGTTCATGGCCTCCTGCATTCTCCTAATTCCATATGCAACACTGCATATGAGGACATGACAATGGTATCTAAAAAGCCTATGTTGTCAACATTATCAGGATCTAGAAGCAATGATACCTATCATACCTTGCCTACAGTTAGAGTTCCTTTGGTGGACAGAGGCTGTCACCAAAACAAGGGACTACTATTCACTGTACCCCCTGCCACCCAAACCCTAACAGACTCATCAGACTATGCATGGGGGGCTCACCTGGCAGGGAAGTGCATTCAGGGCAAATGGAACCCAAGTCAAATGCACCTGCATATCAATCAAAAAGAAATGTTAGCTGTACAGAATGCTCTTCAAGGACCACATTCTTCCAGGACAATTAATGGTAAAGACTGGTAACACCACTGTTATGTGGTACATAAACAAGCAGGGGGGTACCCATTCATACCCCCTCTGCAGACTAGCCATGGCTCTGTGGAACATAGCCTTGAGCTACCAAGTGCATCTACAGGCTCAATTTCTGCCAGGAAAGCTAAATACACTGGCAGACGAACTAAGCAGAAATCTCATGGACCCACACGTGTGGAAACTGGAACCAAAGACTTTCAACATGTTAATAAACAAATGGGGAAGCCCAGGTATAGACCTATTTGCCTCTCCCCAGAACTACCAATTGGACAAATTCTGCACAAGGACTCCCCACAAACAAACTTGGAAAGTGGATGCTCTGTCCTTCAACTAGAAAAACCTATCAGTTTATGCCTTTCCTCCTCTGCCTCTCCTCTCCAAAGTATTCCTAAAGATCAAACAGGACAAACCAAGGACAATACTGATTGCACCAGACTGGCCTCGCCTACACTGGTACACCCTCTTGCTCAGTGTGTCACTGCTGGCTCCATGGCACCTGCCTCAGAGCCCTACCCTGCTGTCCCAGCAGGAGGGCTAGATTCTGCACCCTCAGCTTCAAACCCTGAACCTGGCAGCCTGGCTAATTACCTAATCTCTCCGTTACCATCCCTCAGTAAACAAGTGTTGAATATCATTTTGGAGGCAAGGAGGCCTAGTACTAGAAAATCTTATGCTGAAAAATGGAAAAGATTCTGTTCCTGGAACCAAACTCAAGGGATGGGCACAGCAGCACCCAGTTTACCTCAGATTCTTCAATAATTAACTGAGATGCTTCCCAAGGGCCTTACTTTTTCCTCCATCAAAATTCATGCCTCAGCCATTTCATCTCATTACAACACAGATCCCACCCCTCTTCTCTCATCCACTGCTCAAGCAGTTCCTCAGAGGAGCCAAAAACTTAATACCACCCAGGAGAGCCCCAACTCCAGCCTGGGACCTTAACTTTGTATTGGAAAAACTCACTCTATCTCCTTCTGAGCCAGCTGCAAGAGCAGAGTTAACATTTCTTTCTTGGAAAACAGCCTTCCTTTTAGCAATCACTTCAGCAAGAAAGGTATCTGAATTACAGGCCCTTATGGCAGTGGAGCCTTTCATCATCTTTCATGCAGACAGGGTGTCTCTCAGGACCAATCCCTCCTTCATGCCCAAGGTGTAGTATCCAGTGTGGCTCTTAATCAGTCCATTCATTTGCCAACCTTCTTTTCTAATCCACAGAACAAAGGGGAATGGATACTGCACTCCTTGGATGTGCACATACAACTTAGATTTTACTTGGACAAGACTAAACCTCAAAGGAAATCTGAACAACTGCTGGTGGCATTTGCTGCAGGACCAGAGGGGAAGGCCATTTCAAAGCAAACCATTTCTAAATGGATAGGCTATTGCATTCATTTCTGCTACAAGCACCATGGAAAACCCATCTCACAGGGGATAAGGCCACACTCCAACAAGGCTGCATCTACCTCTACAGCCTTTCTCAGAGGTGTCCTTACCAGGGACATCCTAGAAGCTGCTGCCTGGAGTTCTGTGCATACTTTCACCCAGCATTACCATTTACCAATTTTCTCTAAATCCAGAGCTGGCTTTGCCACTGCAGTCTTGCAGGGCCTTTTAGCTGGTCCTAATGCTATCTAAATTCCTCCTTCCATCCTTAGCTTTGGGAGTCTACCCAAATGTGATGACGGGAACAGTGAAACATGAAGAACATAGTACAGCTGTGTACACTTACCATAAATGTAGATGTTCGAGTGTATTCACTGTTGCAGTCCTGGTTACCCTCCCTCCAGACCCCGGACTGCTTTTGGCTATACCTCTAGTCTCCTTTACTATGCTTAAAAGCTTTTTGGTGTATTTGCTTTTATTTTGGAGGTATAACCTTGCATATATATATTTTTAATTGCTTCCCTTAGGGGGACACCTGACAAGTGGGGCAAGAAAAACTAATGTAATGGCATCGGCTGCATGCTTTATACCCCTGACTACCTGATGCCATGGAAGATGAGACAGCAACTTTGATAATCAGGCTGACTGAGGGCTACTGCAAGCAGATAACCCAAATGTGGTGACTACAACAGTGAACACACTCGAACATCTACATTTATGGTAACTACACAACTAAACTTTCTTCCCTCATCTGATCCTTAATAGAATGTAATGTCCCTTGAGGTATGTAATTGTTTAAAAATATGAGTGTGACAAATTACCTCATTGAAAAAACAACGGTATGTCTTCCTTGTGTTACACAGACCACCTTAGGGCACAATCCTGTCTTCTCTGTTTTCTACAGACTCTTGAAGGAAGACCTCTAGCTTGCCTACAAAGCCTCAATAGAGCTAGTACTTTGTGATTTCCTACATATCTGCAAAGCAAATAGCACCCTACACACCTAGTTGAAGGAACTAATCTTTAGCATAAATAGGACCTGCAGGAGAGACCGATATCTCAGTTAAGGAATCTGTCTCTTATGGACCAGACTTCCCTTAGATGTAAACCAAAGTAGCTTGCTGACCCTCTTTAAGTGCTGACTGGATGAATGTACAGGAAACCGTAAATTCACTTCTGGTCTGGCCCCTCAAATCCTCATTGAAAAGGGATGGAATTTGGTAATTATGTTATGGGATACTGATTTAATGGGATCCTGAGGCTAGGATACAAATGATCTCTGTGATCCACAGACTAGTATGAACTCTTCCACCGGCTGCTCAAGCCTACCCACCAGGCCTTCCACTTATGTGGACAAGACCCATAAGGAAGTTTAAGGGTCGGGCATACCAACATATGTTAGACATAAGAAACCAGAACATGAACAACGCTCTATATAAGCACATTTCTAAATTTTTCTGTTCATCAGTTTGTATTCTTTGGATTAAGTACAGTGTTTAAGGATCCAAGGGGGGTCCGTGGTCTGACTTGATTGAACTTAAGGAGCTTCATTGGCAGATCAAGTTAAACACATACAGGTGCCAGGGCTTAATGACAATGTTTCTCTTTGTAGTGTTCTTGTACTCCATTCATATGATGTTTGAAGATTTTTAATACAAGATTTAATATGTATGTTTTTACTTTGTATTGAAAAATATTTTTTCTGAGAATGTATTTTAATCAATTAGTAGTTAGTTATAAGTAGGATGTTATTGCTATTCTAATTTATTATCCTGAAGACGTCTTCGGTATAAGCTGACGAAAGTGCTAAGTAGTGGGTTTTTTTGATATTCAAGTTTACTCTGTATTGCCGTTTTCTTTTTGGTACCGTTTTATTTGTTGTGGTTGCTTTTCTTTTTGGTTCAGAGTTTTTGTGTCATTTTATCTATTCCGGTTCCAGTGTGATATCGGTTTTCAGGAGTGGGCTTTTTTACATGAAGGAAGTTAGAGACAATTTAGATTTGCTTACGCAGCTGGTCTAACAGCTCTCGCAACAAGTTAAATGAGCTGTCCACTATTAACAGGAACAATGAGCCTAGAAGAGTATTGTTACCCCCTTGGATACCATATGGTCAAATGTTACGGACTTCGCCTAGTCTTAATTCCAGCAGTATTGTCGGTAGGAATGAGGCTCAAACTGATTTTGTTTCCATTGATCCAGCACCTAAAGTAGTTAATTGGATACAACAGGCTTTAGGTTTTCAGAATAGCCCTGTTAGGGAATTCAGGACTATTCTGCAGTCAGTCGTGGAGCTTGAAAAGAAGCTGCTTAAATGCAGGAAGCTCCAAATCTAGAATGCCTATTTTTGTGAGAGTTTGAAAGTTATTAAAAGAATTCCCAAGGGTTTAAGCTGCTGAAAATTCCTTTCCGGCTTGATCCCTAATTCAGCACTACATAAAGACTTACTTGAATTATTCGACTGGCAGGGGTGTGAACTGTTAGAATCTTTAGTGAAACATAACAAGTTTGCAATTGATTCTCTGATTAAAGAAACTACAGAACTTGAAAAAGTTATTACCAGCGATTTGCTCTTTGAACATTCTTTAGAGCATTATAGAAAGATCTTTATGGACTTGGATAAAATCGCTTATGACATCAGGTCCAGAAAGGAGAAAAAGTTTGAAAGGGATAAGCTAGGCTAGCATACGCCGGAGGTGAAGCCTACACCATAAAACTGGGTGAAAGTGAAGTTCAGTCTAATTTAGCCTATCGCAAGTTCCCAAGTTGTTTCTGAAGATTCCAATGAGCCTTATCCCCTTTTAGGCTATGCACTATTGAGAATATCTGAGAGACTGAGGAACTGAGCCAACCAATCAGTTAATCATCAGACCTATTCCAGGTGGGGCTTGGCTCCACGAGCATGATGGAGATCTGCAGTGAATCGGAATTGACAGAGGAACTAAATACTAATAGTTCTTTTACAAATGAGATTGTTACGTCTGAAGAAGTTGCAAAAAACACTAAAGGTGACTTTATTATTTTTAAGTACTGAGATAGATTTTGGTTTGGAGTTTGCTGAGTTGCTCTGCAAGGATTTTTCTTTTGTTCCGGCAACGAGCTTGTATTGAGGATTTAGTTATAGATTTAAAGTTGTATGTGAGAAAACTCGATTTGAGACTTTATTATAAGGATGATAGCTTAATGTATGTACCTTATTCATTTAGTAGGAAGAGCCTTTTTAACCCCCCCCCCCCGGCCCTACCTTTACTACTTTTTGAAAAGCTATGCGAGTTTGATTTTATGATATTTTTAGCATCAAAGGAATCTCTGTGTGACTTAAATTTAACAGTTTCTGAACTAATTTTGCTTAAAAAGTTGAGTCAAAACAGGTTTATACGAGTTATAATACCTGATAAGGGAAGGGGGCTGTTGTTATGCAGAAGCTCGACTATGTTATCAGTACGAACAAACTTTTATTTGATGATTGATTGTTTATATGAGGAATCCTGTCTTAATGCTGTGCATATTTTGTATGCTGAAATAGACTTGATGTTACAAGATATGTTTGAACAAGGTGAAATTAGTTATGAGGTATTGTTATTCCTTTCTATGAAGCATCCCTTTAAACCTTCTATTTTTGGTATCCCGAAGGTACTTGAAAGTGTAACCTGACCCCCCCAATACCCATTGTAGATGCTGGTAGGTCTAAGACACATCCGCTGGCTTAATTTATTGTTGTGAAGCTCAGAGATATTTTGCTAGACTTTAACCATTTATGTCATGATTCCTGGGATTTTTCTGAACAAATTGAAAACTCTGTTTTAATGAGGGTTTGTTTTTTTTTTTACACTAGATGTGGTTAACTTATTTAATGTTACCTCTCATGATATTGGATTAGACTGGTTTCACAACTACCACTCCCCCTACTGTCCACTAACTTCCTGTACCTCACTACCGCCCTCTAAGATCAAACGGAATATGACACCACCCAGGAAGCTTATCATACTAACTCTTTTTCCCCTCCTACTTGTCCCTTACCTAGCTACCCTATATGAAACCTGGTCTTACATAGGCTTCCACCACCCAGGCTACCAAACCAACCCCTCACCCATAATTAACAACAGAGGCCATGACTCAACTCCCTACTCACCCACCTTGTTAGAACTCGAACGCTATGTAATTATCAAACCTACCAATATTAGGCCAAATGATAAACATTACTACAAACTTCTACTCAAAGCCCTCAAATTCATTACCACTCTGAATCACAGACTAGCCACAGATGGTGATATCCACCCCAACCCTGGCCCTTCCCCTCCACTCAATTGTAATTCCACCCTATCCCCCCTCCACTTCTCAATCTAAACTCTAGACCCTTTAACTCTCTTCTGACCTGTCATCTAAACATCAGAAGTGTAAACAATAAGATTCACAACCTACATGCCCTTTTAGCTACTTGTTCCCCAGACCTACTATGTCTCACAGAAACCTGGCTTAAACCAAGTACGAAAGACACACAGATAATCCCACCAGGGTATGATATACTAAGAGCAGACCGAATAACTCGTAAGGTGGCGGTGTAGCCATACTCTACAAAAATACATTACAAATCTCCCTTGCCTCTCCACAACCCCTCCTAACAAACAATGCCGAAATTCTACTTGTAAAACTTCAACCAAACAAACATAAAAGCATAAATATAGCATGTATTTACATCCCCCAGGCAACAATAATAACAAAACCTTAGAGGACTTTCTCCACTGGTTAACTCAAACTCACCCCAGGAATCCATAGTGTTAGGTGACTTCAACATCGATTGGAATTCCTTCTCATCTAGCTCCCCATCTAGCAGCATAAATCTACATGGCTTTTCTCAGCTCATATCCACTCCTACCAGACTAGGTAAACCCCAAAACAAAGACAGCATCCTGGACTGGATCCTTACTAATAAAGATCCTGACCAGTACTCAGCAGTACTCACCCAGAGGACATGAGTGATCACTTACTCACCTATGTTATCAAATTCAAGAAAATCACCCCCTTCTTACAACCATAAAAAATCAGGAACAATAATAAATTCAACGCCTCCATTTTTCAAACTGAACTTAAAGCCCACAACTGGACAATACTCAAGTCTCTTCCTCTTGAAGAGACAGTTATCTACTTCAACACCACCTTCCTCAAGATTCTAGATTCCCATGCTCCAATACGGTCCATTAGAACTAAAACCAAAACCGCACCATGGCTCTCTAAGGAAACAAAATCCAAAATCCCATCTAGAATCAAGATGTGGGTCACATGGCGTACCTCTAAAGACCCACACTCCCACCAAACCTTCCGGCAACTTAGAAATGAAACTAAAAGAATGATCTTAAATGATAAAAAAAACTTCTTCCTCCACCTCCAACACAAACACCTTAATAATCCACAAAAATTCTGGGCAGGCTTAAACAAGCTCCTGCACCCAGGCCAGACAACCACCCCCACTCCAACAACTTGCAAACAACAGTGCCCTGTAAACATTGCTAACACATTCAATAGTTTCTTCACAGAAACTATACAATCCCTGGCCACACAATTCAAACAAACAACCAGCCCACTCCACTACCCATGCCAGCAGAATACTACAACTACATCAGATCATCTATTTACCTTCGATCCAGTACCCATATCCTTTATAACATCTCTTCTTAAAAACTAAAACCCACTAAGCTAGCAGCTGACCTTCTCCCAGCTGAGTTTCTGCAAAAAGCAGCTGAGGCCATTTCCTATCCCATCTCCATAATCATAAACCGTACCTTGTCAGAAGCCTTCATCACCTCCATATGGAAAATGTCCCACATTATTCCTCTCCATAAAGGTGGTAGCTCACTAGAGCTAACCAACTACAGACCTATAGCTATACTCTCACCCCTGGCCAAAATTATGGAAAAGTGTGTCCACAAACAACTGATGGAACACCTCACCAAAAATAAAATTCTAGCTAACTCCCAACATGGCTTCAGGCCAAATCACAGTACCACATCAGCCCTACTATCCTTTTCTAATACCATCAATAACTTCAGAAACAATAATAAACTATCATCTGCTCTTTTCTTAGACCTCTCCAAGGCCTTTGATATGGTGAACCACATTCAACTCCTCCATACATTAAAAACTATCACTCAGCAATTCCACGCTGAAATGGTTCCAATCCTACCTGTCCAATAGGCAACAGGCTGTTCTATGGCAGGACAAATTATCTACATGCCTACCTGTTACACTTGGAGTTCCCCAAGGATCTATTCTTGGCCCTCTTCTCTTCACCATCTTTGTTAATGACCTGCCCACAATCACCCCCATGCCACATGCATTCAATATGCAGATGATTCGACTATCATCAGCACTGCCTCCAACCTGGCAGACCTCACTGCTTCAACCCAAGACACCTTCAACCTAATACAAAAATGGTTCTCAAGTCGACAACTAGTTCTCAACCCCAACAAAACAAAACTACTTACTTTCTCACCCACTAACAAGACTCTTCCCCCCACCTTCTCTATTACATCCTCCAATGGAATCACTATATCACCAGAAGCTCACACAAAGCTATTAGGTATTACCATTGATAACTCCCTTAAATTTGACACCCATTTCAATCTTACCATCAAAACCATCAATAAAAAGCTTGGCTGGCTCTATAAAGTAAAACACTTTCTCACTCCTCACGCTAAAATTACAATTGCCAGCACACACCTACTATCAACTCTTTTCTATGCCTCCCCCCTCTTTACAAACCTAAACAAGACAACCCTTAATAAACTTGCTTCTTGTTACAATCACATAGCTAGATTTGCCACAAATTCCACCTTTAGAACGCACTACTGCACTAACTTGAAGCAACTAGGGTGGTTAGAGTTTTCCAGCCAACTCCATTTCAACCAACTCAAAACGGCTCACCAGATACTGTATCACCCAGAGAAAACACCAGCTCTGAAAAACATCATTCACCCCTATATTAACCTGCAATCTTTATGCTCCTCCAATAAGATCTTAGCTCAAACTACCAAAGCCAATAATTCTGCTGGGGATTCTCTATTCTCAAACTTTGTAGGTAAAATGTGGAACTCCCTACCGACCATGCTCACCTCAGAACCCTCACTCCTACAATTCAAAAAAAAGCTTAAACCCCATCTCAATACTCTCTGGCAATGTCCCTGTTCCAAACCTGATTAACCACTATCATTTACCCTTCTCTTACCTCACTATCCTTAACCGCTTTTTAACAAGGCGCCTCGCCTTTGTAACTGACCTATGTTTTTTTTATATGCTGCTGTTTTTTTTTTCCCAAGATGTGATGTATCTTTATATTGTATTTAGAACTCCGCTATCTTCCTTTTTTTGCATTAACAATGTTCATATGTCTGTTATGTACTTGGAGCTTTTCTCCCCGGGCCTCCGCTGAAAATGGACATGTATCCAGTCGGACTCTCTCGGTTAACAAATGTAAAATAAATAAATAAATAAATAAACTTGTTAGTGGACTCGACTCTAACATTTTGGATGTTTTTATGGAAACTGTATTGACCAATAATTATGTGTTTTTTTGAAGGGCAGTATTTTGTTCAAAAAACAGCAGTTGCTATGGGGGCAGCTTGTGCCCACATTTTCACAAACATTATTATGCTCCAATGGGAAAGAAAATTTGTTCTAAACAAGTTTGAAAGTAACCCCTGAAGTTTGTATGTTCACCTTTTGGATGATATATTTATTATCTGTAATAAGTCCATCAGCAAGATTTATGAATTTGTTGCTTATATCAACAGTACAACATCATTTCTGCATTTTACTTACACATATAACTCAAAGAAAATCAATTATTTGGATGTTGAAATAAGTAAAGATGTCTTGGGCAGAAAATTAGTTAGTACAACTTATAGAAAGCCCGCCTATTTAAATAGTCGGTTGCATTTTTTCTAGTTGTCATCCCGCACACCAGAAAGTTGGTATAGTG
This sequence comes from Protopterus annectens, assembly GCF_019279795.1. Classification (NCBI taxonomy): domain Eukaryota; kingdom Metazoa; phylum Chordata; order Ceratodontiformes; family Protopteridae; genus Protopterus; species Protopterus annectens. Next base: position 1,561,249,193 of record NC_056729.1, on the reverse strand, counting down.
AAGGGTCAGTATATTATTTTTTTTCTCAAATATTTTTATTTTCAATTAAAATAACATTTACAAAATATTTTTATTATTTTAAACTATATACAATATTTACAATAGCCTGACTTTCAATTATATACACTGTACTGTTAATTCTATATTTAATAACAATCAGTTATCAGAGGTACGATATTGGTTATTGCAGAGTGTCCAACAAAGATATAACTTTCTTCCAAGGATTATTTACCAATGGCCTGTGATAGATTTGTAGTTCTTTGATTTTTATTCCCATCAATGCAGTTGTCTTCAGTAAAGTGTACAATACTTCCAAGGTCAGGGGAGTATTTGAATTCCACCTTCTGGTTACGCATTTCCTAGATATAGCAAGTATCGTCCATAACAAATACATATCCGTCTTATTCAGGTAGGGACCTTCATTTATATTTAGAATTATCAATACTTTAGTTAAGGTACAGAATTCATTAAATAAAGCTTGTAAAAAATGATTCCATTTCAGTATGATTTAATTTTATTACATTCATAAAAAATATGAATCCAGTCTGCTTTATTTGACTTTTCACACCTCCAGCAAAAAACATTTGTAGTAGTACTGATCTTTTTAATTCTATCTGGTGTTAAAAACGCTCTATGTATGTATTTCTAGTAAAATATTTCCAGTACTGTGTGTTAGAGTTGTAATTAACTGATAGTAAGATCTTAGTTTTAATTTGTTCTGTTAACTGCAATGACTGACCTTTTGTTAAGAACTGCCAGTATGATGGTTTGGGAATTGTTTTATATGTTATTAACTCTTTTTATAGATTTGAAATGGAATTTTTCTTTTCACAACTATTATATATAAATTCATACAAAAAACTTATTAGATTTGGAATATCTTTAAATGATGAATTATTAATTAATCTGCTTAAATCTTGTGTGTACATTAGAATGCTTTGTAAGGTTAACCAGTCCTGTGTTGGAGTATTGTAAGCAGTTTTTATCATATGTATATCTAAAACATTTAATTTATTTACACATTGAAACCAGCATAAGAATCCATTTTGTTTCCAGGAGGTTATTGTTTCCCTGTATATTTTGTGATGAAAGTTCTTAGTGATGCTAAATGGGGTTAAAAGATCAAACCAAAGTTTTAGATCTATGTTTGCATTGATAAGTTTCCTAAATAATTGATGTAGTGACTAATCAGGGTTGTTTTAGAAGGTTTTGTTATATTATATTGTATACTTGTGCATAGTATGTACCAGGGTTTGTTTGATTTGTCTATTAAAAAAAATTTTAACAGATTAAATTCATTTGTTAATATAGCCGTTGTTAATTATTTCCAGTTGGCAAAATAATTTGGGTGTATCCAGTCTATTGTACTTTTAAGCACAAATGCTTTTATATATGTTTCTATTTCTGGGAAGTTCAATCCTCCTTGTTTCCAGGGTCTAAGGTGATGAGTTAGAGCAACTCTGCTCTTTTTGGGATACCATAAAAATTTTATTAAACAAGAGTTTATTTCTTTAAGAATGCATCTTTCAGAAATTAACTCTATTGCTAATGCTACATGTGTAGTATTTTTGGCAATAAGACCATTTTTATTAATTGCAATCTGTCTTCAAAAGTTAATATAATTTTGTTCCACTTTTTTATATATTTTTTTTATTGTTTCAATAATGTTTTTATAATTTATTGATATTGTTTTGTTTATATTTTTTCATGACACTATTCCAAAATAATTTAGCTTACATTCTTGTTTTCCTATGATGGATTTATCTGCAACTTGTAGTTCTTTTTTCTTATTTAAAACTAGAAATTTTGATTTTGATCTATTAAAGTGTAAACCTGAAATCTTATAAAATTTCTCCATTACTTCTTCTAGCTCTCCTAATGACTCCCTGGTGTTTGATAGGGTTAATAAAATATCATCAGCAAAAAGCATTATTTTAGATGTGAATTGGTCATAGACTTCTATTTCTTTTATTCTTGGATTATTGCGTATTATTTCTGCAAGTATTTCTATTGCCAAAGCAAATAAAATAGGAGAAAGGGGGCATCCTTGTTTAGTACCTTTTATTATATGGATAGATTCTGAGGTGAAAGGACCTAATTTAATGTAGGCTAAGTTATTAATATATATGTTTTTTAGTAATAAGATGAAGGGAGGAGGAGGAAATTCAAATAATGCTAAAGTTTTAAATAGATATTCCCAGTTAAGGGAATCAGTCTTTTTCTATGTCTAATCTGATTACAAGTGTTTCTCTATCTTGTTTATTCACATAGTCTATAAGAGTACGTATCCTTTTAATATTATCATGTGTGTGCCTGTTATATAAAAATCCAGTTTGATCATTATTAATTGTCTTTGAAAGTAGGATTTTCATTCTGTTAGCTAGTATTGACATGAATATTTTGTAATCATTAATGTTAAGTTGTCTATCTTGCCTTCGTTCTTGCTGTTTGTGATCCCGACTCGGCAATCTTCAGTAGCTCGAGAGCTGTTTACTGGCTCGAGGCTACCACTTATCCCATGATGCCTAGCGAAAGCTACCCAGATCTCGTTTGCCGCTTCAGCTACGAGGTGTGTCGTTTCTGGCTCAGGCTTGTATACTTTTGTGTATTTATATAATTATATTTGTTTAAACTTCTTAAAACTAGTGTATATTTCCCCTTATAGTTTTATTCTCTGTGGGTGTTGTTTGTTGACGTTGGTTTTTTCCGCAGTCCCTTTTTTTCTGAACTCGTTTAAATTAGAGAGTTCTCCCCCCCCCCTTAGGACAGCCGTTAACTTAGAGGCTCTCCTTCCCTTCCTTTTTACCATATATATAAAAAAAAAAAAAAACTGTTGTGTTCATTTAGTAGTGTAAAGATTTTCTGTCTGTATTGTGGTACTTGGATTGTGTGTTGTGGTAAAGTTGTGTCCAAGGATACGAAAGTTTCTGGCTTCAAAAAGTGTGACTCATGCTGTCAGAAAATGTCTCTGACAGATGGGCACACTAGTTGCGTTTATTGTTTGGGCACTTTTCACCTGCAGGACTCTTGTTCTATTTGTCACGCCTTTAGTCCAAGGGTCTTGCAGGAGTACAAAAACAAATTAATCCTTTGGGGTTTATTGAAGCCTCAAGATTCACCAGCAAAAAGTTCTCAGCCAGTGAAATCCCCTAAATCTGTCAAACCATCGGCTCCACCTTCGGAGCCGACTCCTAGACAACTCCTCCGTCGGCTCCATCAGATGTTTCGGAGCCATCACAGAGCCATAAGAGACTGAGGTCCCCTTCTTTAGAGTCAATCCACTCAGCGCCTCGGTCACCATTATTACAAAGTGAACGTAGCCACCATTCTTCAAACTACTCTCCTCTAGGCTTTCAGATCATGATGTGGAGAGAGTAGTAAGTAGGTTGCTTAAGTCACAGCCACTAGCTAAATTACTATCCAGCCCACCTCAACAGGTATCGGCTCCAACCGCTTCTATTTCCATTCCTCCTCCGACTCCATTGAGTTTGGAGCCGGAGGTCGTTAGTGTGCTGGTAGTGGAACCGTCAGCTCCGATCACCATTTCTCCTTCGGCTCCGACTTCTGCTCCGATTACCTCGATTGTTCCTTCTATCGAGGAATCTGGATGCCAGGGCTCTCTCATTGGTTCCGAGGTGGTGTGGCATCGCACCCTTGTCCGACCCTGTTCTCCCCCTCATAGCTTTGGCGCAGGTGAGCTCGGCTCCAACATCGGCCTTGGAGCCGTCGCCCTCTGCGCAGAGAAAGATTCCTATTTCTTCAGAACCGGAGCTTTCTCTGCCTCGAGTTCGAGATGCCTTCGAGGTCATGCGGAGTGTGCTGCCCCCGAAACAGCTCCACTACCAGCTCCATCGGCTCCGTCCCCCATAGTATCTGTGCCAACCTTTGTTCCTTCTCCAGACCCCAAGTGTAGGGAATCGATGCCCCCATTGGGTGTTCCTTCTTCTTCTGAAGCCTCCCCTGATCACTCAGATGAGCCCCCTCGGAAGAAGTGCAAGAGGAAACACATTGACTCCCCTGAGTCTGTCACATCAGATACAGACTTAGATGAATCGGAAGGGTCCCCGAGGTCCACCTCTGAAGGTGTTTCCTTTTCGGACATCCTTGAAATGCTTAGGCAGAGGGGGAACTGGACTTCCCTGGCCCCTACCGAGGATGAGTCTGTATTCCTGGATGCATACGGTTCCCGACCTTCCACCTCCTAGTTTCTCCTCCTTTCAACCCACTCATGTCTGTGGTGGCTCGAAAGGCTTGGTCAGCTCCAGACACTGTGGAACCAACTCTGAGGAGACCTAACAAGTTTATTACAGCCCCCCAGGGTAAGCAATTCCTTTCCAAAGGTGTGCCTGTTGATGCCATGGTGGTAGCAGCAGCCACCAAGAAAGAGTTGGCAGAAACCTCTTCGTCTGCTCATCCCCCTAACAAAGAGTGTCTGATGATGGACAGATACGGAAAGCGAATGTTTGCTTCAGCGACCTTCTCGATGAGGTCCCTGAACTATCTATGTCATTTTACTCATCTTCAAAGGGATCTCCTGAAAGAGCTTGGAGATGCCCTTCAAGACCCTACAGCTGAGGGAGTACAAGCCAAAGTAGCTTCCCAGCTGGTGGTTCTTAATTCCATAGTCAACTCCTCCATGAGGCTGATTTCCTATGCAGCCGATGGAGCGAGCAGAACTGCTGGCACAGGTGTGGCCCTCAGGAGACATGCTTGGATGCGGCTGTGTCAGTTTGCGGAACCCTTTCAAGTGTCCTTCACCAATACTTCCTTTGATGGCTCCCTTTCTCTTTGGGCCTCAGGTGAAAGACAAGTTGACCAGGTGTGAGTAAGAAGGCAAGACTCTCTTTGTCGTGGGAGTCCATTTTTCCACTCCCTCTAGACCTTACCCCAAGGGTCAGAAGAGTGGGAAGATGTAGTTCCGGAAATCCCAGGGATCCTTGCCTGACGCACGTGGTGATTTTTCCTCCAGAGGCAAAGGGGGGAAACAACAATAACAAACGCCGCCCTCGTGGCAGAGGGGATCCGCAGAACCAGGGTGACAGAGAATCCTTCTCTGGCAAGCCTTTCCAGCATCCCTGAAGGGTTGCCCAGCTGCTCACCTCTGGAGGCAGTCAGGGGAAGACTTCGCTGTACCCAAAAGCCTGGCAAAATTTAACAAGAGACAGATGGGTACTGTCCATTATATCCAGAAGTTACAAAATATCCTTCCATCAATCCCCTTTACAGTCAAAAAAGGCCCTTCCAGATGTGCCACTCAATCTGACGGAGCAAGCAGTCATAGAAGTTTCAAAACTGCTAGGAAAAAGAGCCATTCAGGAAGTCCCCACAGACCAGCTCGGATCTGGAACTTACTCAAGATTTGTTTTGATACCAAAAAAGACAGGGGACTGGAGACCGATTCTGGATTCTCAGCAGACTAAACAAATCTGTACAAAGAGAAAAGTTTTAGATGGTCACGCTACAGTCCATTCTACACTTTCTGGGTCAGGACAATTGGATATGCTCGATAGATCTTCAGGACGCGTACTACCATATCAAGATGGACAGACGCTCCAGGAGATTTCTTTGCTTCCTGGTAGGGGCCAGTCATTACCAGCTCAGAACTCTGCCCTTTGGTCTCACCTCAGCCCCCAGGGTGTTCACCAAGTTTATGGCAGTAGTCACGGCTCACCTGAGACATCAAGGATTCCAGGTGTTTCCATATCTAGATGACTGGCTGCTCACTGCTACCACCAGGCATCAACTCTTACAAGCGCGGGATTATACAGTCATGTCATGCACTCAACTAGGCATCACAATAAATTTTGAAAAATCTGCTTTGTTGACCTGTCAGTCTATCACTAATATAGGAGCAGAATTAAACAGAAGGGAAATGTTTGCAAGATTACCTCTGGAAATAGTTTCCACAATTCGTCAACAAGTGTTAATCCTAATGCAGAGCAAAAGGATTCAAGTCATATGTCCTTCAAGCTCTGGGCTCCATGGCAGCTGCCATTTTTCTAGTTCCATTAGCGCGTTTCCACATGAGAATTCTTCAGTGGCTTGTTTTCAAGCAGTGGTCCTTTCAGGAGCTTCCCATGTCTCACATGATCCTGATTACAGAAACATGCAAAAGGCACCTGTCTTGGTGGATGGAATCCCCACTAGTGTCTCAGGGCAGACCTTTCATACAGCCTCCACCGGTGGCCACAGTGACCACAGACGCCTCCCTGATAGGGTTGGGGGCATTATCTGGGCAGGACAGTCCAAGGCACTTGGCAACCTCACGAGTACCATCTGCACATCAATGTCCTAGAAATGAGAGCCATGCTTCTGGCGTTGCAAGCCCTTCAAGACTCTCTTCCTTCTGAGACCACTGCAATTCAAACAGACAACATGTCAGTGGTGTGGTATGTCAACAAACCGGGCGGAACCAGGTTCTACCCCCTGTGTCGAGAGGCACTCAGACTGTGGCAATGGCGATTTTCTCCCAATGTTTTCTGATTGCGACACACATCCCTGGGAGATCCAACGTCATAGCGGACAGGCTCAGCAGAGCTATTCTCATGCCTTACGAGTGGTCTCTGAATCAGGAAGTTGCGGATCTTATCTTCCACAAATGGGGACAACCTTGCTGCAATCTGTTTGCTACCCCTCTCAACAGCAAATGCAGCAACTACTTCTCCCTTCTTCCGCTTCCAGGTCACATACCCAGAGATGCTGTAGTCCACGATTGGCCTCAGGGACTCCTTTATGCTTTTCCCCCGTTTCCCCTAATACCAAGACTTCTACAGAAAACAAAATCGTTGGGTTGCAAAATGATCTTACTGGCCTTGACACATATGGTTTCCATTCCTGCACCCCTACCTTGTCAATCAGCCCTGGATTCTGGACCCGATTCCATATCTTTTGATTCTTCAATCAGGCGGGTTGCATCAGTCCCTCCAAACACTCCAGCTTACAGCTTGGTTACTCCACTTTCAACCTTAGCCAGGCTTCCCGGTATCTCCCCAGCAGTCCGTGATATTTTAGATGTCCTTCAAGGATGCATCTGCAGTCATCACATATGGGTTGTCCTGCCTCAGGTAGCCCTTCGGTCGGCCGGATTCCAAAGTCTGGGTCCGGCGTCGGCTGATGTCGCCCCTTCCCCGACGTCACAGCGCCTGGGGTATAAAAGCGTCAGCCGACGCCATCTTCCCCAGTCTTTCTTGCCGTGTGGTGCCCGAAGCAGAAGCAAGTTCGCAAGTGCCGGTCGGCCAGCTCCAGTAAAATCGCTATCCGAAGACTTCAAAAGCTAAGTACCCCGTTGGGGACTCTTTCTTGCCTCAGCCAATGTCAGAAAAAGGTAATAATTGTTTAACTTGTGGGAAACAAATACCTCATAAGGATTTCCACTCTTACTGTCTCGCCAGCTTAGGCCCAGACCACAGCGTCTCGGCCTGTTCAGCCTGCGCTTCCTTCAACCGACGCACTCTTAGACGTCGGTCGGAGTTCGCAGAAGAGTTTTTTGGGGATAATTTTTCATACAAAATGCCGTCGGAAACCCTGACATCACATTTAATTAAGAAACGGAAAGACAAGGACCGACACACGCGGACCACGGTTTCGGCTGAAACCGCGGCTAGGCCTACCGCGAGTGTCTCGGTCTCGGCTGATACCGAGTCCTTGGAACTTCCGAACCCTGATTTAATACAACCGACAGCCTCGGTCCCGGAGACCCCTACCGGGTCGGTTACAGAATTGCCTTCCGAAACTGGTGTATTGGAATCTTCCGACACCATACCTGTAGACAAAGCTACACCAGCACGTGGTGCAGCCAGGCCTCCTGCATCCATGTCTATTAAGGCCTTCACCAGGGCTAAAGCTGCAAAGCACACTAAAGCCATGCCTCCCAGGGTTATTCCTCAGGGACCCTCTTCTAGTTCACAGATTCTAACCTTAAGAGAGGATCTTATCTCTTTAATTAGGGGCTCTCAGCCCCATCCAGGCAGGGGCTCCCAACCCCCTCTAGACAAAAGGCCCTGGGTGGATCCCTCTGATCCCCTTTCCTCAGAGGAGGCCTCTGCTGGCTCGGATCACTCAGACTACCAGGAGGAGGCTTATTCGGCCTACGAGGATTCGGATGCAGAGGAATCTATTCCCTCAGCCTCCCCTCCTGAAGAGCTTTCCTTTGTGGAGATCCTTCACTCTATGAGAGAGCATTTCTAATGGCAGGGCCAGGAATATTCTGATTCCAGGAAAAGACTAAGAACTTTTCTTCATTTACCTCAGCATAGACCTTTGGCTATTCCTCCTGTTTTAAATGTCATTGATGTGTATTCTGACTCTAGTATGACCCGTGACACTCTGCCTCCGGCCCCTGTTAAGCCCGATAGGTATTACAGGGTCCCAGACACACAATTTTCTTTACAAAGCCCACTCTGCTGACCCTGAAACTATTTCACAGGGCCCTAAAGGGGTTGCAGCTGTTACTACTAAGAACCCACTCCCCTCTGCAAAGGAGTCCAGGGCATTAGAGAGATGGGGTAAAAAAGTGTATACTTCTGCCACTCTTGCTATGAGGGCATTAAATTGTCAATTTCATATGATACAGTATCAAGAGTATTTGTTAGAAGAAATGCATAAGAAATTGTCTTCTACTGAACCCCTTGACCATAAATCCCTTCAGGATCTGGTACATAACTCCCAGCAGGTTAGCAACCATTTCTTACAGTGTGGCTATGATGCATTGGAAGCTTCATGTAGGTCAGCAGTGACAGATGTTGTCATACGTAGGCATGCTTGGCTGAAGGAACAATCTCTGCCAGACCATGTTAAAGCTAAACTTTTGGATGCTCCACTGGAAAAGCAAAAGTTATTTGGTTCCACTGCTCAAGAAGTCCTAAAGAAATTTGAGGAAAAGGCAAAATCTGTACAAACAGTTAAGGATTTTCTTCAAGTCCAACCGCCTAGATTCAGCAGAAATTGGCCTTCCAAGAATTGGTCCTTTCCGGACACAGAAAGATTTCAAAGGAGCAGGAACAGGCATGCCAGAGGTAGAGGGCAAGCTAGGGGCTCCTACAGAGGCCGTCAATGGCAACCTCCAATCCAGACAGGCAGTTCAGGACCTGCAACTGCTGCACAAGGACATTCTCAATGACTTTGCTTTGACTCCGCCAACCAGGGCTCAATTAGAAGCACCTTTGGGCGGAAAGCTTTCTTTATTCTCAAAAAATTGGCACAGCATTACAAGAGACAAATGGACACTCCAAATAATAGACAACGGATACAGGTTCCATTTCCACACATTGCCAAAAAGAAAAGGCATGCCAGGTCTGCCACCAAATCAAAGGGCAGAGGCTTTGAAGCAAATCTCAAACTTACTACAAATGAAAGCCATAGAAAAAGTTCTTATTTCAGAACAAGGCCAAGGATTTTACTCCAGGCTATTCCTTGTTCCAAGAAAAGAGCATCAATGGAGACCAATTCTCGACTTGTCCGCACTGAATACTTATCTCATTGTGCCAAAATTCAAAATGCTGACTCTACAGCAACTCCTTCCCATGCTGGGCAAGGGGTCTTGGCTGGTGACTCTAGACCTCAAGGAGGCATACCTGCATGTCCCTATCAGACAAAGTTGCAGAAGACACCTCAGATTTCTTGCAGGGTCAGAGCATTATCAATTCTCAGCATTGCCCTTTGGCTTATCTACTGCGCCCAGAGTATTCACGAAATGCCTGGCATCAGTAATAGCACACTGCAGACTTCAGAGGATTCAAATTTACCCATATCTGGACGACTGCTTTATACAAGCGGACAACCAACAAACTTTGATAAAGGATTTAAATTATGCCATCAATCTTCTACAGGCCTTGGGATGTACAGTCAACATGCACAAATCAAGACTTGTTCCATCCCAAAGAATAACCTTTCTGGGTGCGGATCTAGATACAACCACCCAAATGGCTTATCTCACAGAAGAAAAACAAAGTCAGCTACCGGATTACTTCAAGAAAAACTCAGCTGACTGCAAGGAAAATCCTGCAGGCCCTGGGTTACATGGCATCCTGTATTCTTTTGGTTCCACAAGCAAGACTACATATGAGAAAACTACAGTGGTACCTAAGGAGTTTATGGACTCAGCACAGTCACAGTTTGGAAACTTTAATCCCACTCATTCCATGCCTTCACAAGGAATTTCTGTGGTGGGCTCAGGCCAGCCAGTCCAACAGAGGGTTGCCCTTCACAAAGCCAAAAACCTCCCAAACTATTACAACGGACGCCTCAGACCTAAGTTGGGGAGCACACATGGAGGGCAGAGGTATCCAAGGACAGTGGTCACGAAAGGAGGTACGCATGCACATAAATCAAAAAGAAATGCTAGCAGTGATACATGCAATCGAGGCCTTCAAACTCTTTCTCCATCAAGGCCACCTACTAATAAGGACAGACAACACCACAGTTATGTGGTACATAAACAAGCAAGGAGGTACCCATTCCTACCCTCTTTGCAGACTGGCAATGAATCTATGGGATCTTTCCTTGAAACTCAATATACAGCTACAAGGTCAGTTTGTTCCAGGGAAAGACAATACACTGGCGGACAGCTTAAGCAGAAATATCATGGATGCGCACGAATGGATGCTGCACCCAGACATCTTCCAACAGATAACACAATCTTGGGGGAGCCCGGACATAGATCTATTTGCTTCCCCCCACAATCATCAACTGAAGAAATTCTGCTCAAGGACATACCACCCACAAGCATGGAAAGTGGACGCCCTCTCTTTCAGCTGGAGAAATCTGACAGTGTATACATTTCCGCCTATCCCATTAATGACCAAGGTGTTACTGAAGATCAGGGCAGAGCAGCCAAAAGTGATTCTGATAGCTCCAGACTGGCCAAGACAGCACTGGTACCCACTGCTAAGGAGCATGTCACGTACGAAGCCATGGCCACTTCTACTGACACAGCACAGATACAAAACTCTACATTCCAACCTGAAAACATTGCAACTAACAGCGTGGAGAATACCTTGACTCCTCCTCAGGATAAACTATCCCAGAGAGTAAAGGATATTATTATGGAAGCTCGCCGCCCTTCCACAGGAAAGGCATATTCAGCAAAATGGAAAAGATTTCTCATCTGGAACACCACAAAGGGCCTAGATGCGAAAGTGATGAACATGGCACATATCCTGGAATATTTGACAGAAATGTTTCACAATGGTCTGTCTTACTCTTCTATTAAGATTCATGTTTCAGCAATTTCAGCAGAGTACAATACTGACCCACCTGTCTTTTCTCATCCTCTCCTAAGACAGTTTCTAAGAGGAATCAAAAACATCAAACCTCCTCGAAAACCACCTCTACCTGCTTGGGACCTTAACTACGTGTTGGAAAAACTAACACTGCCTCCATTTGAACCAGCAGCAAATGCAGATCTACAGTACCTTTCATGGAAGACTGCCTTCCTTCTGGCAATAACCTCAGCAAGAAGGGTTTCGGAATTGCAGGCCCTGATGGCAGTTCAGCCATTTATTATTTTTCACCAGGACAGAGTTTCATTAAGAACTAATACTACTTTTATGCCAAAGGTGGTATCCAGGGTTCATTGAATCAAGCCATTCACTTGCCCACCTTCTTCCCAAATCCACAAAACAAAAGGGAGAAACTGCTGCACACCCTGGACATTCACAGACAGTTGCGCTACTACTTGGACAGAACTAAAGGTTTCAGAAAAACTGACCAGCTGCTGGTAGCATATGCTGTTGGTACTCAAGGAAAAGCAATTTCCAAACAGACTATTTCAAAATGGATGGGAAATTGCATTCGCTTTTGTTACTCATTTCATGGAAAGCCTGTACCAGCTAACATTAGACCTCATTCTACGAGAGCCACAGCCACCTCCACAGCCTTCTTAAGAGGGGTGGCTACAAAGGACATTTTAGAAGCTGCCACATGGAGCTCCGTTCATACATTTGCCAAGCATTACAATTTACCTTTATATTCCAGAACAAGAGCAGGCTTTGCTACGGCTGTCCTGCAGGGTATCTTAGCTACACCATCCTTTTCCTAGTTCCTCCACCCCCAGATTGGCTATGGTATTCTACCCATATGTGATGACTGCAGATGCATCCTTGAAGGACATAGTACAGTTTTGTACCTACCATAAATGTAGATGTCCGATAGGTATGCATCTGCAGTCAGGTTTACCCTCCCTACTTCCTCTCTGTGGTATTCCCAGGGTACTTACCCCTCTATTAGCTAGCTGGGGGGATCTATTATGGTGTATTTGTTTTTACACACACATATATATATATATATATATATATATATATATATATATATATATTTTTTTTTTTTTTTTTTTTTTTTGCAAATGTTTGGATTTTTATTGCATTACTCCAAATTTAGCCTTCCTAGAGGGCACCTGGCATCTGGGGCAAGAAAAACTGAGGAAGATGGCGTCGGCTGACGCTTTTATACCCCAGGCACTGTGACGTCGGGGAAGGGGCGACATCAGCCGACGCCGGACCCAGACTTTGGAATCCGGCCGACCGAAGGGCTGCCTGAGGCAGGACAACCCATATGTGATGACTGCAGATGCATACCTATTGGACATCTACATTTATGGTAGGTACAAAACTGTACTTTTCTTCACATAAGTGTACTACGAGAAAAATGTATGCTAGCAAATGGAAACTGTTTTCTTACTGGGCAGAGTCTAGAAATGTGGATCCGTTCTCAGCCCCAGTCCATGAAATTCTTGAATTTTTAGCACAACTTTTTCGGTCCGGTGCCGCTTCTGCTACTATTAGAGTACAGTTAGCGGCCATTTCAAATGTTTATATTTGATTGTTGAATTCTAACATCATGTCTCATAAGCTCTGTAAGGCTTTTTTGAGAGGAACATCTCTTCTTAGACCTCCAGTGAGAGATCCCCCTCCTCCTTGGGATCTTAATTTAGTCTTAACTTCCTTAATTTTGCCTCCTTTTGAATCGGCAGCATCATGTTCCTTTAAGTTTCTGTCTTGGAAGACACTTTATCTGGTTGCTATCACTTCAGCTAGGCGTGTCTCAGAACTTCAAACACTATGTGTTCGTCCTCCTTACTTGGTTTCACAAGGACAGAGTTTCTCTGAGGACCAATCCATCCTTTCTTCCTAAAGTCTGCTCAGAGAACAATTTAAATCAATCCATAGATCTCCCAGTGTTCTTTCCCAATCACAGCAACAAGGCAGAATACAAGCTCCACCAACTGGATGTTCACAGACAATTGCGTTTTTACCTTCATAGAACTAAAGAACTAAGAAAGTCAGGTCAGTTATTTCTTTCTTATGCCTTCAACATACAAGGCCTCCCAGTTTCCAAGATGACCTTATCCAGATGGTTATCTAATACTACTACCATTATTTACCAGTTACGGAATAAAGAGTTACCAGCTAAACCAAAAGGTCATTCTACTAGCGCATTAGCCACCTCCATAGCTTTTCAGTCTAGGTTGCCCATAGATTCAGTCTGTGCAGCTGCCACGTGGGCAAACCCTCATACCTTTATCTCTCATTACAAGGTGGATATGGTCTCCCGGAGCAGAGCTGACTTTGGTTCCACTCTTCTGAAGAGTCTTTTCCAATGAACCACCCAGGATGTTAGGTGCTAGGGAAGCTGTCCCAAACAGCAAGAACGAAGGTGAGATAGACAACTTAACATGAAGAAGTTATGTACCAACCATAACGTTCCATGTTAGTTGTCTTCATCTCGCCTTCCTTCTTGCGGCCCTCCCTCCTTCCCCCATCCTAGTGGACTGAGAGGAGTTCTTGTTTTCACTGCTGAGTATTGTTTTTTTCTTCTCAACTTATAGGTTCATAGGTTCATAGGTTCATACTGACACTGGTAATCCCTGGGGTATATCATGTCTGGGATTAGCTATTACAAACAAGATCTGGGTAGCTTTCGCTAGGCATCATGGGATAAGGGGTAGCCTCAAGCCAGTAAACAGCTCTTGAGGTATTGAAGATGGCCGAGTCGGAGCCGAGGATAGGCTTGGATCCCAAACAACAAGAAGAAAGGTGAGCTGAAGACAACTAACATGGAATGTTATGGTAGGTACATAACTTCTTTTTCAGTGATGATATAGGTCTGTATGAGGTGCAAAGGTCTGATGGTTTATTATCTTTTAGAATTGGTGTTATGGGAGAATATTTCTATGAGGGTGAGGGTGGTATCTTTGCTTCTGGCTGGACTTCTAGCAAAGTTTTATGAAAAAGGGAGATTACTGTTGAAGGGAAGAGTTTGTAAATTTCCGTAATTATACCATCTATCCCTGGAGCTTTGTTAGATTTACTTTCTTTTATCTTGTCAACAATTTCTTTGTAGGATATAGGTTTTTGTAGGTCTAATTTTAAGTTTTCAGGAATTTTTTTTATATTGATAAGGTTTGTATCTAAGTTTGTTTGGTTGGTATCTAAATCTTCTTTTTTGAAGTGTTCCATATAATGGAGCCAAAATGCTTCAAGGATGTCTCCTATATCTGATACTGTTTTCCCTTTCTTTTCATGATATATACTACTAATGTTATTTGCTTTAGTTTGTATTTTAATTCTTATAGATAAGTTATGTAGATATCTGGGGGAGGTGGCTAATGAGTTTATTTTTAATTTTCCAAGGCTAGACAAGTTTTGTGTTAGAATTTCATTATATTTTTTATTTGATTCCTCTTTCTTTTTTGACTTCTGCACAATTCTGATTTTTTTAAATTTTGCTGTCAAAGAGTCTGGTTTGCAAGTCTATTGATTCAGATTCCCATTCTCTAACTTTGTTTTTGTACCAGCTAAGGGTCTTGCCAAATAAATACGCTTTTAATGAGTCCCAAACCATAACTCTACTGATTTCTGTTATATTATTAATTTCAAGAAATAATTGTAGTTCTGACAACATCCACTCATCCAGGGTCTGAATTCTTTAATTTTTGTGATATATGATGGAATTCTAGTTGAGGGAATTAAAGGTTTAAACTCTATTTGGAGCTTCATTATCAGAGTCATGATTTGAGAAGGGGCATGGAACTATTGAGAAGTTGAGGATTTTTGTTTGTAAATCTTGAACTACGAATAATTTGTCTATTCTGGTTTGTGTTCCAAATCTATGGTCTTTATGGGAAAATAATAAGGATTTATCATCTTTTACTTTAAAAGTGTCAATTAAATGAAACAGATCAATCCATTTTTTTAAGGATTTTGAAATAGTTGCTATGCAAAAAGACTTCTTGGTGGTTTCAGAAGCTTCTAAGGTACAATTAAAGTCTCCTTCCGGTATAAGATTTCCTTTATAATTGTTGGAAATAAAATCTAGGTGTTTTTTAACCGTTCCTGCTCCAATTCCTGGGAACCAATATAGATTAGCTAAGGTCCATATTCTGTTATTGAATTTAATTATAACAAATGCTAGTAGACCTTCTTTGTCTTCATATTTATGAATAAATTTTAGAGTGATTGTTTTTCTTCCAGAGAATTGATACTCCTTTTGTCTTTGTTCTATAGGAGGATTGAGCTAAGACTGTTATAGTCATTAGGGTTCCAAATAAAGTTATCATCCATCTTAAAATGCATTTCCTGGCGAAATACTGCTTGTGCCTTATTTAGATTTAAATATTTTAGTAAGTTTGATATTTTATTTGCATTATTTAAGCCATTAGTATGTAATGATAAGAATGTTAAATCCATTTCAAGTTGTTGAAGAAACTTTTTGCTTCTTTTTTTTTATTTTGATTATAGTAGTTATGCCATATTCTCTGATAACATTGGATGTTATTTATGTGTATAAACTTGGGAGTTCAATTTAATGTTCTTTTTGCTTGAAATATAAGTAGGGTAAATTTCTGGTCAGGCTTTAAAAAAGAACTTCTATAAAACATTAATTCTAAAGTATCAAATACAAGTAAATATGAATTTTCCATTAAACATGGAATGAAAGTCATTCCTAATCCAATAGATAAAGATAGATCTATTGGATTATCACTCATACCTTTAACCAACAATATCAACTGAGCTCCATATGATTATTATATGGAGAATTTTCTTAAAAGAGATATGGAATTCTATATTATTCTGTTATTGTTCTATAGCATTTTATATATCAGGATGGAATGTTAGTAGTGTAAACAATTACTATGTTGACTTAGAAAATATCCAATATTTAGTTACCCATAAGAGATCCCAAACATGTCAGATATGTCATTTTGGATACATTAAATGCAACAGAGGAGCATACACTAAATAAGCCAACAACAAATAGATTATTACTAAAATAATTTGACTAAAAGGACTCTACAGGAGACATTGAGTGATAACCAGTTAAATATGAATTTACTGTAGGTGTACGGTCTTCCTTTACTTTCCCCACTCTTCAGCTCACCAACTTCAGCTTACACTTATGAAAAGACATGGCTTATCAGTGGTATCCTGACTCCAAGTAGAGGCACCCTACATTCTAGTGTGCAGTGCTTTTACATATTTATAGATTTACAAAGCAGAGTCTAATAATGAACTGTGATCAACCTGACAATTCCCATCCTGCATAGGGCACCTCCTGCTTCAAGAATGGGTAATCACATCAGGTCTAGAATGAATGTGAAGGTACCTATATCTTGGTAATCAAGACTTACCTTAAGTAAGTATTAATCAAATAGTATTTAGAGCATCTTAGAGTTCTCGGGGCAGTTAGAATACTCTTAAGCCTCTCCTCCCTTGACCAAAAACAGAGATTTCCTTTCCCTTTCTTTCCCTTGTTTTAAATCTGTACTAATAAAAGAAATTCAGCAAATGTAGGTAAACAGAAATAACATTCAGTAGTCCGTCTTGTATATGACTCGCAATCCATTAAACAAGTCAGTGACTAACATCACTTTAGTAAACATTAGAAAGACAAATTAGAAATAATTTCCTAGGTCTTTAATTTTTCTGATAAAGCAAAAAGTTAACAATAAGCTATTTTAACTAAAAGCATAAAGCATTTCAGTTTTTCCTTGCATGTATACATTTCTACTTATATTGTAGTGTCCATAGCTGTCTTTGAAATCTGTACAATACTTCACTTCTTCAAATCATTCCTTTTTCAATTCAGGTTTTGTTTTGTCAAAACGGCAACAATATTTCAAGGGCACAATTAATATTTAGACTGATGTTTCAAATGAGTAACTTGTCAGTTTCCAATTCAGTTAGTTTAGAATGTATGATTAGTGCAAATATAGCATAGTGCTCTAGAGACTGTCATATGCAAGTGACATATATAATGTAGCATATATAGAGCAGATAGTTTATGGATTCAGGTTGTTAAAGTAAAGTATGCTTATTAATCAGGCAGTTTCATTTAAATTCAAAAGTAATTTGGGGACATTTCAGTTGAGTTTCCAGGAATGTGTAGTCCAATGTGAGTAACTGAGTCCACTTTTCCTCATAAACATATGTTGTAATTCATTAAACTAAGCAGAGTCTAACATCTGTCTAATAATCAATATAAAGACAAAGAATAGTAATTTCCTCGCTCTTCAAACTTTCTGATATCACAAAATGTTGACATCTATTTTAACTGGAAGACTAAAACATTTCAATACTTCATTGGGAATATATATTTTTACTTTTACTGTAGTGTCAAGAACTGTCTTTGAAATCTATGCATTACTTCACTTCTTTCAAGTCATTCATTTTACAGTTCAGATTATATTTTGTCAAAATGTCAACAGCATTTCAAGGGTTAATTTAATATTTAAACTGATATTTTAAATGAATAGCTATCAGTTACCAAGTGAGTTTGTACAGAGTGTGAGGTAACTGCAAAGATAACATGTTGCAAAAAGTAATATGTATCTTCATGTGCTCTAGAGACTGACAATGTCAAGTAACATATAAAATGTAACCTTTACAGCTTGTGAAATCAGCATGTTAAAGTGAGTAATACTTTTTAATCAAGCAGCTACATTTCAGTGCACATGTAGTTTGGGAACATTTCAGTTGTTTCCAGGAATATGTAATCCTGTGAGGATAAATCATAAAATATTTACAGATAATCCTATTATGTATTTATTTTACCTTGTTTTGGTTGTTTTTCATTTTAATAACTAAACAACATTACTTTTTCTTATTTGTTATCTGTGAGGCAAATGCACTTCGCAGATTCACTTTGTCCTTAGAAACTGCAGCAGTTTACTGTTGCCATGGCAACGCAAATAGAATGTGAAGAAAGCTTCACTTCTGTTAACCAACAATAAGTTTTTCCCCTCCTTTTTTATGTATTTGTTAATGCTAAAAGTTAATAATTCAAAGGACATATGTACATGAATGGAACGTTTTAGAGTTAATCACGAACATGTCCCCAATCCCAATAAGCATAACAATGACTACCATTAATCTAATAAATATTGTAATAATTAAGTTCACTATTCCAATTAGTCTACCTTAAAACTAGATTATTTTAGACTATTATTTATCTATGTATAGATAGTGTGTTATTAAATATGTACAGACTATATTAGTATAATAAATAGGAGAGAATTTAGAAGGAGACAAGATGCAGTTAAAATAAATAATGAGAGAAGAGGGAAAGAAAAGAGAAAATACACATATACTATGTATGTTAATTTACAGTATAAATATTTTATGGGGGTACTTGCGTATTATTGCAACCACATTTCAGTACTTGCAGAAATCGCAATGTTTCTGTGAAACAAGGTCTGCTAAGCTAAGAAACGTTATTTTTGCTGTTAAACATACCAGCTTTCGTGTTTTCCAGGAATCGAGTGTACTAATAGGACGTGATTTGCTTTGAGCAAGAAGGAAGAAGTGTTTCATTGGTGGAAAGGCTTAAAAAAATCAGTTTTTTATGTGTTGGAGAAGACTGAATGCATGTTGTATGTTAATACTTATTATTGCAACCACATTTCAGTAATGTTTCTGTGAAACGAGGTCTGCTAAGCTAGGAAGGGGTGTATGAAGTTTTCAGAAGTGTTGTGTGCGAGTATTTCTTTTTATATTGGAAGAGGAAAAAGTTGAGAAATTGTCTGCCCTGGTAACGGCCTTTTCAGCCTTAGAAGAAGGAGTGCTGCTCGTCAGTGATCGTTCCTCATCGAACTTATGCAACTCGCCAACTTCACCAAAAGGCAACCGGCCCATTTTAATTCTGTTTAGGTGTACACACTGCAAGGAGTGATTGCTATGTTTGGGACGTGTGTGTAAATCATTCAGCATGTGCAGCACCTGTTGGTAGTACTGTAAGTGGCTGCTGCGGCAACACAATTTGACATAACCGTTTAACACCCCCCAGCCGAGGAATCTGGATGGGGAAAAAGGCATCACTCCCTGAGGAATCACTGTCCCCTTAGTCAGAATTTCTTGCAAGCACCTTTTTTGGGACGGTTACTGACTCTGTGAAGTCATACTTTATTCCTGAGCAAACCTCCCTTTGATGAGGTTGTCATCAGCATGGCAGTATTTGCAATGCAGCGTGACACAGTGAAGTTCACCAAAATAATGACACATGCCTAACACGGGTCCAACATTTGAAGTTTTTTCCTCTCCCTGCCTCAACCTGTCGGGGACACATCACTATTTAGGTGCAGACACACCCCTTTAAAGCTTAACAAACCCGTGAGAAACACAGGAAAGTATGCCACTTTTGAAATGTGGTTGCGATAATACGCAAGTACCTTTATGTGCTATATAACCCTCCTTCTGTGAAAGAAAAGTATCCTGTTTTATATACCTGAGGTAATGTGAAAACTCTCATGTGTCATCTATTTTCAAAACATATAGATAAAGATTCCAGTAGTTAGTTACCTTTGTTTTAAAATTCCAAGCAGTAAAATTGGTCCTTTAAAGTAATGTTAAAACAATTCATATCATAGTAGATGCTTTGAGAAATTTGGCTGTAACAGTGTCAGTCTTTTGCTTCTTTTTGACATCTGTCCAGACTTTTGTTTATTTTGTTCTCTTGAGAGAAGGTGATATCCAATCCATATCTTCTGGTAAAGTAATCACATTATTAGTTTTAATAAATGAAGAGGCTTCCTCTAAGTCAATAAAAGTCCTCATCTCGTTGGCATACAGTATTCTTATCTTAGCTGGATATGCAAGTTGTGCCTTGATGTTATTTTGTTTCAGAAACTTTATCATTGGCCACACTTTTTTCCTTTGTTCCATTATTCTAGATGAGTAGTCGTTATGAGAGATGCCTTCCTCCAAGCAGATCTTAAAATCAGTTCCTTGTCCCTAGTATGAAAGAAATTTGATAATTATTGACCTAGGAGGAGAGTATGAGTTAGTGGCAGGTTTCACAAGACCTCGGTGTGCCCTTTCAATGCCAAAGGAAAGTCCTTTTAAATTTAAAAAGTCAGGGATCCAGCTTGATAAAAAGGAAATAATATCCTCACCTTCTGTGTTTTCAGGTAATCCGAAAATCCTGATGTTATTTCTCCTCTCCCTATTTTCCAAGTCATCTACTTTTTTTAACCAACCAAGTGTTTTGTTTAAGAAGCAGTTCTTTCTGTGTTTCCTCTTCCTTAAGTCTGCTTTCCAAGTCATTTAGAGAAACCTCTATTCCTGTTATCCTTGCCTGGTGGTGGTGTAGCATTTCCTTGAGGATGTCCGCCTGTTTTTGACTGCTTGTTTTAAGATTTTCCAGGTTCTCTTTAAAATCCTCCATATTCAAAGACAACTCCTCCTGGGTAAATGCCATCTGTTGTGGTTCTTTCTTTAAGACAGCATCCTGGTGATACTTCTTTGAGTTGCTCATTTTAACAAGTAAATATATCTCCAAGCTTTTTGACAGGAAATTATTTGATAAACTTCACCAAAGTTTCTAATTATGTAAATTAGTCCTTTATTTATAAGATTTTATACTTTGAAGAAAAAGAAATAATATTTTTTCTTATTTTATTAACTAGTTATATGGAGCTCTAAAATACTGCTGCTTTCAGTCAGCCATTCAGGCTCTGCCCCAAGCGTCAGTATATTAGACTAGCTAGAATGGTGTCCGAGTATGTAGAATTTATTAATCAATGTGAGAAATTGACAGAAATGTTGGACTCCAGGGGTATCCTGTAAACATAGTGCAGAAACTTTATAAGGAAGTAGCAGATCTAAGGAGGAATTGTATTTTTATTCCCTTATTGCTGTCTGATCAGACTTTCCAATTGGAAAAAAGAAATATTCAGCGTGAACATTTGCATTATGTTTATTCTTTTACTACTAGATTTAGTTTGGACACTCCAAGTATTATTAGAGTTTTGAATGTGAATTGGAGAATTTTTTCTTGTTTTGATGAGCTTATTGTGGTTGTAAGTTACCAGCCCCATATTGTTTACAGAAGGGGAAGAACTGTTAAAAACCTTTTGGAGGCCATTCGGGTATCATTGAAAAACAAGCAAACACAGGAGGGTTATGGCTGACAAAGTTTGCAGATGACTGCAAACTGGGCAGTATAAAACACATCTGACACACAGATATCCTTCAGAGGGGTCTCACAGAAACGGATAACTGGTGCCAGAGCCACGGCCTAAAGTTAAATGCCAAAAATAGTCCATATACCCGGGAAAAACAAGGTTACCCCTAGCTACCAAATAGGTGGCAATCCACTGAGCACAGAAGAAGTTATCAGGGACCTGGGGACCCAGGTTGATAGTAGTCCATCAGACCAATGATTGAATCTGACCCGACACTTGCAGCAGCTGGGTTCCTCACCAAAAGGATAAAGGGTCTCAAAATCTGTCTCATGCTGCCCGACTGAAAGAACTCCAGCTCTATTCAGTCGCCACCGCTTTGCTCAGAGGTGACCTTTGCCTAACATACAAGGCCATGTCAAACCCAGATTTGATGAATATGCTTCACCTCAAAAATCTAGATCCATCAGAGCCAATAGATTCATCACCCAAAGACTCTATGCTGTGGAACAAAATCGGTACCACATGTGAGGCAGCACCTCTGGCCTTGTTCAAGAGAAATCTTGACCAATGGATGGTGTGGTGGCCTAAATGCCCTCGGGCAGATAGCCTAGTATGAACCTATGAACCTATGAACCTATGTATCTAACAAAAGGAATGGTACATTTAGATGTGTTTTTTGCCCACAGTGCAAATATATGGCCAGTTGGGACTTTGATGTAGTTAATTCACTGCATATTAGAACCCATTTCTACTGTTGTACCTCTGTGAGTGTTATATATGTGGCGTTATGTAAAAACTGTGAATCTTTTTATGTGGGCAAGACCACAAGGAAGTTTAAGGATCAGGTATACGAACATATGTTAGACATAAGAAAGCAGAACACAGACCATGGTGCTTTGCCAGAGATGGCCTGCATCTGTCTCACCTCGGCTTCAGGCTTCTGGCAAAGGCTCTTGCCTCCATTGTAGTGCTTTTTTTAGGAAAAGTGATGAGGTTAAAACTACCAACATAAAAATGTCAACAAAACACAAATTAAAGGTCATGTTGCTAAACGCTAGGAGTCTAAACATGAAACTGCACTCATTGCAAGCATTCCTAACCCTGGAAAATGCTGACATCTGTGCAGTCACAGAAACCTGGTTCAAAGCTGCGGACAGCACCCCAGCCTTACCTTGTTACTCATCCTAAAAACAAACTAGTGAAACTTAAAACACTTGAATGAAGTAAAAATAATGGCTGCTGGCTGCGAAATACTCCACAAGAAACAGTTTAATCACTTCCAAACAGTAAAGTAAGCGCTTTTGTCATACTACAATGAGTAAAACTTCATCACACAAAGTAACACAGTAATCCATTGCCATATATACATAATTAAACTTGGTCACATGGTTGAATCAATTAAAAAATTAAAAGGTAAAGTTACAAAATATTACAATATTAAAATATTTAGTTCATTGGAAAATGTCCATTGGAAAATGTTGTTCACTAAAAAAAACATTAAGAAAACATTAAGAAAATTAAGAAATAGGAAAAACATTAAGAAAACCTTAAAGCAACTGCAAACAGGTTTAAAATATATGCAGAAACCTATGTAATCCTTCATAAAAAACAATTCTAACTTGACTTTGGTGTATGTTATATGTCCACACTATTAACTAACTTTATTTACACATATATTTATAAAAAGTAAGCCAAATTATCTCTGAAGGCTGCTGAACTTTAGTACACAGTCTAATGAACTCATATCATTCAAGCCTGGTGGACTATAAGCGTTCAGTTTTATTTGCCACAAAAGTTCACGGATTTCTAACAGTAAACTGAAAGGTCCTCCTCTAGGGTTATGCTCTATCTGATCTATAATCCGTAAACAGAAACTGTGCTGCGGATGTTCCTGAACATGTTTTGCCAGAACATTCTCCACCTTTAAATTTCTTGATGCTATTATAAATGTTCATAAACCCTGTCCTTGAACCTGCGATCCGTCTTACCGACGTAGAAACAAGGACAGAGTTTACAAGTTGCCAAATAGACTACACTCCTAGATAGACAATTGAACCTTTTGTTAATAGAGTACTTTCTACCTCTAACAGTAAACATTTTGCCTACTTCCATATATCTGCAATATGAGCAACTCTCACAGTTATACATACCAGTAGCTCTCGACAAAGGGGTCTTAACTCTCTCCAACAGGTTTATAAGGTTGGGTCCTCTTCTGTAAGTGATCCTAGGGGACAGTTCAACAATAAGGGCCAGGTCCACATCTGACACTAGTAGATTCCAGTTTTTAAAAATAATCTGCCTAATAACAGGAGCATCGAGGCTCTGTAGACCATTCGAATGGAGTCTAGGTGCTAGGATGGGGTTGAATTTACCAGTAAACCTTTTATGCTGTACTTCAAAGAGTAATTCATCTAGTAACTGTGAAGGATAACCACGTTTTAAAAACATGTCATACAGTAGTTGACATTCAACTCTAAATTCCTTCTCGTCGGACACCGGCTAAGTTGCTCTCACCAGTTGTCCCTTCACTACTGATCTCTTCTGTTGGTAAGGATGACAACTGGTGAAATGAAGAAATGAGTTGGAATAGGTTGATTTCCTGTGTGTCTTGGCTTTAAATCATTTTTCATTTCTCTTATGTAATTCGACATCTAGGTATTGTATGCTCTCCACACCCGAACTCTGAGTGAATCTCAAAAATTGGGTAGATTCATTCAGATAGGTCACAAAATTCAGGATGTCATCAACAATACCTTCAAACATGATGAAAACATCCAAATATTTAGTGTAGTAATAGATAGTCTTCCTAACAGGTTATTATTAAAGACATAGTGCTGCTCCCAGTGGGCCATCACAAGGTTGGCAAAACTTGCCCCACATGGAGAACCCATTGCAACACCTATCTTCTGCAAATAGTAACATCCATCGAACATAAAATAATTATTAGTCAAAATTAAATCCAATAATTCTTCTAGAAGTTTGATTTCTCTTTCTGAGCCACCTTTCACTCTCATTAAGCTAGTAACCCATTCGATACCCATGTCGACGGGTGTTACAGTGTAAAGGTCTTTTACATCAATGATCAAGAGTATAATATCATCCTTGTACTCTAGACCATTGATGCTGCTCAAAAATGACCATGAATCTTTACAGATATAATCAATCTTGTCACCAAATTTCTTTAATACTGTGTCTACATACTTAGCCAAAAGGATAGGTAATGGAATTTCTCCCATTAACAATGGTTCGAAGTGGTAGGTCCGCAAGGTCCTTGTGGACCTTTAGGATTCCAAAAATCACTGGGGTAAGAGGAGCCATGCACATCAAATAATTATATAGGTCTAAAGAAATCCTAGAGTCTATAAGCAAATCATTAAGGAAAACTTTAATCTTCTGCTGAGCTTGGTTCATTTCATTCAGGGAGGCTAAACTGCAATGATCAGAGCTGAGTAATTTCAACATACGTCTAGTTTAATCATCGTTGTGAAAAAGCACAAGCCCTCTGCCTTTATCAGGCTTAACAACTCTGACATTTTTAAAGCTTAGGCATTTCAAACTTCCAAGGGAAGAATCCGGGGACGGATCGGGCAACTCAGAGGTAACTGTTGATCCGGCTAGGGATATTCTAGCTGTTTTTTATTGTATAGACAGTGTTATCCCTACTAAGAACTTCAGAATGGTCTTTAATAGTGGCCAGGACTTCAAGATCTTTAATTATTCTAGTATAGAAGCAGACACTACCTTAGCAGATCTGTTAGCAAAAGGACAAACTTTTGTTCCTGATCTAAGGGCCAGTATTGCAAGAACAATTATTGATCTTGGGTTGTTAGTTCGCAAAATTAATTTGGAATTAATGTTTAAAGAACAACTTACAGTGAAAAATGAATGTAAAGTGTTGAGTACTTTTAACCCACCATTACGCCCTGGCTTATCAGTGTTTGAACAAGTTTGTGAATTGGATTTCTGTTTTAACCTTGAGATTAACACGCATAGGCCTTCGGGCAAAGTTAGTAATTTTACCAAACAGGAATGGGAGAGTTTGAACTGCCTAAGCTTTCAAAATGTCAGAGTTGTTATTCCTGATAAAGGCAGCGGGCTTGTGTTTTTTGACAGTGATGATTACACTAGACGTATGTTGAAATTACTCAGCTCTGATCGTTACAGTTTAGCCTCCCTGAATGAAATGAACCAAGCTCAGCAGAAGATTAAAGTTTTCCTTAATGGTTTGTTTATAGAATCTAGGATTTCTTTAGAATTGTATAATTATTTGTCGTGCTTGGCTCCTCTTACCCCAGTGATTTTTGGAATCCGAAAGGTCCACAAGGACCTCGAGGACCCACCACTTCCGACTCATAGTTAATGGGAGAAATTCCATTACCCATCCTTTGGTGAAGTATGTAGACACAGTATTGGAGAAATTTGCTGACACGATTGATTATATCTGTAAAGATTCGTGGTCATTTTTGAACAGCATCAATGGTCTAGAGTATAAGGATGATATTATACTCTTGACCATTCATGTAAAAGACCTTTACACTATAATACCCGTTGACACAGGTATTGAATGGGTAACTAGCTTAATGAGAGCGAAAGGTGGCTTAGAAAGAAAAATCGAACTTCTAGAATTATTGGATTTAATTTTGACGATTTATGTTATGTTCGATGGATGTTATTATTTGCAGAAGACAGGTGTTGCAATGGGCTGTCCATGTGGGGCAAGTTTTGCCAACCTTGTGATCCAATGGAAGCAGCACTATGTCTTCAATAATAACCTGTTCAGGAAGAATATCTATTACTACACTAGATATTTGGATGATGTTTTCATTATGTTTGATGGTATTGTTGATGACATCTCGAATTTTCTGTCCTATCTGAATGAATCTACCCAATTTTTGAGATTCACTCATAGTTTGGGTGTGGAGAGCATAACCTGGATGTCGAATTATATAAGGATAGAAATGCAAAATTATTTAAAGCCAAGATACACAGGAAATCAACCTATTCCAACTCATTCTTTCACTTCATCAGTTGTCATCCTTACCAACAGAAGAGATCAGTATTGAAGGGACAGCTGGTGAGAGTAGCTCAGATGCTGTCCAAGAAGGAGTTTAGAGTTGAATGTCAACTATTGTACGAAATGTTTTTAAAACGTGGTTATCCTTCACAGTTACTTTAAATTAATTGCTCTTTGAAGTACAGCATAAAAGGTTTAATGGTGAATTCAACCCCATCCTAGCACCTAGACTCCATTCAAATGGTCTGCAGACTACTAGCATTGATCCTTCACATTCAGTAAAACCTGATTCATTTAAAGTCGCCTTCATTACATCCTTCAGCCTCAACGCCCCTGTTAGACAGATTATTTTTAAAAACTGGAATCTACTAGTGTCAGATGTGAACCTGGCCCCTATTGTTGAACCGTCCCTTAGGATCACTTGTAGAAGAGGACCCAACCTTAAAAACCTGTTGGAGAGAGTTAAGATCCCTTTGTCGAGAGCCACTGGTATGTATAAATGTGAGAGTTGCTCATATTGCAGATATCTGGAAGTAGGCAAAATGTATACTGTTAGAGGTAGAAAGTATTCTATTAACAAAAGGTTCAATTGTCTATCTAGGAGAGTAGTATGGCTGGCAACTTGTAAACTCTGTCCTTGTTTCTACGTCGGTAAGACGGATCGCAGGTTCAAGGACAGGGTTTATGAACATTTATATAGCATCAAGAAATTTAAGGTGGAGAATGCTCTGGCAAAACATGTTCAGGAACATCCGCAGCATAGTTTCTGATGTTCTTCATCTCACATTGCTGCAGTCCTTGCATATGGGTAGTCCGCTGTCCTCGGTCGGCCCGAATACCAAAGTATTAGGCTGACGTCGGTCAAGGCGCTTAAAACTGACATCAGGACGTCAGGGTACAAATGCGCATGACCGACGTCATATCCTCAGTCTTTTTTGCCGCATGGTCCGATGCAGAAGCAGCGTTGCAAGTGCCGTTCGGCGTTCTGAAATTTTTCGAGTTCGGAGTTTCAGACCGAATCCAAGTTGGCTAAGTACCCCGTTGGGGAATATTTTGTTTTTTTCTTGCCTCAGTGTATTACCGGATGTCAGAAAAAGTGAATAACTGTATTTCTTGTGGGAAACAGATACCGCATAGGGATTATCATTCTTTGTGCATTCCTTGTTTGGGGCCTGAGCACGGCGTTGTCGGTGTCGCTTTGTGCTAGGTTCAATAAGCGCACTATTAAGCGAAGGTTAGATTGTGCTAGGCTGGTCTTCGGTAAGCGGTGCAATTATAATATGCCGTCGGACTCTCCGGCGCCCGCTTCTTCGAAGAAGCGCAAAGACAAAACAGTTAAACCCAGGCAAGATGAGTCGTCCGTTCCGGACGCCGGTTCTTTAGAGGCTTCTGTGGAACCGGTGGTTCCGACGGAGACTTCTCTGGAGGCAGGTCAGGCTGAAGGGGCTTCTCAGGTTACTGTACTCCCCTCCCTTCCTAGGGTGGTTAGGCCCTCTCCTTCTGTTTCCAAGGCTTCTCCCAGAGGCAGGCCAGGTTTAGCTTCTGTTGGTGTCACTCCTAGTTCAGCAGGGTCTGTGCCTAAGAAGCACATGCTTAAAATGGCAGAAGATTTGATTACTCTGATTAGAGGTTCTTTGCCCCCTCCTGATAAGAGGCCTAGGGTGGAGCCAGAGTTGGGAAGTTTTGAGCAGGCTTCGGATGTTTCAGAGTCTTCGGCTGAAGACTTGCAGGAGTACTCTCCTTATTCGGATTCTGATGCAGATGATTCCACTCCTTCTGCTTCTCCTCCAGAAGATTTTTCTTTTTCAGAGACACTTCATTCTATGAGGGAACATTTTAAGTGGGAAGGTCAGGACTTCCTGATTCTCGGAAAAGGCTTAGGGAACTTTTGCTTTTACCCCAACATAGGCCCTTGGCTATACCCCCTGTTCTGGATGTTGTGGAAGATGTGTTTTCAGAGGCTTCACTTAATCCTGATTCTCTGCCTCCTGCGCCTGTTAAACCGGATAGGTATTACAGGGTGCCTGAGGCTCATAAATATCTTTATAAGAGTCCTAGGGCGGACCCAGAAACGATTAGTCAGGGACCTAAGGGTGTCAAGGCCTCTGTTGTAAAAAATCCGGTTCCTCTCGATAAAGAGGCCAGAGCTTTGGATAGATGGGGAAAGAAGGTCTATACATCTTCTACCTTAGCTATGAGGGCTTTGAATTGCCAGTTTCATATGTTGAAATATCAAAACTTTCTTCTTTCTCAATTGAAGTCTAAGGTGGATGCTGTGGCGGAAGGCATTGAGTGTAAAGAATTACAAGATTTGGTGCATATCTCTAAACAGGTGGGTAAGCATTCATTACAATGTGGTTTTGATGCTGTGCAGGCCTCGTCTAGGGTGGCTGCCACTGGTTCAGTTCTTCGCAGGCACGCCTGGCTGAAGGATCAGAATTTATCTGACCATGTTAAGACAAGGATTTTGGATGCTCCTTTGCAGTCTGATGTGTTGTTTGGTTCACCTGTGGAGTCAGTCTTGAAGAAAATGGAAGACAAGGCTAAGTCTATGCAGGCTGTTAAAGATTTTTTGCAAGTTCAGCCTCCGAAGTTTAGTAGGAATTGGCCTGCTAAGGGGTGGACGTATCCTTCTTATGATTCTCAGTCTAGGGGTAGATCTAGGTGTGGTAGGGGCAGAGCTCAGAGTTCTTTCAGACCTAGAACAGGGAGTTCACCTGCACAATCTTCGGGTGAGGGCAGGGGCCAGTCCTTTCGTAAACAGGCCCAATGACCTACTTTTTAGCTGCCAGATCCTTCTTGCCTGGCAGCACCTTTGGGAGGAAGGTTGGCACTCTTCAAGGAAAATTGGATTTTGATTACCCAAGACAAATGGGTATTGGATATCATACACCAGGGTTACAAGTTTTATTTCCATACCTTGCCTCCTTTCAAAGGCATGCCAGACGTTCCTCCTCAGCAAAGACTAGAGGCTCACAAACAAATTTCTCTACTACTTCAAATAGGGGCCATACAACCGGTTCCTCTGCCAGAAGTGGGCCTAGGATTTTATTCTCGCCTGTTTCTAGTACCAAAGAAAGGGAACACGTGGAGACAAATTTTGGATTTATCTATCCTCAACACATATCTGGACATTCCCAAGTTCAAAATGTTGACGTTACAACAGCTTTTACCTCTGCTGGGCAAAGATCACTGGATGGTGACTCTGGATCTCAAGGAGGCTTACCTTCATGTTCCTATCAGGCTCAGTTGCAGGAAGTATCTGCGTTTCCGGGCTGGGACTTTTCATTATCAGTTCTCTGCATTGCCCTTTGGCTTATCTACTGCCCAGAGTGTTCACGAAGGTTCTGGCTCCAGTGATAGCTTTCTTCAGGCTAAAAGGAATACAAATCTATCCTTATTTGGACGATTGCCTGATTCTGGCCCAAGGAAAGGACGAACTTCTTCATCATTTACAGTATGTGATGGCAGTGTTAAGATGCCTGGGGTATTCTGTGAACGAAATAAAGTCCAGTCTAGTACCCTCTCAGGACATGTGCTTTCTGGGTGTGAGACTGAATACAGCATCCCAGATGGCCTTTTTGACCCCGGACAAACAAAGGAATTTTTCTCTTTACTTCCACCAATTGTCTCGTCAGTCCAGGCTGACTGCAAGGACAGTCCTTCAAGCCTTGGGGTTCATGGCATCTTGTATTCTGGTACTTCCCAATGCCAAACTGCATATGAGGAAGCTACAATGGTATCTCAAAAATGTATGGACGCAGCACTGCCAAGATTTGGACACTGTCATTCAGATAATACCTTGCATTCAAAAGGAATTTTTGTGGTGGGCTCAGGAATGTCACCTAAACAAGGGACTCTCTGTGACCCGACCAGAGGCGAGTCAGATTTTAACGACAGATGCCTCAGACAAAGCTTGGGGAGCTCATCTAAATGGAAAATGGGTACAAGACACGTGGCCTGCCAGACTTCAACATTTACATATCAACTTGAAGGAGATGTTAGCAGTCCAATTTGCATTGATAGCTTTCAAGGATTTACTTCTTAAAGGCAGGTGTTGATTCAAACAGACAACACAACTGTCATGTGGTACATCAACAAGCAAGGGGGGACGCATTCATATCCTCTATGCAGACAAGCAATGATTTTGTGGGAGACTGCTCTCAGTTTACAGCTAAATCTTCAGGCAAGGTTTCTGCCAGAAGCACAGAACTCCTTAGCAGATGTGTTGAGCAGACAAATTATGGATCCCCACGAGTGGAAATTGGATCCTCATGTATTTCAGAAATTGACAGTGTTATGGGGAACTCCAGACATAGATCTGTTCGC
This sequence comes from Protopterus annectens, assembly GCF_019279795.1. NCBI lineage: Eukaryota > Metazoa > Chordata > Ceratodontiformes > Protopteridae > Protopterus > Protopterus annectens. Next base: position 1,561,218,456 of record NC_056729.1, on the reverse strand, counting down.
TTCTCCACTAAATTACCAGCTGCCAAAGTTTTGCACAAAAAGGTTTCATCCCACAGCTTGGAAAGTGGATGTTCTCTCATTCAATTGGAGCAATCTTCACGTGTATGCCTTTCCACCTCTGCCTCTCCTTCCAAAGGTACTCCTGAAGGTCAGACAGGACAAGCCAAACATGATTTTAATAGCTCCGGATTGGCATCGACAGCACTGGTACCCATTACTGAGAAGTCTGGTACGAGAGCCTCCATGGCCTTTGCCTTCGATTCCTCACCTGCTGTCTCAGGAGAACAGTCATCTACTCAATGTCAAACTTCACTCTCTACATCTAACAGCCTGGCATATTCTGTTTTAAACCCTGGAGGGTCTCAGCTTCCACAACAAGTTTTGAATGTTATTTTGGAGGCCAGAAGGCCTAGTACAAGGAAAGTTTACGCAGATAAATGGAGGAGATTTTTATTTTGGAGTACAGCAAAGGACTTTGATGTTTCTAAACCTAATTTAAGTGTTGCTCTTCAATACCTTACTGAGTTATTGGACAAAGGTTTGTCCTTCTCCTCTATAAAGGTTCATGCTGCAGCGATTTCTGCTCACTATGACTGTGACCCACCATTATTTTCTCATCCTTTGTTTAAGCAATTCCTTAGAGGGGCAAAGAATATAAGACCCCCATGTAGAGCTCCTACTCCTGCTTGGGATCTCAATTTTGTGTTTGAGAAACTCACTCTACAACCTTTTGAGCCTGCAGCAACTGCAGAGTTGAAATATTTATCATGGAAGACTGCTTTTTTGTTGGCCATTACCTCTGCGAGAAGGGTTTCTGAATTACAGGCCATTATGGCGGTTGAGCCTTTCCTAATTTTCCACAAGGACAGGGTATCTTTGCGTACTAACCCTTCCTTTATGCCTAAAGTGGTTTCTAGTGTGGCTTTAAACCAAACTATTCATTTGCCTACTTTTTATGCAAACCCCCAAAATAAAGGGGAAAAGATTTTGCACACTTTGGATATACACAGACAGTTGCGATATTATTTGAGCAGAACTAAAGGGTTCAGGCAGTCTCAGCAGTTGTTTGTTTCATTTGCTTTGGGTTCTCAGGGCAAACCTGTTTCAAAACAGACTATTTCTAAGTGGATTGGTTTTTGTATTGCTTTCTGTTATTCCCATCATGGTAAGGAGATTCCAGCTGGGATTAGGCCTCATTCCACTAGGGCTACTGCCACTTCTACAGCTTTTTAAGGGGTGACTACTAAAGATATTTTGGAGGCAGCTACTTGGAGTTCAGTGCATACTTTCTCTAAGCATTACCACCTTCCACTTTACTCTAAATCTAGGGCTGGTTTTGCCACTGCAATTTTACAGGGCATTTTGGCAGCTCCTAATGCTTTATAGTTTTGCCATCCTCCCTTACCTCTGCTTTGGGATTCTACCCATATGTAAGGACTGCAGCAATGTGAGATGAAGAACATAGTACAGTTTTGTACCTACCATAAATGTAGATGTTCGAAGATCCACATTGCTGCAGTCCAATTTACCCTCCCTCCTTCCCCTCTGTAGTTAGAGGTGGTTGTGTGGTTTGGGTTGTGAATATTGTAAATATTGTAAATATGATTAGTGCAGGGGTGGTTGGTTGTTTTTTGCTGTTTTTTGGCTTTGGCCTTTCTTTTTAGGGCCTTCTGACATCTGGGGCAAGAAAAGACTGAGGATATGACGTCGGTCATGCGCATTTGTACCCTGACGTCCTGATGTCAGTTTTAAGCGCCTTGACCGACGTCAGCCTAATACTTTGGTATTCGGGCCGACCGAGGACAGCGGACTACCCATATGTAAGGACTGCAGCAATGTGGATCTTCGAACATCTACATTTATGGTAGGTACAAAACTGTACTTTTCTGGATTATAGACCAGATAGAGCATAACCATAGAGGAGGACCTTTTAGTTTATTGTTAGAAATCCGTAAACTTTTGTGGCAAATAAAATTGATTGCTTATAGTCCACCAGGCTTGAATGATATGAGTTCATTAGCCTGTGTACTAAAGTTCGGGAGCTGTCAGAGATAATTAGGCTTACTTTTTCTAAATATATGTGTAAATAATGTAAGTTAATAGTGGGGATGTATATAACATACACCAAAGTCAAGTTAGAATTGTTTTTATGAAGGATTACATAAGTTTTGGCATGTATTTTAAACTTGTTTGTGGTTGCTTTAACATTTTCTTAATGTTTTTCCTATTTCTTAATTTTTCTTAATGTTTTTCTTAATGCTTTTTTAGTGAACAACATTTTCCAATGGAGATTTTCCAGTGAACTAAATATTTTAATATTCTAATATTTTGTAACTTTACCTTTTAATTTTTTAATTGATTCAACCATGTGACCAAGTTTAATTGTGCATATATGGTAATGGATTACTGTGTTACTTTGTCTGATGAAGTTTTACTCATTGAAGTCAGACGAAAGCGCTTACTTTATTGTTTGGAAGTGATTAAACTGTTTCTTGTGGAGTATTCCGCAGCCAGCGGCCGTTATTTTTACTTCATTCAAGTGGTTACTCATCCTGTCATATTCAAACCCCAAACTGTGGGCAGTAAAGCCAAAGGGGGTGGAGTTTCAATATACATTAAAGACATACACACCTCCAGGCTGGTTAAACAGTATGACGCACAGAAAGCACTCCAGGTGGAGTTAACCATTGACAAGACCCCTATTCAAATCATAGCTAGCTACCTGCCTCAAATCTGACTCAAGATGCCCAATCTGCCTATTTGGACCTGTTCGAATCTATCAAGATTCAACCCTTTACCCTGATCCTGGGTAACTTTAACTTCCTAAACATAGACTGGAAGAACTACTCATGCCAGAACACAAATGCCCAGAGATTCCTTGATTTTTGTCAGTGCAAATGCCTTGGAACAGCTAGTCGATACCCCCACAAGGACTGATAATATCTTGGACTTGGCATTACCCAACATGAGTAACCACTGCAGCATCGCTGTAGTATCATCCTCCCTGGTAAGACCCAACCACAAAGCTGTCACTTACAAAGTCACCATCTTCCCGAGCCCTCCTCTAGCTAAGATCAGACATAAAAACTTCTCCAAAGCTGATTGCAGCCTTTTGAGGATGGTATAAACAGCTTCACAGCCCCCTCCGTAGGAACTGGCACCAATATCCAAAACTACACCAAAGCACTATACAAGCATTTATATAGATGCATGGAATCAAGAATACCCGACAGGACTAAGTTATCCTCTGCAGGGAGGAGTAAACATGTCTGGTGGACATCTGCAATAAATAAACTCTATAACAAAAGGAAAAAAATTGCTGTCCAAGACGAAAAAGGAGCAGGTGGCCAATTGGAAGCAATGTCTCCTTAGCCTGAACAAGCAAATAAGAGCACTAGTGAAATATTCCAAAGCAAACTTCGAGGCCAAATTGGCCACATCTACTAGAGACAGTCATAAGGCCTTCTTCACATATATTCGCAACCTCAAAGGAAGCACCCAGATCTGTTCAGAACTAGTGGTCAAGAACACCACATATACAAATGCCGTAGATGTAGCAAACTTGCTGGCTGACCGATTCAGCAAAAACCTTACCCCTCTGTCTACCCCATCAGTAAATCAGGACATCCCCAGTACCTGCCCCCTTCCCCATATATCTAGGGAACAGGTCATCACTGCTCTCTCAAAGGTAAAAAATACAGCCTCCATGGGATTCGATAATGTCCCAGGCTGCATCCTATGTGAACTCGAGCAGGAACTTGCAGCACCATTAGGCACTCTATTCAACCAAAACCTGAGTACTGGCTTTATCCCAGCTGAGTGGAGGACAGCCACTGTCATCCCTTTACACAAAGGTGGAGCGTCCACCAGTCTGGGAAATTATAGATCCTTCAGCCTAACTAGCCTGATCTGCAAGGCCATGGAATGGATTATCATGGACCTCATTAACAAGGACATTGGCAACCTCCAAACACTTGATCCCACACAGTTTGACTTCGTCAATGAAAGGTCATGTCTGCTAAATTTGGTTGACTTCTTTGAGATATTCACCAAAGCCATTGATGAGGGAAAGATGGTGCACACCGCCTACCTTGACCTGGCCAAAGCCTTTGACACTATTCCCCACTGGGGCATAATAGATAAACTCTCTCAACTAGGCATCAATCCATATGTTACCAGATGGGTAGCAAACTGGCTCACTGATAGAACACACGTAGACAAAATAGAGGAAGCCACCTCAAGCAGTAGACCTGTAACAAGCGTCATACCCCAGGGTACGGTCTTCTAGTCTCTGTTATTTGGGATATACTTTACTGAGGTGCAGGCCAAAACCAATGGGCTATGGCTGACCAAGTTTGCAGATGACTGCAAGCTGGGTGCTGTCATCAATTCCCCTAGTAATTTGGACATCCTCCAAGAGGGTCTCACTCAGACAAATGACTGCTGCCAGAAACATGGCCTCAAGCTAAATACCAAAAAATGCATCATCATCCCCTTTGGGGATAGTGACATCCCCACATATTATCACATTAATAACATCCTAAGCACTCAGTTGTGAGGGAATTGTGCACCCAGGTTGATAGCAACCTGACTTTTGACCACCATGTTGCATCCATGATATGGAAAACCTTCTATATAGCCCACCTTATAAGTAAGGGTATCTCATCCAGGGACAAGGAGGACATAACATCCCTGTATTCTTTCCTTATAAGGCCCATTATTGAGTACAGTGCACCTTTCGGCATGTACCTTACAAAGCACTTGCAGCAGCTGGGGAGACCACAGAAGTTCCTCACCAGGAGAACCCAGGGCCTCAAACATGTACCATACACAGATAGGTTAAAAACCTTATCCCTCTACTCAGTTTTATAAAGACTCCTCAGAGATGACCTCTGTCTGACATACAAGGTGATCATGGACCCCACCTTGATGGGACTGTTGCATATCCGCAAGTGTAGCTCCACTCAAGTAACCCACAGGCATAACCTCAACCTGGTCTGTGACATCAGCAAGACTTGTTGGCGGGACAGATTTGTGTCCCAGAAACTCCCTCATCTATGGAATAGACTCCCTCTCCACATCATGCAAAGTATCTCTCTACCCCTTTTTAAGCGTAACCTGGATAACTGGATGGGAAACAGAAAATATACCCCTGAGGTTTCACCTATGTACCTGCTGGACAGTAGCATTGGGTGCTGATTTGTCTGAATGTGGGATAAACTCTTGGCTAGGCTTATAAGAAACTCGGGGCCAACAGCCTAGTAACCTTCTATGATCCTATGAAGAACTCTCTATATTAGCACATTTCTATATTTTCTATTCATAAGTTTATGTTCTTTGGCTTAGATACAGTGTTTAAAGATCCTGGGGGGGGGGGGGGTCTGTGGTCTGACTTGACTGAACTTAAGGAGCTTCTTTGGCATATCAAGTTAAACGCATACAGTGCGCTGGGGCTTAATGACAATGTTTCTGTTTTTAGTGATGTTCTTTGTGTTTCATTGTTGCAGTCATCACCAGTGGGGTATTCCTGCTGTGGTAGCCCTCGCCCGGCCCAAATACCAGAGTCAATGTTTTTCTGCGTAATCTGCTGTCGCTTGCTGATTGACGTCAGGTCATCAGTGCTATAAAGGAAGGCAGCCAAAGCCATTACATCAGTCTTTCTTGCCGTGGAGCCTGTAGCAGAAGCAGTTCGCAAGTGTGCCAGTTTGAAGTACAGCTGAAAACGTCTAAAGCTAAGTTACCCCATTGGGGATCCTTTTTTCTTGCACTAATCGATGTCCGAAAAAGTTAATTGTCTGGCCTGTGGAAAGCATATACCACACCGAGACCTCCACTCATACTGCGTCACTTTAGGCCCAGACCATGACGTCCCCCGTTGCCGGTTCTGTGCCCTCTTCAACACGAGAACCATTCATCGTAGTGCTCTTATTGTAGCCAGGTATTTTCGTCTTCATATTCTGATATGATGTCTGTCAGCCAACAATCCGTAGACATTCTGAAAAAATGTAAGGATAAAGATAGAGACAGACGACACAAGGCTAAGCCTTCAGGTGACTCTACCGCTAAGCAGATCGTCAGTTCTCTGGAATTCAGTGAGGCGCCTTCGCATCCGCTGATGCCTGACTCGATACCATCGCAGTTCTCTACTGAGACCCTTTCGGATTCTGGTATGCCGCAGAAATGTTCTTCGTCTTCCGAGTTTTTGGTTGTCTCTGCCTTGGTTGGGTCCCTAAGCCACAACGCAGACACTGGCTTCCGAGGAGGTTTTTTGCACTACCAAATCTAGACAAAAAATGACGTCTTCTCCTCCGACTACCATTTCTCTTACACTGATGGATACTCTTAGGCCTAGAAGCAAGGCCACTCCTAGGAAAACTACCTCTAGCCACCATTTTACTCCTGCTCCACCACCCCAAGCTCACATGCTTAAAATGACGGAGAATCTTATCACCCTTATCAGGGGTAGTCAGGCCACAACTTCTAAAAGGAAGAGACATTTCTTCTGAAATACTGACAGAATCGGATTCTGAGGAGTGTGATTATTCAGATTTTGAAGAGGAACAACAACCTCTGTCTGCTTATGAGGGTTCAGATGTGGAGGAATCCATTCCTTCTGCCTCCTCACCAGAAGATCTTTCCTTTGGGGAAACCCTTCACATCCTCAGGGAACATTTCCCCTGGGAAGTGCAGGACTTCACTCAGTCTAAGAAAAGACTAAGAATTTCTAGACTTGCCCCAGCACAGACCTTTGGCCAGCCCTCCAGTCTTAGAGGTGGTTGATGATTTCTTCCATGAATCAAGCTTAGCTCCTGACACTCTCCCACCTGCTCCCAGAAAACTTGACAGGTATTACAGACTATCAGATTCTCACAAATACCTGTACAGAAATCTTGCTGCAGACCCGGAGGTCATTACACAGGGACCAAAAAAAGCTAAGGCTAGTTCTGCAAAGAATCCTGTTCCTTCTGACAAGGACTCCAGAGCTCTGGACAGATGGGGTAAAAAAGTATACACCTCTGCAACCTTAGCTATCAGGGCACTCAGCTGTCAGTTCCACATGTTAAAATATCAACAACACACTTTGGAACTATTAAAACAAAAGATTTCAACCTTTCATGACTGTGCCAGTTCGAAAGAGTTAGCAGATTTACTGCACTCTGTGAATATGACGCCCTAGAAGCCTCAAGCAGGGTAGCAGTGTCAGGATCTGTCATTAGGAAACATGCATGGTTGAAGGAACAACCTCTCCCTGATAATGTCAGATCTAAATTACTTGATGCACTCTTGGATAAGGAATGCTTGTTTGGAGTAAAAGCAGAAAAGGTGCTTAAAAAGATGGAAGACAAAGCAAAATCTATGCAAACAGTAAACAATTTCCTTCAGGTACAACCTCCTAGGTTCAGCAGGAATTTTCCCTCAAAACACTGGTCCTTTCTTGCACCTAGCAGACAGGGACAAGGCAAGTCCCACAGAGACAGATCACCTAGACTCCTATCCCATGGACAGCAGAGAACCAAACAGTGGACCAGTTCCGCTCCAAAGGCAGGGAGTTCTAAGTCATCCCTCTATGACAAAAACTCTCAATGAATCCCTCTCCCCCCTCTGCCCTCTTTTCACTCGCCTTCCTAAGAGGAAGGCTCTCCCTCTGCAAAGAAAATTGGCTTTCTGTAACAAAGGACTAATGGGTCTTAAAGATCATTTTTCAGGGATACAAATTCTCCTTTAATGAACCCCCAGTTCCAAGAGGGTACCCAGACTTGTCTCCAAATCAGTGGGCAGAGGCATCAAAATAAATCCAAACTCTCATATCCCAAGGGGCAGTAGAACCTGTCCCCTCAGATCAAACAGGCACAGACTTTTATTCCAGACTATTCCTTGTTCACAGAAAAGAGGGAACTTGGTGCCTTTTTCTGGATCTATCCATTCTGAACCCCTTCCTGGTGGTCCCCAAATTCAAAATGCCAACTTTGCAGCAGCTGCTGCCTGTGCTGACAGAAAATGCCTGGTTAGTTGCCCTAGATCTAAAAGATGCCTACCTCCACATCTCCATAAGGGAATCTTGCAGGAAATTCCTTCATTTCAGAGCAGGCTCACAGCACTTTCAGTTCTCTAGGCTACCCTTTGGATTATCTACTGCTCCCAGGGTATTCACCAAATGCTTAGCCCCGGACATAGTCTTTTGCAGACAGAAAAATATACAGATTTACCCTTATCTGGACGACTGCCTCATTCAGGCAGATTGCAAAAAAAAGATCCTCAAGGGCTTCATCTTTGCCAAAACCCTCCTAACCTCCTTAGGGTACACCATCAAAGAGAAGAAATTAAAGCAAACACCCTCCAGGAAGATCATTTTCTTGGGAGCACTGCTGGACACAGCATCCCAATTGGCCTTCCTATCCCCAGAAAAGCAGGGCTTCCTGCCTCTCTATTTTATCTAGCTGGCTTCCAGAAGTCACCTCACTGCGAGGACATTCCTGCAAACCTTGGGGTGCATGGCATATTGTATCCTTCTAATTCCTCTGGCCAGGCTTCACATCAGAAGACTTCAGTGGTACCTAAAGAACCTTTGGTGTCAGCACTCTCAACCTCTAGAGACCTCTCTCCCTTTGATCTCCTGTATAAGGGCTGAGTTTCTCTGGTGAGCAGGGGTCTGTGCTCAGAACAAGGGTCTCTCCTTCACCCTCCGCCCATCCGGGCAGACCATTACCACTGATGCCACAGACATAGCTTGGGGTGCTCACCTAGAAGGCAGGTGCACCCAAGGTCTTTGGGATGCCCAGCACTTTCCCTTGCACATCAACCAGAAGGAAATGATGGCAGTACAAAAGGCTCTGACATCCTTCAAACCCATTTCAAGCCAGGGGTTCTCCTTATCAAAACAAACAACACCAGAGTAATGTGGTACATCAACAAACAGGGAGGGACCCAATCTTACCCTCTGTGCAAGCTAGCCATGAATCTCTGGCTGACCGCCTCTTCCATGGGATTATACCTAATAGCCCTATACCTACCAGGGATCAACAACACCCTGGCAGACCACTTAAGCAGAAACTTACTGAACCCCCACGAATGGCAGCTCCACAGAAAAATATTTTTACAAATCACTCAGGTATGGGGGACTCAAGAGGTGGATCTCTTTGCTTCGCATCTCAACCATCAGCTGAAAAAATTCTGTACCAGGGGGTATCACCACCTAGCATGGAAGGTGGAAGCCTTGATCTTCCCGTGGCAAACCCTCTTTGTGTATGCATTCCCTCCTCTGCCTCTTATTCCCAAGGTACTGGTCAAAATAAGGGAGGAGAGACCAAAGGCAATCATCATTGCTCCAGATTAGCCCAGACAACATTGGTACCCCTTATTGCACAGCCTGACCTTACAGCCTCCCAAGCAGCTTCTCCTGATCTCAGACCTCTTAATTCAGGTGGTGGTGGTGGGGGGGAATGCTGCACCCAGACTTGCAGAATCTCAAACTATCAGCATGGCTAATACTCTAAAGGCAAACAAGGGGCCCCTGTTAAGCAAACGGGTCCTAGACATTGTCACAGAGGCCAGAAGGCTCAGCACCAGAAAATCTTACGCAGGAAATTGGAAGAGATTCTTCTGCTGGAGCCATTCCAGAGGGGGCAATACCTCACAACCTTCCATTCCTCTTATCCTGGACTACCTAGCAGCGCTACTTAATAGTGGCCTCTCCTTCTCCTCTATTAAAATCCATGCCTCAGCCATTTCAGCTCATTTTGATACATAACAGACCCTGTTCTCCCATCCTTTGATTAAAGAATTCCTCATAGGGGCTTATAATATCAGACATCCCAGAAGGCCACCCACTCCAGCCTGGGACCTGAATTATGTTTTGGAAAATCTAACCTTAGCACCCTTCGAACCTGCTGCTTCAGCAGAACTAAGATACCTCTCCTGGAAGACTGCTTTTCTCCTAGCTATCACCTCAGCCAGAAGGGTTTCAGAACTTCAGGCACTGATGGCCATTGAGTCCTTCATCATCTTCTATGCAGACATTGTCTCCCTGAGGACTAATCCCTTCTTTATGCCCAAGGTGCTGTCTAATGTAACTCTTAACCAGGCCATACATGTTCCCACCTTCTTTACTAACCCTCAAAACAAGTGTAATGGCATCAGCTGCCTTCCTTTATAGCACTGACAACATGATGTCAGTCAGCAAGCGACAGCAGCCGATGCAGAAAAACATTGACTCTGGTATTCGGGTTGGCCGAGGGCTGCCACAGCAGGGATAACCCACTGCTGATGATTGCAACAGTGAATACACTCGAACATCTACATTTATGGTAAGTGTACACAACTGTACTTTCTCAAACTCTGTTCATATGATGCTTGAAGATTTTTAATAAAAGATTTAATATGTATGTTTTTAATTTGTCATCGTCATCATCTTTCAGCTGTTCCCGTTAGGGGTCGCCACAGCTGATCATCTGTTTCCATTTCTTCCTGTCCTCTGCATCTTGCTCTGTCTCACCAACCACTTGCATGTCCTCTCTCACCACATCCATAAACCTTATCTTAGGCCTTCCTCTTTTCCTGTTACCTGGTAGCTTTATCCTTAGCATCTTTTTCCCAATATACTCAGCATCCCTCCTCAGCACATGTCCAAACCAATGTAATCTTGCCTCTCTGGCTTTGTCTCCAAACCTTCCAACCTGTGATGACCCTCTAATATACTTATTCCTAATCCTGTCCACCCTTGTCACACCTAGTACAAATTCTTAACATCTTTAACTCTGCCACATCCAGCTCAAGCTCCTGCCTTTTTGTCAATGCCACTGTCTCCAACCCATATAACATAGCTGGTCTCACTACCCTCTTGTAGACCTTCTCTTTCACTCTTACTGGTACTCGTCTGTCACAAATCACTCCTGACACTCTTCTCCATCCTGCCTGTACTCTCTTCTTTACCTCTCTTCCACGCTTACCATTACTCTGAAGTATTGATCCCAAGTATTTAAACTCATCCACCTTAGCCACCTCTATTCCTTGCATCCTCACCATTCCTCTATTCTCCCACTCATTCACACACATATATTCTGTCTTAGTCCTGCTCACCTTCATTCCTCTTCCCTCTAGAGCATATCCCCATCTCTCCAGGGTCTCCTCCACCTGTTCCCTACTCTCACTACAGATCACAGTGTCATCTGCAAACATCATAGTCCACGGGGACTCCTGTCTGATCTCGTCTTTCAACCTGTCCATCACCATTGCAAATAAGAAAGGGCTCAGAGCTGATCCTTGACGTAACCCCACCTCCACCTTAAACGCATCCATCACTCCCACCGCAGACCTCACCGCTGTCACACTACCCTCGTATATATCCTGTACCACTCTTACATACTTCTCTGACACTCCTGACTTCCTCATACAATACCACAACTTCTCTCTAGGCACCCTGTCATATGCTTTCTCTATGTCTACAAAAACACAATGCAACTCCTGACCTTCTCTGTACTTCCCCATCAACACTCTCAGAGCAAACATCGCATCTGTAGTGCTCTTTCCCGGCATGAAACCATACTGCTGATCACTAATCATCACATCCCTTCTTAACCTAGCTTCCACTACTCTTTCCCATAACTTCATGCTGTGACTGATCAATTTAATCCCTCTGTAATTACTACAGCTCTGCACATCACCCTTAATTTATGTATTGAAAATTTTTTTTAAGAGACTGTGTTTTAATGAATTAGTTGTCATGTGTAGGATAATTTTTTATTGGTGGTTTGGAAGTCATGTGGTTATTAGAGAGGGGTATTTAAGTGATGTTCTTCATCTCACATTGCTGCAGTCCTTACATATGGGTAGTCCGCTGTCCTCGGTCGGCCCGAATACCAAAGTATTAGGCTGACGTCGGTCATGGCGCTCAGATCTGACATCAGAGCGTCAGGGTATAAAAGCGCATGACCGACGTCATATCCTCAGTCTTTTTTGCCGCATGGTCCGATGCAGAAGCAGCGTTTGCAAGTGCCATTCGGCGTTCTGAAATTTTCGTATTCTGAGTTTCAGACCGAAACCAAGTTGGGCTAAGTACCCGTTAGAATATTTTTGTTTTTTCTTGCCTTAGTTAATTCCGGATGTCAGAAAAAGTGAATAATTGTATTTCTTGTGGGAAACAGATACCGCATAGGGATTACCACTCTCTTTGTATTCCTTGCTTGGGTCCTGAGCACGACGTAGTCGGTTGTCGCTTTTGTGCTAGGTTTAATAAGCGCACCATTAAACGTAGGTTAGATTGCACTAGGCTTGTCTTCAGTAAGCGGTGTAATTATAACATGCCGTCGGATCCTCCGACGCTCGCTACCGCGAAGAAGCGCAAAGACAAATCTTTAACGTCCAGGCAGGATGAGTCGTCCGTTCCGGACGCCGGTTCTTTAGAAACTACGGTGGAATCTGTGGATCCAGCCGAGGTTTCAGTTGAGTCTCAGGGGGAGGCTTTGATTTTACAAGATGTGGCCTCTCAGGAGTCAGGTCAGGCTGAGGGGGCCTCTCAGGTTGCTGTTCTCCCTTCCTTGCCTAAGGTGGTTAGGCCTTCTCCTTCTGTCTCTAAGGCTCCTTCCAGGGGCAGGCCTGGTTTGCCTTCCACGGGTGTCAGTCCTAGTTCTGCAGGTTCTGTGCCTAAAAAACACATGCTTAAAATGGCAGAAGATTTAATTTCTTTAATCAGAGGTTCTATGCCCCCTCCTGATAAGAGGCCTAGAGTGGAGCCAGAGGTGGAAAGTTTGGAGCAGGCTTCAGATTACTCAGAGTCTTCAGCTGAAGACATTCAGGATTTTCCTCCTTATTCTGATTCAGACGCAGAGGATTCCACTCCTTCTGCTTCTCCTCCAGAGGATTTTTCTTTTTCAGAAAGCCTGCAATGTTAAGTTGTCTATCTCGCCTTCATTCTTGCTGGATGGGTTCGGAGCCGACCTCGGCTCCGACTCGGCCACTCTAAAAGCTCGAGAGTTGGTTCCACCGGCTCGAGGCTCCCCTTATATCCCACAATGCTAGGCGAGAGTTACCTCAGATCTCGTTTGCCGCTACAGCGATCGAGGTGTTGGTTTTCTACCGGTTCTTGGTAAGTGACTTTCTTGTAAAGTTAGTGTATTAAAACCCCTTTTAATTTTAATATTTATACTTATTTGCATTAGTTTAGAGCAATTCTTATCCCTTTCTTAAAAATCCCTGTTTTTCCCACAAGCACTTTAAATTCTTCCCCGGGCCTACAGGCCTTTTTCTTTCCCTAGTGGAGTGCGTGTGTGTTATTTTTTCTTAATTTAAAAACCTAGCTACTTGTTTTATTTTAAGTTAAACTAGACAGGGTGTAATCAGTGTGTTTGTGACTGTGTGTGTGATTACACCTTTGAGATGTCTAAAGAAGCAAAGGTCTAGGATTCAAGAAGTGTGATGCGTGCTGTCAGAAAATGTCTCTGACAGACGCTCACACTTCTTGTGTCCACTGTCTGGGTACTTTGCACCTGCAGGACTCCTGTGCTGTTTGCCATGGCTTCAGCCCCAGGGTCCTGCAGGAAAGAAAAAATAAGTTAATTTTAAGAGGCTTACTCAAGCCAGAGGATTCCCTTACTGTGTCTTCAGGGAAGCCCTCCAAGGCATCTAGGTCTTCGGCTCCGACAACTGAGCCGAGACCTAAGGCTTCTAAACCTCTGCCTACATCGGCTCCGGCTGGAGCCGATGAGTCTCAGTCCACAGATGTTCTTCATACCACATTGCTGCAGTCCTAACACTTGGGTAGTCCGCTGTCCCAGTCGGCCCGAATACCAAAGTATATGGCTGACGTCGGTCAAGGCGCATTAGTCTGACGTCAGGGTACAAATGCGCATGACCAACGTCATATCCTCAGTCTTTTTTGCCGCATGGTCCGATGCAGAAGCAGTTTTGCAAGTGCAGGTTGGCGTTCTGAGATTTTCCGAAGTCGGAGTTTCAGACCGAATCCAAATTGGCTAAGCACCCGCTAGATTATTTTGGTTTTTCTTGCCTCAGTATTTTACCGGATGTCAGAAAAAGTGAATAACTGTATTTCTTGTGGGAAACAGATACCTCATAGGGATTACCATACCTTGTGTATACCTTGCCTAGGGCCTGAGCACGACGTTGTTGGCTGTCGCCTTGTGCTAGATTTAACAAACGCACTATAAAGAGAAGATTAGATTGTGCCAGGTTAGTTTTTGGGAAGCGGTGTAATTATAAAATGCCGCCGGATGCTCCGGCGCCCGCTTCAAAAAGCGCAAGGACAAAACAGCAAAGCCTAGGCTGGAAGAACCGTCCGTCCCGGACGCCGGTTCTTTAGAGGGCTCGGTGGAGCCAGGGTTCAGCCAGAAATTTCTTTGGAATCCCAGGAGAGACTTTATTACTGCAAGATGTGACCTCTCAGGAGGTAGGCCAGGCGGAAGGGGCTTCTCAGGTAGCTGTTCTTCCCTCCCTTCCTAAGGTGGTTAGGCCCTCCCCTGCTGTTTCCAAGGCTTCTCCCAGGGGCAGGCCAGGTTTTGTTTCAGGAGTTACCCCTAGTTCTTCCGGGTCTGTACCTAAGAAGCATATGCTTAAGATGGCAGAAGATTTGATTACAATGTTTAGAGGTTCTATGCCCCCTCCTGATAAGAGGCCTAGGGTGGAACCTGAGCTTGGGAGTTTTGAGCAGTGTTCGGATGCTTCTGAGTCTTCGGCTGAAGACTTGCAGGAGTATTCCCCTTACTCTGATTCTGATGTAGATGATTCTACTCCTTCTGCTTCTCCTCCTGAGGATTTTTCATTTTCAGAGACTCTTCATTCCATGAGGGAGCATTTTAAATGGGAAGGTCAGGATTTCTCTGATTCCAGGAAAAGGCTTAGGGAATTTTGTTTCTACCCCAGCATAGGCCTTTAGCTATACCTCCTGTTCTAGATGTGGTAGAGGATGTTTTGCAGAGGCTTCCTGAACCCTGACTCTTTGCCTCCTGCTCCAGTTAAACCGGATAGATATTATAGGGTGCCTGAAGCTCATAAGTATCTTTTAAGAGTCCTAGGGCAGACCCAGAAACTGTTTCACAGGGGCCTAAAGGTGTTAAGGCTTCTGTTGTTAAAAATCCTGTTCCTCCAGATAAAGAGGCTAGGGCTTTGGATAGATGGGGAAAGAAAGTGTATACTTCTTCCACTTTGGCCATGAGAGCTTTGA
Organism: Protopterus annectens; assembly: GCF_019279795.1. Classification (NCBI taxonomy): domain Eukaryota; kingdom Metazoa; phylum Chordata; order Ceratodontiformes; family Protopteridae; genus Protopterus; species Protopterus annectens. The sequence goes on along the minus strand of NC_056729.1, from coordinate 1,561,203,284 downwards.
ATTGCCAGTTTCACATGTTGAAATACCAAAATTATCTTCTTTCACAATTAAAGTCTAAGGTAGATGCTTTGGCAGAAGGTATTGAGTGTAAAGAGTTGCAGGATTTAGTTCATGTTTCTGAACAGGTGGGTAAGCATTCTTTGCAATGTGGTTTTGATGCTGTGCAGGCCTCTTCGAGGGTGGCTGCCACTGGTTCGGTTCTTCGCAGGCACGCCTGGTTGAGGGATCAGAATTTAGCTGAGCATGTGAAAACAAGGATTTTAGATGCTCCTTTACAATCTGATGTGTTGTTTGGTTCGCCTGTGGAAGCAGTTCTAAAGAAAATGGAAGACAAGGCTAAGTCTATGCAGACTGTTAAAGATTATTTGCAGGTTCAGCCTCAAGTTTAGTAGAAATTGGCCTACCAAGGGGTGGACATATCCTGCTTATGATTCCCAGTCTAGGGGTAGGTCTAGACGTGGTAGAGGCAGAGCTCAAGGTTCTTTTAGGCCTAGAACAGGGAGTTCACCTGCTCAGTCTTCTGGTGAGGGCAGGGGTCAGTCCTTTCGTAAACAGACACAATGACCTGCCTTTTCAGCTGCCAGAATCTTCTCGGCTGGCAGCACCTTTGGGAGGAAGGTTGGCACTTTTCAAAGAAAACTGGAGTTTAATTACCCAAGACAGATGGGTATTGGATATCATTCACCACGGTTACAGGTTTTATTTCCATACCTTGCCTCCTTTCAAAGGCATGCCAGACATTCCTCCTCAACAAAGGAAAGAGGCTCACAAGCAAATTTCTCTGTTGCTCCAAATAGGGGCCATTCAGCCGGTTCCTGTGCCAGAAAGGGGCCTAGGATTTTATTCTCGCCTGTTCCTAGTACCAAAAAGGGGAACACGTGGAGACCAATTTTGGATCTGTCTATCCTCAACACTTATCTGGACATTCCCAAGTTCAAAATGTTGACGTTACAACAGCTTTTACCTCTGCTGGGCAAAGATCACTGGATGGTAACTTTGGATCTCAAGGAAGCTTACCTTCATGTTCCTATCAGACTAATTTGCAGGAAGTATCTGCGTTTTCGAGCTGGGAATTCTCATTATCAGTTCTCTGCATTGCCCTTTGGCTTATCTACTGCACCCAGAGTATTCACAAAGGTTCTTGCTCCAGTGATAGCTTTCTTCAGGCTAAAAGGAATACAAATCTATCCTTATTTGGACGATTGCCTGATTCTGGCTCAAGGAAGGGACGTGCTTCTTCAGCATTTGGAATATGTGATAGCAGTGCTAAGATGCCTAGGGTATTCTGTGAACGAAATAAAGTCCAGTCTAGTACCCTCTCAAGACATGTGCTTTCTGGGTGTGAGACTGAATACAGCAACCCAGATGGCCTTTTTAACCCCGGACAAACAAAAGAATCTATCTCTTTACTTCCATCAACTATCTCATCAGTCCGGGCTGACTGCAAGGACAGTCCTTCAAGCCTTAGGGTTCATGGCATCTTGTATTCTGGTACTTCCCAATGCCAAACTGCATATGAGGAAGCTACAATGGTATCTCAAAAATGTATGGACACAGCACTGCCAGGATTTGGACACTGTCATTCAAATAATACCTTGCATTCAAAAGGAATTTTTGTGGTGGGCTCAGGAATGTCACCTAAACAAGGGACTCTCTGTGACCCGGCCAGAGGCGAGTCAGATTCTAACGACAGATGCCTCAGACACAGCTTGGGGAGCTCATCTGAATGGAAAGTGGATACAAGACAAGTGGCCTGCCAGACTGCAGCATCTACATATCAACATGAAGGAGATGTTAGCAGTCCAGTTTGCATTACTGGCTTTCAAGGATTTACTTCTTCCAGGGCAGGTGTTGATTCTAACAGACAACACAACTGTCATGTGGTACATCAACAAACAAGGGGAACACATTCTTATCCTCTATGCAGGCAAGCAATGATTTTGTGGGAGATCATGCTAAGCTTGCAGCTGAATCTTCAAGCAAGGTTTCTGCCAGGAGCACAGAACTCCTTAGCAGATGTGTTAAGCAGGCAAATCATGGATCCCCACGAGTGGAAACTGGATCTTCATGTATTTCAGACATTGACAGTGTCATGGGGAACTCCAGACATAGATCTGTTCGCTTCTCCACTAAACCACCAGCTGCCAAAGTTTTGCACTAAAAGGTTTCATCACACAGCCTGGAAAGTGGATGCTCTTTCTTTCAGTTGGAAAAATCTTCATGTGTATGCCTTTCCACCTCTGCCTCTCCTCCCAAAGGTACTTCTAAAGGTCAGACAAGACAAGCCGAGGATGATTTTAATAGCTCCGGATTGGCCTCGGCAGCACTGGTACCCATTGCTGAGGAGTCTGGTAAGGAAGCCTCCATGGCCCTTACCTTTGATTCCACACCTATTGTCTCAGAAGGATGGGCATCTGCTCAATGTCAAGCTTCACTCTCTTCATCTAACAGCTTGGCATATTCTGTTTTGAACCATAGCAGGTCTCAGCTTCCTCAACAAGTTTTGAATGTGATTATGGAAGCCAGAAGACCTAGTACAAGGAAAGTGTACGCAGGAAAATGGAAGAGATTTTTATTTTGGTGTGCAGCAAAGGATTTGGATGTTTCTGAGCCGAATTTGAGTGTGGCTCTTCAATATCTTACTGAGTTATTGGACAAAGGTTTGTCTTTCTCTTCCATTAAGATTCATGCTGCAGCAATTTCAGCTCACTATGATTGTGACCCACCATTGTTTTCTCATCCTTTGTTCAAGCAATTTCTTAGAGGGGCAAAGAATATAAGACCCCCACGTAGATCTCCTACTCCTGCTTGGGACCTCAGTTTTGTGTTGGAGAAACTCACTCTACAACCTTTTGAGCCTGCAGCTACTGCTGAATTGAAATATTTGTCATGGAAGACTGCTTTTTGTTAGCCATTACATCTGCAAGAAGGGTGTCTGAATTGCAGGCCCTTATGGCGGTTGAGCCTTTCCTGATTTTTCATAAGGATAGGGTATCTTTACGTACTAATCCTTCCTTTATGCCTAAAGTGGTTTCTAGTGTGGCTTTAAACCAAACTATTCATTTGCCTACCTTTTATGCAGATCCCCAAAATAAGGGGAAAAGATTTTGCACACTTTAGATGTACACAGGCAGTTGCGTTATTATTTAAGCAGGACTAAGGATTTTAGGCAGTCTCAGCAGTTGTTTGTTTCTTTTGCTTTGAGTTCTCAGGGCAAGCCTGTGTCAAAACAAACTATTTCTAAGTGGATTGGGTTTTGCATTGCATTTTGTTATTCCCATCATGGCAAGGAGATTCCAGCTGGGATTAGGCCTCATTCCACTAGGGCTACTGCCACTTCTACAGCATTTCTAAGGGGGGTGGCAACTAAGGATATTTTGGAGGCAGCTACTTGGAGTTCAGTGCATACTTTCTCTAAGCATTACCACCTTCCTCTCTACTCTAAATCTAGGGCTGGTTTTGCCATGGCTATTTTGCAGGGCATGTTGTCAGCTCCTGCTTCCTTATGATTTGCCAGCCTCCCTTACCTCTGCTTTGGGATTCTACCCAAGTGTTAGGACTGCAGCAATGTGGTATGAAGAACATAGTACAGTTTTGTACCTACCATAAATGTAGATGTTCAAGATCCACATTGCTGCAGTCCAATTTACCCTCCCTCCTTCCCTCTGTGTTTAGGGGTGGTTGTGTGGGTGAGGTTATACTCTGTAAATTTGTATATATTGTATATATATTTGGTGCAGGAGTGTGTGGTGTTTTTTGGTTTTAGCCTTATCTTTTTAGGGTCTTCTGACATCTGGGGCAAGAAAAGACTGAGGATATGACGTCGGTCATGCGCATTTGTACCCTGACGTCCTGACGTCAGACTAATGCGCCTTGACCGACGTCAGCCATATACTTTGGTATTCGGGCCGACTGGGACAGCGGACTACCCAAGTGTTAGGACTGCAGCAATGTGGATCTTCGAACATCTACATTTATGGTAGGTACAAAACTGTACTTTTCTGTGGTTCCCTCGGCTCCGGCTGGAGCCGAGGTATTAGAAATTCCCGTGTCGGCTCCGACCAGACCTTCGGAGCCGACAACTAGGAAGAGGTCCAGGTCACCATCCCTTGGCTCCGTTCATTCGGCTCCAGGATCTCCCCTGCTGTCTGAACGGAGCCAAAGATCTCACTCCTCTAGGTCATCGAGGCTGTCGGATCATGACCTTCAGAGGGTAGTGAGTCAACTTCTTAAGTCCGAGGCACTGGCCCAGATGCTTCAGAGCCCGACTCATCAGTCGATGCCTGCCCTGTCCATCAATATATTCCTCCTTCGACTCTCTTGAGCTCGGAGCCGGGTCGTCGGAACCGAGACTGTGATAGCGCCGAGCCGATAATTGTCTTCGGCTCCGTCCGGCTCGATTTCTTCCTTGAAGAATCTCGGCGCCGGACTTCGCCGGCTCCGAGGGGTGAGTGGCATCGGACCCTTGTCCGACCCGCCTTCCTCTCGGAGCTTCGGCTGGTGAGTTCGGCTCCGACATCGGCCTCGAGCCATCACTGTCGGTGCCGAGGGAGGTTCTCAGCTTCTCGGAGCGGGACCTCTGGCTTTGCCTGACAGGGGTGCTTTCGAGGTCATGCGGAGTGTGTTAGAGCCTGGCTCTACCCCACAGTCGGCGCCTGCCCCCCTCCCTCACGGTGCCTCAGGTCAAGTCGACTCACTCCTTCATCCCGGACCGCAGAGAGCCAGCTCCTCAGGAACCCCTGTGGGATCTCATCCTCTTCCGTGGCCTCTCGTGACTTGGCAGACGAGCCGCCTCGGAAGAGGAGGTGTAAGAGGAAACACATTGACTCACCTGAGTCAATCACATCTGATACAGATTTAGATGATTCGAGGGTTCCCCGTTCCCTTCTGAAGATGTCTCTTTTGCAGACATTCTAGAGATCCTGAAGCAGAGGGGAAATTGGCCAGCCCTTAACCCTTCGGAGGATGAATCTGTATATCTTGAGGCATTTGGCTCTCGCCCTTCCACCTCCTGGGTGTCCCCTCCCTTTGACCCCCTCATGCAGGTGGTTGCTAGAAAGGCATGGACGGCTCCTGATTCAGTGGACCCCACTCCCAGGAGACCCTCCAAATTCATAACGGCACCAGCAGACAAGCAGTTCTTAACAAAAGGAGTTTCTGTGGATGCTATGGTGGTAGCTGCTGCCACTAAGAAGGAACTAGCTGATCCTTCAGTACCTGTCCATCCACCTAACAAGGAATCTAGGTCCATGGACAGGTACGGGAAGCGGATGTTTTCGTCAGCGACATTTACTATGCGTTCGCTGAACTACCTGTGCCATTTCACTCGTCTTCAAAGGGACTTGATTAAAGAAGCGAGTGACATGTTGAAGGATCCTACAGCTGCGGGGTTTCAAGATAAAATGAACACTCAGCTGGCTACCCTTAACTCCATAGCCAACTCCTCCATGCGCCTCCTTTCTTATGCGGCTGATGGAGCGAGTAGGGCCGCAGGGACAGGTGTGGCCTTACGTAGGCATGCCTGGATGCGGCTATGCAATTTTGGACCCTTCAAGACGTCTTTCACTAACTCCCGTTTGATGGATCATCTCTTTGGTTCTCAAGTGAAAGAAACCCTGACTAGGTGCGAGACTGATGGCAACACTCTTCCTGCCGCCGGAGTCCGTTCTTCTACCCCTCCTAGGCCTTACTGCAAAGGCCAGACAAGTGGGAAAATGTGGTTCAGAACAAAATCAAGGGACTTCGCCTGACGACAAAGTCGTTACCCGCCAGAGGCAGAGGCGGGAGTAACAATGGTAGACGCGCCCTCGAGGCAGGGGGGCTCCAGAACCAGGGCAATCGAGAAGCCTTCTCTGATAAGCCCTTTCAGCATCCCTGAGGTGTTGCCCGCTGCCCACCGGAGGCAGTCGGGGAATGTCACTGTACCCAAAAGCCTGGCTATCCCTGACTCAAGACAAATGGGTACAGTCTATCATTTCGAAGGCTATTCTATCCCCTTTCTTCGCATTCGAAACAATCAAAAATCCCTTCCAGATGTTCCACCAGCGCCAAAGGGATCTAGCGGTTTTGGAAATTTCAAAACTGCTTGCAAAAGAGCAATTCAGCCAGTTCCAGCAGACCAGCAAGGATCCGAATCTACTCAAGGTTCTTTTAGTTCCAAAGAAAACAGGGGACTGGAGACCAATTTTGGATCTCAGTATCTTGAACAGATCAGTCAAGAAAACAAGATTTCGGATGGTCACGCTGCAGTCCATCCTTCCCCTATTGGGAAAAGGAAACTGGATGTGCTCTATAGACCTTCAGGATGCGTACTATCACATAAAATGAACAGACGCTCCAGAAGATTCCTCCGCTTCAGGCTGGGAACCAGTCATTTTCAGTTCAGGGCCCTGCCCTTTGGTCTCACCACTGCCCCGGTGTTTACCAAATGCATGGCAGTGGTAGCTTCTCACCTGAGACGACAAGGATTCCAGGTGTTTCCATATTTGGACGACTGGCTCCTCACAGCTCCCACCAAGCATCTCCTTCTGATGGCCAGGGATTACACTTTTCGCATTTGTCAAAAGTTAGGCATTTCAATAAATTGCGAAAAGTCTGTTTTGTCGCCTTGTCGTACTATTACCTACATAGGCGCAAATCTAGACACAGTAGACATGTCTGCGAGGCTAACAGATCAGAGAATAACAGACATACACAGACTGGTCTCACTCCTTTTCAACAACAACAGAATCAAAGCCAGGTTAGTTCTGAAAGTGTTGGGAATTATGGCGGCTGCCATACCTCTCCTTCCATTAGCCAGATTCCACATGAATCCTTCAATGGATGCTCTTTACACAATGGTCATACCAGCAACTTCCAATGTCCCACACCATTATGATCACGCAGGCGTGCAGAAATCATCTCATGTGGTGGATGTCTTCCCTCAGCTCTGGTTGGGAAGACCCTTTGTTCCTCCCCTCCGGTTGCTACTCTGACAACGGACGCCTCCCTGATCGGGTGGGGGCATTATCAGGGCAGGATGGTCCAGGGCACATGGCAACCAGACGAATGCCACTTGCACATAAATGTTCTGGAGATGAGAGCAGTGCTTTTAGCGTTGCAAGCCCTTCAAGACTCTCTCCCCTTGGGAACGATTGCAATCCAGACAGACAATATGTCTGTAGTGTGGTACATCAACAAACAAGGCGGAACCAGGTCCTACCCGCTGTGTCGAGAAGCACTCAGATTGTGGCAATGGGCGATTTCTTCTCAGCGTTTTCTGATAGCAACGCACATCCCCGGAAGTCCAATCAAATAGCGGACAAATTGAGCAGAGCTATCCTCATGCCTCACGAGTGGTCTCTGAAAGACTCTGTTGTGAGAGAGATTTTTCTCAAGTGGGGTCAGCCTTGCTGCGATCTTTTTGATACTCCCCAAAACAGCAAGTGCAGACATTATTTCACCCTATTCCCTTTACCAGGCCAGCCCAGCAGAGATGCTCTAGTCCAAGTTTGGCCCAGGGGACTTCTGTATGCATTTCCTCCCTTCCCACTAATCTCTCAAGTGATACAGAAAGCTATCGCTCAGAAGGCCTCATTGATCCTCATTGCTCCTTACTGGCCTCGACAGGTGTGGTTCCCCTTTCTACATCAATTTCTACTGGAGCGACCTTGGCATCTGGACCTAGTTCCAGACCTTTTGATCCATCAATCGGGTCAGTTACATCGCTCCCTCCTCTCTGAACCTCACTGCTTGGTTCCTCCAGTTCCAACCTTAGCCAGGCTTCCTCAATTATCTCACTCTGTTCGAGATATTTTGATAGCTTCCCATAAATCTTCCACTAGGAAGATTTACTTGAGTAAGTGGAAGCGTTTCACATTTTGGGCTCAAGGAAGGGACATAGATCCTTTCACTGCTTCCATCCAAATAGTCCTTGATTTTCTAGCTGAACTCTTCCATGCAGGTTCATCCCCTTCTCCTCTTAAAGTTCAATTGGCAGCTATCTCTAACTTTCATGTGGGTATTTCTGAGTCTGCCTTAATGTCCCACAAGCTTTGCAAAGCCTTTTTGAAAGGAGTTTTTCTTCTCAGACCTCCTATAAGAAATCCTCCTTCTCCTTGGGACCTAAATTTAGTTCTTACTTCTTTGATTCTACCCCCTTTCGAACCTGCAGCATCCTGTTCTTTAAAATTGCTATCATGGAAAACTCTCTTTCTGGTAGCTATTACTTCAGCTAGAAGAGTCTCAGAACTTCATGCACTCAGCTGTCGACCTCCTTATCTATTGTTCCATAAGGACAGGGTATCCTACTGAACCAACCCGTCCTTTTTACCTAAGGTAGTCTCGACGTCAAATCTAAATCAAAGCATTGACCTCCCTGTCTTTTTTCCAGAATATTCCAATAGGTCTGAACAAAAATTACACTGGCTAGATGTTCATCGACAGTTGAGGTACTATTTGGATAGAACAAAACAATTCAGAAAATCTGATCAACTGTTTGTCTCCTATGCAGAAGGCAGAAAGGGACTTTCAGTTTCAAAGGTATCATTATCTAGATGGCTTACATCTCTGATTACCCTCGTTTATGAGATTAGACACCAAAAGCTGCCTAATAAACCTAAGGCCCATTCTACAAGAGCTTTGGCTACTTCTTTAGCCTTCCAAGACAGACTGCCTATTGACACCATTTGTGCAGCGGCTACTTGGGCTACTCCTCACACTTTCATTTCTCATTATAAGTTGGATTTAGCTTCTAGGCATAGAGCTAACTTTGGTTCCACTGTTCTCAGGAGTCTGTTCCGTTAGGCCACCCGGGACAAGGTGCTAGGGACGCGGTCCCATCCAGCAAGAATGAAGGCGAGATAGACAACTTAACATATAGAAGTTATGTTCTTACCATAACGTTCCATGTTAGTTGTCTTCTTCTCGCCTTCTTCTTCGTCACACCCTCCTTCCCCCTGGCCTGGACAGACCTAGAGGAGTTGTGATTGTGACCTCTCTTTCTACCACCTCTTTCTTAGACATATGCTGCTTGCATATCTCCTGAATCAGGATGTAGGTCACCCTTCTTTCTCCCTGTTGTTAGAGGTGGACTCTGTTTAGAGTTATTCTGTAACTATTATAAGCTGGGGTTAGCTTACAAACGAGATCTGAGGTAACTCTCGCCTAGCATTGTGGGATATAAGGGGAGCCTCGAGCCGGTGGAACCAACTCTCGAGCTTTTAGAGTGGCCGAGTCGGAGCCGAGGTAGGCTCCGAACCCATCCAGCAAGATGAAGGCGAGAAGAAGACAACTAACATGGAACGTTATGGTAAGAACATAACTTCTATTTCTATGAGAGAACATTTTAAATGGGAAGGTCAGGATTTCTCAGATTCACGAAAGAGGCTTAAGGAATTTTTGTTTTTACCACAACATAGGCCCTTGGCTATACCTCCTGTTTTGGATGTTGTTCAAGACGTTTTCTCCGAGGCTTCCCTTAATCCAGACTCTCTGCCTCCTGCGCCAGTTAAGCCAGACAGGTATTATAGAGTACCTGAGGCTCATAAATATCTGTATAAGAGTCCAAGGGCTGACCCAGAAACTATTAGCCAGGGACCTAAGGGTGTCAGGGCTTCTGTTGTAAAGAATCCAGTTCCTATAGATAAAGATGCTAGAGCTTTGGATAGATGGGGTAATAAAGTGTATACCTCTTCCACTTTAGCAATGAGGGCTTTGAATTGCCAGTTTCATATGTTGAAGTATCAGAATTTTCTCCTTACTCAACTAAAATCTAAAGTGGATGCTTTGGCAGAGGGCATAGAGTGTAAAGAATTACAGGATTTGGTGCATGCCTCTGAACAGGTGGGTAAGCATTCTTTGCAGTGTGGTTTCGATGCTTTACAGGCTTCTTCCAGGGTGGCTGCCACTGGTTCTGTTATTCGCAGGCACGCCTGGCTTAAGGATCAAAATTTGTCGGAGCATGTTAAAACTAGAATTTTGGATGCTCCTTTGCAGTCTGAAGTTTTGTTTGGTTCTCCTGTGGAATCTGTCTTGAAGAAAATGGAAGACAAGGCTAAGTCTATGCAGACTGTTAAAGATTTTTTGCAGGTGCAGCCTCCTAAGTTTAGCAGGAATTGGCCTACTAAGGGATGGGCTTATCCTTCTTCTGATTTACAGTCTAGGGGTAGATCTAGACGTGGTAGGGGCAGAGCTCAGAGTTCTTTCAGGCCTAGAACATGGAGTTCACCTGCACAATCTACAGGTGAGGGCAGGGGCCAGTCCTTTCGTAAACAGGCCCAATGACCTGCATCTTCAGCTGCCAGATCCTTCCTGTCTGGCAGCTCCTTTGGGAGGAAAGTTGGCACTCTTCAAGCAGAACTGGCTTTTAATCACCCAGGACAAATGGGTGTTGGACATTATAGACCGAGGCTACAAGTTTTATTTCCATACAGTGCCTCCTTTCAAAGGCATGCCAGACGTTCCTCCTCAGCAAAGGGTAGAGGCTCACAAGCAGATTTCTTTACTTCTTCAAATGAGGGCTATACAGCAGGTCCCTCTGTCAGAAGTGGGCCTAGGATTTTATTCTCGCCTGTTTCTAGTACCAAAGAAAGGAAACACTTGGAGGCCAATTTTGGATTTATCTATCCTCAACACATACCTGGACATTCCAAAATTCAAAATGTTGACATTGCAACAACTTCTACCTCTGTTGGGCAAAGATCACTGGATGGTAACTCTGGATCTCAAAGAGGCTTATCTTCATGTTCCTATCAGGCCCAGTTGCAGGAGATACCTGCGTTTGGCTGGGACTTTACATTATCAGTTCTCTGCATTGCCCTTTGGCTTATCTACTGCCCAGGGTGTTCACAAAGGTTCTGGCTCCAGTGATAGCCTTCTTCGGTTAAGAGGAATACAAATTTATCCTTATTTGGACGATTGCCTGATTCTTGCTCAAGACAAGTACGAACTTCTTCATCTACAGTATGTGATGGCAGTGTTAAGGTGCCTAGGGTATTCTGTGAACGAAACAAAGTCCAGTCTAGTACCCTCTCAGGAAATGTGCTTTCTGGGTGTGAGACTGAATACAGCTTCCCAGATGGCCTTTTGACCCCGGACAAGCAAAAGAACCTTACACTTTACTTCCATCAATTGTCTCTACGGTCCAGGCTGACTGCAAGGACAGTCCTTCAAGCCTTGGGGTTCATGGCATCTTGTATTCTGGTGCTTCCCAATGCCAAACTGCATATGAGGAAGCTACAATGGTATCTCAAAATGTATGGACACAACACTGCCAAGATCTGGACACTGTCATTCAAATAATACCTTGCATTCAAAAGGAATTTTTGTGGTGGGGTCAGGAATGTCACCTAAACAAGGGACTCTCTGTGACCCGACCAGAGGCGAGTCAGATTTTAATGACAGATGCCTCGGACAAGGCTTGGGGAGCACACCTCAATGGAAAATGGGTTCAAGACACGTGGCCTGCCAGACTTCAACATCTACATATCAACTTGAAGGAGATGTTAGCAGTCCAATTTGCATTGATGGCTTTCAAGGATTTACTTCACCCAGGGCAAGTGTTGATTCTAACAGACAACACAACTGTCATGTGGTACATCAACAAGCAAGGGGGAACCCATTCGTACCCTCTTTGCAGGCAAGCAATGATTTTGTGGGAGACTGCTCTCAGTTTACAACTCAATCTTCAGGCAAGGTTTCTACCAGGAGCACAGAACTCCTTAGCAGATGTTTTGAGCAGACAGATAGTGAATCCCCACGAGTGGAAATTGGATCCTCATGTATTTCGAAAATTGACAGTGCTATGGGGAACTCCAGACATAGATCTGTTCGCTTCTCCACTAAATTTCCAGTTGCCAAAGTTTTGCACAAAAATGTTTCATCCCACAGCTTGGAAAGTGGATGCTCTATCATTCAGTTGGAGCAATCTTCACGTCTATGCCTTTCCGCCTCTGCCTCTCCTCCCCAAGGTACTCTTGAAGGTCAGACAAGACAAGCCCTCCATGATTCTAATAGCTCCAGATTGGCCTCGACAGCACTGGTACCCTCTGCTGAGGAGTTTAGTATGGGAGCCTCCATGGCCTTTGCCTACGATTCTGCACCTTTTGTCTCAGGAGGGCAATCATTTCCTCAATGTCAGGATTCAGTCTCTGCATCTAACAGCTTGGCACATTCGGTTCTAGAACCTGGAGGGTCGCAGCTTCCACAACAAGTTTTGAATGTTATTTTGGAGGCCAGAAGGCCTAGTACACGGAAAGTTTATGCTGATAAATGGAGGAGATTTTTATTTTGGAGCAAAACTAAGAGCTTTGATGTTTCCAGGCCTGATTTAAGTGTTTCTCTTCAATATCTTACAGAATTATTAGACAAGGGTTTGTCTTTCTCCTCTATAAAAGTTCATGCTGCAGCCATCTCTGCTCACAATGACTGTGACCCTCCATTATTCTCTCATCCTTTGTTTAAGCAATTTCTTAGAGGGGCAAAGAACATAAGACCCCCACGTAGAGCTCCTACTCCTGCCTGGGATCTCAATTTTGTGTTGGAAAAACTTACTTTACCTCCTTTTGAACCTGCAGCTACTGCTGAGTTAAAGTTTTTGTCTTGGAAGACTGCTTTTTTGTTGGCCATTACGTCTGCTAGAAGGGTTTCTGAATTGCAGGCTCTAATGGCAGTTGAACCCTTCCTAATTTTTCATAAGGATAGGGTATCTCTGCATACTAACCCTACTTTTATGCCTAAAGTGGTTTCAAATGTGGCCTTGAACCAATCAATTCATTTGCCCACTTTTTATGCAGATCCCCAAAATAAAGGGGAGAAAATTTTGCACACTTTGGATATTCACAGGCAGTTGCGTTATTATTTGTGCAGGACTAAAGGATTCAGACAGTCTCAGCAGTTGTTTGTTTCTTTTGCTTTAGGTTCTCAGGGGAAACCTGTTTCAAAACAAACTATTTCTAAGTGGATTGGCTTTTGTATTGCTTTTTGTTATTCCCATCATGGTAAGGAGATTCCGCTGGAATCAGACCTCACTCCACTAGGGCTACTGCCACTTCTACAGCTTTTTAAGGAGTAGCTACTAAAGATATTTTGGAAGCAGCTACTTGGAGTTCAGTGCATACTTTTTCTAAACATTACCACCTTCCTCTTTATTCCAAATCTAGGGCTGGATTTGCCACTGCAATCTTACAGGGCATTTTGGCAGCTCCCAATGCTTTATGATTTTGCCAGCCTCCCTTTACCTCTGCTTTGGGATTCTACCCATATGTAAGGACTGCAGCAATGTGAGATGAAGAACATAGTACAGTTTTGTACCTACCATAAATGTAGATGTTCGAAGATCCACATTGCTGCAGTCCAATTTACCCTCCCTCCTTCCCCTCTGTACTTTGGAATGGTTGTGTGGTTTGGGTGGTAGCTGTTTTTTGTACATGCCTTTTGGGAAGTATTCTATTTTTGGCTGGGGCCTTTCTTGTTAGGGCCTTCTGACATCTGGGGCAAGAAAAGACTTGAGGATATGACGTCGGTCATGCGCTTTTATACCCTGACGCTCTGATGTCAGATCTGAGCGCCATGACCGACGTCAGCCTAATACTTTGGTATTCGGGCCGACCGAGGACAGCGGACTACCCATATGTAAGGACTGCAGCAATGTGGATCTTCGAACATCTACATTTATGGTAGGTACAAAACTGTACTTTATTGCTATTCTGCTTTATTATGCTGAAGAAATCTTTGGTATAAGCCAACTAAAGGGCTAAATATTTTTTTTCTTGTGTTCAAGTTCACTCTGTATTGCCATTTTCTTTTTTGTACAGGGTGTTTTTATTGTGGCTGTTTCTCTTTTTGGTTCAGAGTTTTTGTGTCATAGTTATGGAGTAAGTCGGTTATAAAATTAATTCTTTCCATCCTTCATCAACCCCTTTTTTCAATTTTTGCACAACGGGTCAGGGTGTCACTTCAACAGTGACATGTTGTTAAAACGGCTACTCAAAATTGATTTTGCATTAATAGTTAATTTAGATAACCTTTTCACTGGTATGTGAAAATGTAATTGTTATGCATTACTAAAATAAGCACCATTTTAAAGCCAGAATACATTATTGCCCTTGGTGATTAATTATTGCTGGTGCTCTCAGGCCCTGCTTTTTCTGTTTGACAGAAGTCTGGGGAAATATACGGCTCTGTTTTGCTTTAATAAAGACTACTGACTGATGTGGGGAACAGCTCAAATTCTGTTTCATTTCTGTAAGACAGGATACGGTTTTGCTTGTGACTAAACAGATAAATATACATGTATACATAAAAGCGGCTGTTTTTATTCATGAATGACCCAGAAGGGTAAAGGTAAGTATAATATGCCCATCTCAGGGGAAAGCTGAGCAATCTTTCTACTGTATTTCTGCCCAAGTAATTTTTTGATGTAGAACACCGACGTCTTTCAAGAAATGTGAAAACAAGCCCTAAACATTCCACAAGCATTTTTGTATACAGTACTTCCTTGCTTATCTAATGCAGAGAGCATTCCAGTTTTATTTGATCATGTGCTGACTCACAGAAACTAGCTCTGCTTACTTAACTTTGTCATGTGAATGGGTACATTATAGGTCTAAACTTCAACAATTAAGTCCTGCAGGTGTTACAGTAAACCTGTATGCTGCAGTTACAAAATATTCCATCTGTGTTTCTGTGTTTTATAGGTCAGTTTAGTACTGCATTTGGCTGCAAAAATAGCCAGAGTCTTCTGGTGTTTCTTGTTTTTACTTTTCAGGCTAGATTGTTTGCTGTCTAGGCCATCTTGCCTTGTCTGCCTTTAAGGTGATGCATGAACAATTGCTTTTAGCCCCAACACTCCCAGTACATAATTTGCTGGAAATGTAGTTTCTTGTATTCCATGGGCAGCTCTTCACTCACTCAGCCTGTATGCTAACTGGTCACCTGATGTTGCTGCCTGTATTTTTAGCTTCACTTTTACCTGACTTGCTCTCTTTAAAAGGAGTCTCAGATTTGAAAGTATTTAACTCTGTGTATTCCAGTAGGATGTATCCCCAGAATGTTTTAAGTACTTGCTTACTATGCTACATAGAATAACTTCGAGAATACTCCTGCATAGCACAAAATGATCGGGTTCATGCTACATCATTGTAATGTGAACTGAAAGCAACAACACTTTTGAAATTAAAAAAAAAATCAAAATGCAGTTTCATTAAAACTAGAAATAAAGCATCAAAACAACATTTATTGTGGGGGACAAGCCCCTGCACCCTGTATAGGGGCCTTATGTTGGAGGGGGTCTTGATTCCCACAGCCCCTTTCGTATATAAACATTCTCTCCATGGTCACACAATAGTGAAGCAACAACTAAAACACTTCCTACACATCCCAGACTAAAAGAGTAACAACATGAGATGCATTCTCCTTTATATCAGCTGATGACTTTACACAGAGCACATCATTCACATAAATCACCAGTCAGTATAATAGACACAAATATTGTACTGCAGCTAAACAACTCCCGATATAAAGGCATACTCCCTGCTAGGTTTCAAATTTTACAATTTCTTTAAGTAAATAGTATGTGGCAGCAGTATTAAACTTCAGTATATGAATGTAACTGACAGAAACAGAGTGAACAATGCATAAGGGGTGGTTGTGGCACAACAGGATGGGTTGCACCTTGCTCTGAATATGTTTGGTTATGGGCAGCACACTGATTATTGACTGGCTCAGAAGGATGTCTGTGTGACTCATGAGAGGGTTGAGATGACTCAGGGTCTCCTCTCTTCTGGTGTTCTGATGGTAAGAGCACACTTTTTTAATAAAAATCATCTTTATTGAGTTATCTCTCATGACATAGGCAATTATACATTTATACAAACGAAAACAAACCATATTAACATTTTTTTAGTTGCAAATGATGTACTTCACTTATCTATCCAGTCACTGTCAGTCAAGCAAGAGCACACTGGTTGAGCACATCTACTGTGTGCTGATGGAGGGCTTTGGTTATGATAACCCACCAACCCATTTTACTGTCAGCCTGCTCCCACACCACCTGCTACTCAAACAGCTAGTTGATTGACCCAGGCTACCAAGAGGCAGCAAGTTGGTGCCGCCATGAACTGCAGCAGGCCAACACAGTAGGAACAGTAATGTAAGTGATTATGTTCTAAACCTGTTACGTTTAGCATAGTAGATCTTAGCAGGTAATACAAAAGTTAACCACCCTGTACCAAAAGTCTCAACTATCTTATATGGTAGTCGTCATGGTTAGCCTCTTGTTTTGTCCATGCTGGAGGGCAAAATGATAAAAAGCTTTTACACACAGGTGTATATGAGCTGCAGAAAGACATGCCCACATGTGCATGCATGATAGCCAAAGCCGGAAAATGTACCAGCAGCTATAAAATTAAGCCACTCCCCAACACACAAGTGCAAGATAGCAGAAACCTGGCAGACTGCCCATAGCCTCATAACTGAATAGTCATGCAGTGCCCCACAGTATGCAGCATTACTATGACAAATAGATAGGGAACAGGTATACCACAGATACAGTCTCCCACAGTTGCCCACTTGGTATGTACTGGTGTCTTTCATAGGAAACAACATTTATTAATAACAGTACTTTGAAGAATGCAAAGAATAAATAAACAAAATTACAGTTTGAAAAACCTGCATCAGTTTCCAGTATGTCCTTTACTGTTGGGGATGTCCTTAACATGTGCATTCATTGCCAGAGATCAACGAGGTGGCAGCATTATAGATCATCATACCTGCATTCCTCACTGGTTCACAGGATACTGGTGACCTCGGTGTGAATCATAGACAGGTCCCAGCAGTCATTCTCTGAACTGGCTGTTCAGGAGAAAGATTGTGATCTTGCTGTCCCTAGAGCAGCAGACAGAGATGCTGTGTGGAGCATTAGCAGTGGTACCATCACCACAAATATGTAAAACAAAACGGTGGACTGTGATTTGCACTGGAAATGTGATTTCTAAATAGCAAGCAATATAGATTAACACCTCCATGAAGTTTATCTCCATACGTATGCATGCAAGTTTCATGAGCCCTCAAGCACAGCACATTACCAGTATGTGGTGCAACCTAACTGTGCTTTATGTCACTCATTCACCTCACAAAAATGCAACAAATCCTAGACCTGTAGTGGATATAAAAAGTGTACACATCCCTGTTAAAATGCCAGGTTTTTGTGATATAAAAAAATAAGACCACAGTAAATCATTTCAAAACTTTTCCCACCTTTAATGTGATCTATAACCTGTATAATTCAATTGAAAAACAAACAAATCTGTTAGAGAAATAAATATAAAAAAATAAATGTACAATAAGCTGGTTGCATAAGTGTGCACACCGTTAAACTAATACTTTGTTGAAGCACCTTTTGATTTAATTACAGCATTCAGTCGTCTTGGGTACACACCTGCCATTAATTAGAGAGACTTTGATTAACCCCAAATAAAGTTTAGCTGTCCTAGTAGATTTTCCTGACATTTACTCAGTTGCCTGCTACAGCAAAAGCCATGGTTCACAGAGCGCTTACAAAGCATCAAAGGGATCTTGTTGAAAGGTATCGGTCAGGAGAAGGGTACAAAAAATTTCCACAGCATTGGATATACCATGGAACATGGTGAAGACAGTCATATAAAAGTGGAAAAAATATGGGGCAACAGTAACGTTGCAAAGAACTGAACATCCCTCCAAAACTGATGAAAAGACCAGACAAAAACTGGTCAGGGAGGCTGTCAAGAGACCTACAGCAACACTGAAGGAGCTGCAGGAATTTCTGGCAAGTACTGGTTGTGTACTTTATGTGACAACAATCGTCCGTTTCCATTTGTCTGGCCTGTGGGGTAGGGTTGCAAGACAGAAGCCTTTTCTTTCACAGAAAAACATCCAGGCCTGGCTAAAATTTGCAAAACAATACATTGTCTCCCAAAAGCATGTGGGAAAATGTGTTCTGGTCTGATGAGACCAAGGTTGAACTTTTTGGCCAAAATTCCAAAACGTATGTTTGGCGCAAAAACAACACTTCACATCACCAGAACAACACCATCCCCACAGCGAAGCATGGTGGTGGCAGTATAATGCTTTGGGGTTGCATTTCTTCAGCTGGAACTGGGGCTTTAGTCAAGGTGGAGGGAATTATGAACAGTTCCAAATACCAATCAATTTTGGCCCTAAACCTTCAGGAGTCTTCTAGAATGCTGAAAATGAAGAGAAATTTCACCTTTTAACATGACAGTGACCCCAAGCATACATCCAAATCAACAAAAGAATGGCTTTACCAGAAGAAAGTTAAAGTTTTGGTATGGCTCAGCCAGAGCCCAGACCTAAATCCAATAGAGAATCTGTGTGGTGACCTAAAGAGGGCTGTGCACAACAGATGCCCTCGCAATCTGACAGATTTGGAGTGCTTTTGCAAGAAAGTGGGCAAGTATTGCCAAGTCAAGATGTGCCATGCTGATAGACTCCTACCCAAGAAGACTGAATGATGTAATTAAATCAAAAGGTGCTTCAACAAAGTAGTAGTTTAAGTGCACACTTATGCAACCAGCTTATTGTACGTTTTTTATTTTTTATATTTTTTTCCCTAACAGAGTTGTTTGTTTTTCAAGTGACTTTTACAGGATATAGGTCACATTAAAGGTGTGAAAAGTTTTGAAATTATTTATTGTGCTCTCATTTTTTATATCACAAAAACCTGGCATTTTAACAGGGGTGTATACACTTTTTTTAATATCCACTGTATGTGGAATCCTGACTCATTTGGGTACATAATATTCAAACTCTTGTGGTTTAAGAAGACGCAGCACCATTTTAAAGGCCAAACCAGACATTGAATAAAGGAGCAGCACCAACAATAAAGTAGTTTGAAGCAAGTTATTGACATTAGAGTAGCATACTTTACCTCCTCAGGGATGTGTCTTCTTTACAGTCTGGCAGTTAACACGGAGGACTACAGCTGTAAGCTGTTAATGTGTTACTTCCTGTGGTACAGGGTTTGATTCCTTAAGCCTTTTTTTGCATCCTGTGTGACATTGAGCAAGTCCCTTAACTAGACCGTAGTTTGGGGCACACAGGAATTTGGAATAGGTTCATAGGTTCTTAGGTTTTTACTAGGTTAACGCCTTTTTAAGCCTAGCCATGCATCCCAAATCTCTGACAAGTTCTGGTACCCTTGATAAGTGTAAGCAGGGGCTTGAGAGATGAAACATTTGCAGGTTGCCTATGTCCATTAGAGACGTACTTGCCAAGCCAGGAATTAATTTACTGTTCCCCATCCAATTGTCCAAGTTGCACTTGAATTGGGTGACGGTGGAACTCTGCTTCACATGGATTGGGAGCCTGTTCCGCAGATGGGCTGGTCTATGGGATACATAACTGTTTCTCCAGCAGGTCCTGTTTATATCCGAGTCAAGGTTTAAGTCTTTAGAACAGGTAATTCTCATGCTGTTTGTTTTGTGGATATGCAGGAGGTCCATCAGAGTGAGGTCTGACAATTCCCTGTATGCCAGCCGTAGATCTCCCCTCAACAGCCTGTAGGAGACTGAATACAGGGATAGGGCTTTGAGGCGGTCCGCATAGGACATTCTACTTACACCCTGTATTCAAGAGTCTCCTGGACTGCTTTCCTTGAAACTTTTACCTGTGAACCTACACAGAATTCAGCAGTACTGTGGTAAGATATAGTTTTCAAGTTAGTTATGTATGTGAGCCCTTGCCTTGGAATAGTATACCAGTATACTTGTATGTAGTCTATCTGATGTATATGTAGCTGTATATCAACACTGTACCTGTGGGAAGATTAATCATTATCAGGACTGCCTATCTCTGCGCTGTCGTGCATGTCCTAAATAGTCTTGCTGTTTGCATATGCTGTGGATACACCTGTTGATGGCTTCCCTCTGTTAATTTTTTTTTTTTTTTTTTTTTTTTTATCATAGTCCAGTAGTCTACTGTTGCCTGTGACTTCCTAGGTGGCCCTTTGTCATGCTACCTGTCCTTTCCCTATATATTCCTTTGGGCTTCTGTGTGGCAGCCACCTCAGCTATATACTTGCATGTCAGCCCTTACTGCTGGTCTGGCGCTCACTGGAGTTACCCTGCTTGTTCATATCATAGAACATTAGTGGCACCTACTGTACTTTTATCCCTTTCCATGCTTATAATGTTGAGTACATATATGGCAACCAACTCTTTGTAATTGCTATCTTATTTCCAGCAGTCACCTGCCTGCAGCCATGTTTCTTTCTTCCAAAGGTCTTAAGAAGCACAACCACTCAGGACTTATTGATTCCATCTTTTGGGTAGAGGTGATACTCGCCAGCCACTATGAGACCAGGTGTGAGAGATGTTGTTCCACTGCATTAGTGTTGTTGGTGAGCAGCATAACCACACAGCAATGTTATCACTAGTATGATTAGGCAGGCTTACAAAGGGCATGTAGCATAACTGAAGAGATGTCAGCCACTTGAAAGGGAGACCTCCAGACACTGGATCTATCCCAGTTTGTCTTTATCAAAGGAAGGTCATACTTACTGAACCTGGTGGACTTCTTCAAAAAGGTCACTAAGGCAGTGGATGAGGGGAAAGCAGTGCATACTGCCTACTTAGATCTGACTAAATTATATTCCTTCATGTTTTTCTTTATTTTTTATTCACTGTTGAAACCATTCATTATCTTCAGTACTGTACTCTTGTTATCATCTCCTATATTTAAAAAAAATCAGTACTCAAGCCCATGCAAGATAAAGAAGGCAGGCTGACAATTCAGTAAAATATCTTTTGCAAATTTAATTAAGCATTTCCGTCAGTATCTCTCATAGACTTTATCAGATTAATTAAGCCCCTCTCCAACTGAATAAATAGCCAGATTCTGGCTATGTGTGTAATGCCGTTACCATACAACAAATACACTTGCAATTTTATAAAAAGAAGAAAAAACATAAATATAAATGTGTAATGAATATGAAGGCACAGCGGATAGTGTTGTCACCTCACAGCTAGAGGTTCCCTAGTTTGATTCTCAGCTGGGTTGCCTTCTGTGCGGAGTCTGCATGTCCTCCTTGTGATGGTGTGGATTTCTGTAGGTGCTCTGGTTTCCTGTCACATTCCAAAGACGTGCAGTAGGTGGACTAGATACTCTAAATTGACCATAGGTGTGAGTGCGTGGCATGGAAGAACTACCATGGCAGTGCTTGCCACCTGGTGGTGTGAATCTTGAATTTAGATTGTCACTGTTGAAGTGACACCCCTACCCCATGTGCAAAAAGGGTCTATATCACGTTGTCGAACTTTTAAAAGTTCGAACGTCATATGGTAGACACCATATGATCAAACTTTTAAAAGTTTGAATGTTTCAACGGAGATCTCCATACAGTGCGGAATGGGAAGCTTTCCCTATCTGCATTGCAGTGTGATCTCGGAGTTGGTATATTTTAAAGAGCGGGTGGTGTGGGGGGTGCAGGGAGGCTTGCCCCCCTGCTTTAAACCATTCAGGTAGGTTTTTTCTTTGATTTATTTTTTTTATTACATTTTCAAACATTTAAAAGTTTGATCATATGGTGTCGACCATATGACGTTCGAACTTTTAACAGTTCAGTTATGTAATATAGACGCTGCAAAATGGGAAGAAGGGGTTGTAGATGTGTGACAATGTGAGGTATTGCCATCTCTGCCAAGGGAATAGGGCAGTGCATTTGTAACATATGCCAGCATAGTTAGCTGTAGTTTTATAAATAATTTTGTGTCGCTTGACTATCACATTGACTTGTACAGATGCTTGTGTTAAAAATGTATGAATAGTATTATAACTGATTAAACACAGAATTCTGGAAGGGAAGACTAGAAGTTTTTGAAATTATTCTATAGCATTGAAACACTGCAACAGATCTTAGCAAAGCTCTTGAGTATTTATTGTACCAGAGTCAGGTGATCAAATGCAATGTCATTCTATAACCAGCACTGAGAGGATGAAATTCTCACAGCAGTTTGTTTAATTTTGTTTTCTTTGGAACCTGATAGATCGCAGTCAGTTAGTTGAGTTTAGTTCTCTTCACTTTTAGTTAGAAGGTCATCACCTTGCCTTGTGGAAGTAAGCATCTGAACATCTAATCTTGCCTTGCTGTATTACTTAAGTTAGCTAGCTAGCAGTTATTCTTTAGACAGTCAGGAAATACAGTGAGATTAGTTGAGTATTGTTTTTCTGCATCTGTTTGAATCTGTCCAATTGTGTTATTTTTATTTCTCCTGTGATTTCAACTCTGGTGTTTATTGTACTTAGATATTTAGTATTCTCTTGTTTTCTTTTTTATTTATTAATAAATATTTTTATGCTTTTCATTGTGGCTGGTCTTTTAGAGAATACTTTAAACATCTTGAAAATACCTGTGCTTATTTTAGTGATATCATGGTCACTCTGAAAAGCCTTGCTGCTTTGGTTACACACTACCATTTGTATTGATTTTACTCAGTATAATTGGATACCCTTGTAAGAGCCTGAGAGTAGTTGAGTGGTGGCAGCATGGTTACCTTATAGTCTGTGAAGAAGGGGTGAAGCTAGTAAATTTGTACCAGCATTTCCCAGGAGAGAGAGAGAGTGTGTGTGTGTGTGTGTGTGTGTGTGTGTGTGTGTGTGTGTGTGTGTGTGTGTGTGTGTGTGTCAGTGTGTGTGGTTCAGCTACTTGTAACTGGGAAATAGTGCTCCAAAGTAAGTCTTGTTTGGGATCTGGGGAGACAGAGAGTCCAGCCCCAGGTAAGAGAGAGACGGCTTCTAACATAACCATTGAGGAGCAGTACTTCTTTGCGTAGTCCACTCCAGTTAGAGCTTTAGGAGGGACCCCATTCCAAATGCCTTTGACTAGGGTTCACCTTGACTAAGAGGGTGGAAAAGGAAGCAAGCAGGTAGGTGTGTTTGAGGATATCCCTGCAGACGTCTTGACAGGGAATAATTTTGATAATGCAGTACCTTGTCTGCATGCAGTTGCACTCAGTCTGGCTTGGAGACAGGCATGTGGGTCTGGTAGCCTGGGAGAGACCCAGACAGACCCCACACCTGAAGCCAGGGCTGCTGAGGGGGCTATTTCAGGGAGGGAGCTACCCTGTAGCAGTGAGTCTAAAGGTGACCCACAGCTGCTGGTAAGTACTGATGTTCCCTTGGACAGAGTGACTACAAGGGCAGGAGTGAGTGGTAGTACCCAGGCTTACAGTGAGGTACCGCTGTCTGAGAATACCAGACTTCCCATGGAAAGGGAGCTGGGAAGGAGCACAAAGATAGAGTTGAGACAGGCTCAGCTCTCGAACCCTACACTAAAGGCTTGAGGGAGGTAGCTAGGGAGGCACCTGATTCTCAAGGAAAGGGGATGTCACAATGGTCATAGTCCATGTAGGTGTAAATGACCTAAGATATACCTAACTGGACTACATGAAGAGAGACATTATGGAGCTCTCTGAATATGTATCTAAGGCAGGTATGAATATAGCCTTGAGTAGCATCCTAATTTCACCAGTGATTATGCCACATTACTAGCAAAATAGTGACTTCAACAATTGATTTAGTTTCTGGTGTCACAACAAGGGCAATCCTAATATCTGTTAGCCTGGGGAGACATGATCAACAAACCATGATGCTTTGCTAGATATGGTTTACACCTATCACCACTTGGATTCTGGATACTGGCAAAAACTTTATCCCCATAGTGCCTTTTTTAGTCCATGCCAAGTTGTTAAACCTCCCAACATAACAAAAATCACTCGTAACCACCTAAAGGTGTTGCTGCTCAGTGCTAGGAGTTTAAATAAAAAAACTGCAGTCCCTGGAAGCACTCCTCACCCAGGAGAAAGCAAACATAGGTGCAGTCACAGAAACGTGGTTCAGAACCATGGAGAGCACTCCAGCTGACAAGGGCAACTGTGTCTTTTATACATTTTGATCCTCCTTAACTCAGGATAAAACAAATGGAGGAGGTGTCTCAGTGTTCATAAAGAACAAGTACACTGCTAGACTGGTCCAACAAATATGACTTGCATAAGCTGCTCCATGCCCAGCTAACCCCCTGTCATGTCCTTGCTAGCTACAGATCCCTAACATGAATCTAGAAAACCAGGCCTTGTACCTACACCTACTGGAATCTCTTAACATTCAGCCTAATACCATACTTATGGTTGATTTCAACTACCCCTCCATAAACTGGCAGATGTGTACACCCCATAATTCACTTGCTCAGAGGTTTTTGGACTTCATCAGTGTAGACACCCTGAGTAGTAACTTGATTAAAGTCTAGCTATCATTTCTAAGTCTTTTGGATTAAGCACTTGGGCTTCAGACCAGTTGTTTTACATTAGGAAGGTTTGTGGCCTGCACTGTGGTGGCAGGACAGGTAGCTTACATCCTTCTAAGTTGGGAACTGCTGATTGTGAGGGCTCAGTGTCTGTTATTCTAAAAGTGTATTAGTTCTGGTTTAAGCACTTGGGCTTCAGGCCAGTTATTTTACATTAAGAAGGATCGCGGTCTGCACTCTTGTGGGAAGAGAGGCTGGACTCTGTCCTTCTGAGCTGGGAATTTCTAGTTAAAGGCTTATAGCGCCTGCATATTCTAACTGTTTCTTACTGAAATTGGTACACCTTGTTTGCTGTAGCATAGACTAGATCCAGGCCTGCTGAATTTAGCTTTGTTTGTATGCTTGTTTGTTTATTTCCCTGAAACGCTAATTCCACCTAAAACGCGGCCTTTTAGTACTTCTGTGAATCCCTAGTGATATCTGCATTGCTTACTGTACTTATTTCCTTGTTTCACTTGAAAGAAAGTTACTGTTTGTCATTTTTGCATTTAAGTTACCTGTAACACATTGCATTTAAGTTACCTGGCACTTGCTCACTGAAGCAATTATATAAGTCAGCTCTAAAAAATTAAAAGCACTACACCCTCACAAACTCCCCTTGAGTACCTTGTTCCCCATTGGCCCTTTTTCAGTTATAAAGGAATTCCCAATACTATTCTAGCATGTCCAAAGGTCAGTTGTCAATCTCCTCTCCGGTCCAGCTGGTGAATCTGGGAATCTTGAGGCAATGTTACAACTGCCTCATGTACACAGACAACCCTCTCCTCCTCCCAACAAATTCCAACACATGTGAGAGATGCAACCATATAGCCAAACTGGAGGCTAAGCTCTCTCAACTCAGTACTGGCGTAACCAGTCAGGAGGAGAAGGAAACCACACTCACTACAATTCCAGTCTCACATAGGCCTACCATGACAACAAACCAAACACATAAACACACAAAAACATACTCGGAGGCTCTAAATAAAAATCTGCCTAAGCAGCAGAGACCTCCAAAGCAGACACCCAAGCAACCGCTACCCCAAAACAAAACACGTGCAACACATAGCTCACAAAGCCAGTGTGCCGAACAGTCACAGCCCTTAAGGCTAAACAACACACCTGATACACTTGTAATAGGTGACTCTATCGTCAGGCACACTGACGTCCCGCTCACCAGGCTGAACAAGGAGAAGGTCACTGTGAGCTGCCTGTCGGGCGCAAGGATCCGCCACATAACACAAGCACTCAGGTCACTCCAAGGCAAGTACAAATATGACTCAGTCATTGTCCATGCTGGTGTGAATGACCTGAGGCATGCCTCCCTGGACTACATGAAAAGAGACATAGAGGAGCTCTCTGAGCATGTAGCCCAGGCCGGTATGACCCTGACCTTGAGTAGCATCTTACCCTCACCAAGAATGATGCCACAATATGAAGACAAGATGATCAATTTCAACAATTGGCTTAAGTATTGGTGTCATTCAAAGGGGATCCAATGCCTGTCAGCCTGGAATGACATGCTCGACAAGCCACGATGCTTCGCTAGGGACGGCTTGCACCTGTCACCCTGTGCTTTCGGATATTGGCAAGGGCTCTTGCTACCCCATAGTGCCTTTTTTAGGCAAGGCTCAAAAGACAAACCCACCTCCATAGGTATCACAAGGGATAAGAAACTAAGAGTAATGCTACTCAACGCCAGAAGTCTAAACCTCAAGATGCACTCGAAACTCTCCTTAGCATGGAGAACATCGATATCTGTGCAGTAACAGAAACCTGGTTCAAGGCTCCCGAGAGCACCCCAGCACTACCAGGTTATACCTCATACCATGCTTTTCGGCCCCAAAACTTGGACCGAACCACAAAAGGAGGGGGGAGCATCAGTATTCATCAAATATACCCACACCTCCAGGTTGGTGGCATAGCACGAAGCATCAGAGACTATCCATGTGCAACTAACAGTGGGTAAAACTGCCTTCCAGTTTATAGCCTGCTACAGACCACCCTCCCAAACACAGGAACCCCACTCGGCCTTCCTGAGAATACTGGAAAATATGAAGGTCTCTCCAAACACCATTATATTGGGCGACTTCAACTACCCAAACATAGACTGGGAGCATTACTCTAGCTCCAACACCCTAGCCCAAAGGTTCCTAGAATTTATAAACTCAAATGCTATGGAACAACTTGTTACCACTCCCACAAGAGGGGAAAACATACTGGACCTGATCATTCCCAACATGGGGACACTATGCTCCAGGCCAGAAGTGTATCCCTCACTGGTAAGATCAGACCATAAACTAATCTCACTGGGTATTCACATCCCGACCCCACCTCCTGCCCAGAAAACCACAGTGAAAAACTTCTCTAAAGCAAATTTCACATGCCTCAAAACCGAGGCGGAATCCTTCAAAGCCCCCGGGCCTGTGGAAAATACGGCCCAGACCGCAGAATCCTTTATAAACGCATTCTATGAACACCTTCAGGAATGCATGGATCATGCAATCCCAAATAAAACCAAGACCCAATCCTCCAAAGGCAGACATCCTGTCTGGTGGACCCCAGCCATAAACAAACTATACAATAGAAGGAGGAAGCTACTACATGATAGAGCAAAATCCCAAAAAGGGAAGGCATCTCTGATCAGTATTAGCAAAAAACTACGGGCACTCATAAAATCGTCTAAGGCCAGCTTCGAGAGAAAAATTGCACAGGACACTAAGGATAATCACAAGGCTTAATTTAGTTATGTTAGGAACCTGGGTGGGAATTCCCAGATATGCTCAGAATTAGTCCAAAATGACAAAAAATACACTGAGCCCACAGACATTGCCAACATCCTAGCTGACAGGTTCAGCGCAAACTTCTCCCCTCCCACCAAAAGGGCAAATATCTATCCCAACAGAGTGCTGCCCCCCTGACATCTCAAATGCTCAGGTAAGAGCCGCCCTCTCCAAAGCAAAAAACACAGCATCAATGGGACCAGATGGTGTCCCGGGCTGCGTCCTACATTAACTCCAAGAAGAGCTAAACCCAAACATAAAACTACTGTTCAATCTTAGCCTTACTACAGGATATGTACCCAAAGAGTGGCGTACAGCAACAGTGGTCCCTCTCCACAAAGGTGGTGCCTCAACGGATCCTGGAAACTATCGCCCCATAAGCCTGACTAGCTTGGTCTGCAAAGCTATGGAAAGGATCATCATGGACCCCATAAATAAAGATATTGGGGACCTACAGACACTGGATCCTACCCAGTTTGGCTTTGTTAAGGGCAGATCCTGCCTCTTAAACCTGGTCGATTTCTTTGAAACAATCAACAAGGCCATTGACGAGGGGAAGGTGGTCCACACAGCCTACCTGGACCTCGCAAAAGCCTTCGATACAATACCCCACTCGGGCATTATAGATAAGCTCACCAGCTTAAATATAAACCCCTATGTCACTAGATGGGTTGCAAACTGACTCAAGGACAGAACCCACATGATTAGAATTGCTGGAGCCATGTCAGACTCCAAACCAGTTACAAGTGGCGTCCCACAAGGCTCAGTCTTGGGACCTCTCTTGTTTGGTATATATTTCTCGGCGGTACAGGCCAACATGGAAGGACTGTGGCTGACCAAGTTTGCAGATGACTGCAAACTGGGCGCCATAATCAACTCTCCAGCCGACACAAGCATCCTCCAAAAGGGCCTCATAGAAACAGACAACTGGTGCCAGAGCCGTGGCCTCAAGCTAAACACCAAAAAGTGTATAGTCATCCCCTTTGGCAAAAACAAAGTGCCCACAAATTACCACATAGGTGGTAATCCATTAAGTACAGAAGACGTCATTCGGGACCTGGGGACCCAAGTTGATAGCAATCTCTCATTTGACAACCACGTGGCCAAAGTGGTTACAAAAACATTTTATATAGCCCACCTAATCATGAAGGGATTCACATCTAGATCAGGGGAGGTCATCGTGCCTCTTTACTCATCCCTCATCAGGCCCATAATTGAGTACAATGCCCCTTTTGGGATGTACCTTACCAGACACCTGCAGCAACTGGCAAGGCCCCAAAAGTACCTCACCAAGAGGATCAAAGGGCTCAAACAGATGCCATATGCTGCCCGGTTAAAGAAACTCCAGCTCTACTCAGTGGCATACCGCCTGCTCAGAGGCGATCTGTGCCTGACGTATAAAGTCATGTCCAACCTGGAATTAATGGACATGCTGCACCTCAGAAAATCCAAATCCCATCGAGCTACACGCTCGAAAGACTTGAACCTCAGCACTGAAATAAATAGGACATGCTGGAGTGACAGATTCATAACCCAGAGGCTCCCTTCACTCTGGAATAAAATCCCAGTCCAGGTTAGGCAGAGTCCCACATTGACTCTCTTCAAGAGGAATCTTGATGAGTGGATGGGAGATCGTAGGTTTACCCCGGGTATCACTTCTGTGTCACTGTTAGACAGAGGCACAGTATACTAACCTCGAAAAAGGTCATAGCAAAATTAATTTAAAATGGGTGGCGAAAGCCAAACAAAATCTGGCTAGGCTTATAAATGCCCTAGGGCAGATAGCCTAGTATGAACCTATGAACCTATGAAGCAACTAGTTAGCTCCCCAAATAGATCTCCTTGACCTCATACTCATGTTCGGAGGGAGGGATGCTGCACCCTCCCATGCATTAACTCCTCCCTTGTAAGATCTGACCACAAAATGAGCTCCTTTACTATCTTTACTATTAAAACTAACCTAAAACTCCCAAACTCCAACCTGTTAAGAAGTTTACTAAGTCCAGTTATCTCAAGTTAAATGACATCTTATTAAACTTCCAATCCCCTCCGAACCCAGATGACACTGAGGCCTACTCTGTGCTGTACTCGACAACTGCTTAGAAGAGACAATACCTGTCTGAGTCAAACCTATAATTACTGGCAAAAAGTAAGCCACCCCGGTGGTCCTCTAGCATAAATATGCTGTTCAACAAAAAGAAAAAATCCTCTCCACAACCAAGAACGAACAGCAAAACAGTGCAAATACACACTCACCAATCTAAACAAACAAATTAAAGAACTGGTCAAATCTGCTCAGCAAAATATGAGACAAAGATAGCCTATCAGGTGAAAGATAACTATACGTTTTTGTTTTTTTTTAATTATGTCCATAACCTAAGGGGAAACCCTCAGCAATGTGCTGAATTAATCATGAACAGCAACACTTACACCCAGCCTGAAATTATAGAACACCTGCTGGCCAACAAGTTCAGTTCAACTTCTCCACTACCATCTCCTACCATACCCAAAGAGATACTCGCAACCATCCCCCTACCTGTCATTATGAGGGGACAGGCCCCTACTGCACTTGCTAAAGCCAAAAACACAGCCTCCACGAGTCCCGACAGCATTCCAGGATGCTTCTTAAATAGCTTAAAACAGAATCTATCAGTACCAGTAGAGACCCTGTTTAACCACAGTCTCCATACAGGCGTTGTCCCAGAGGAATGGAGGACTGCAATACTTGTTCCTGTTCACAAGAGGACCCCATCAACTGACCCAGGGAACTACAGACCCATAAGCTTGACAAGTCTTATCTGCAAAGCCATAGAATTATCATGGACCCGATCAGTAACGATGTATGAATTCTCCAAACACTGGACCAGACCCAATTTGGCTTTGTCAAAGAGAGGTATTGCCTGCTTAGTCTGGTGGATTTTAAGAAAGTAACCAGAGCCATGGATGAGGGTAAAATGATACACATTGCTTACCTAGACTTGGCCAAAGCTTTTGACAGTCCCCCACTCAGGAATCATAGATAAACATACTGCGTTTGGCATAAACCCCTACATCGGCAGGTGGATAGTTGGCTGACTAACAGAACACATGTTGTCCAGATAGGTGAATCCACTTCCGATAACAAACCTATTACTAGTGGTGTCCTACAGGGCTCAGTGTTGGGACCCCTTCTGCATGGTATATTCTTCTCTGAAGTGTAGACTAATGGTGGGGGCATCTGGCTGACAACATTCACTGAGTACTGTATGCTGGGAGCAGTCCTGGAATCCCCAAATGATGTTGGCATCCTAATAACAGGCCTAAAAATGACTAACAACTGGTGCCAAAACCATGATCTGAGACTAAACACTAGACCTAGAGGTGAGAGACCTAGGAACACAAATAGATAACCTAAACTTTGACTACCAGGTAGCTACGGTAGTGAGGAAATCCTTCCGTGTGGCTCATCTTATAAGTAAAGGCATGGCATAAAGGTCAAAGGAAGTCAGTGTCCTTGTAGTCGGCACTCATCAGGCCCATAATCAAGTATAGTGTTCCCTTCTGCCTGTACTTAACCAGGTACTTTAACCAATTGGAGTGGCCTCAGAGGTTTCTCACTAAAAAAATACCAAGAGTAAGACGCATGTCGGACTGACTAAGGGCCTTATTCCTTTATTCCATCTCATATTGTTTATTGACTGGTGACTTGTGCCTGACCTACAAGGCATTCCCTGATCCAGCCCTCATGAAAATGTTACATATTCACAAGATGGTTACAAACCTGAACCTTATTTGTGAGTCTAACAAAACTTCCTGGGGAAAGACCAATGTGTATCCCAAATACTACCTCATCTATGGAATAAACTTCCCATCTTCATAAAACAAACCCATCCCTCACTCTCTTCAAAAAAATTTTGGATAAATGGATGGGTAAACAAAACTTTACTCCTGGTGTACTACCTGTGTCCATTATGGACAAAGACAGTCTACAAAATGACTCTGGGTTGTAACACTAGACTTCCTGCCCTGATACTACTCCATCCCATATCTGGGAAATTAAGATAGAATACTGTCATTTCCCATGTATTATTGGTTAGGCTTATAAAGGCTTTTGCACCATTAGCCTAGTGATAATCACCTATGAACCTATGTAAGTTGGTATAATACAAACAGGAATTACAATACAGAGTTGATAGGATGTAGTTTGCTTTGGAATAGTTCCCGACTCTTACAGGGTTTGCTGAAGTTACTGAGTTTATTTTTATTTTGAAGAGAGAGCTTTGTGGTCAGATCTCACCAGTGAGGGCATGGCAGTTGGATGGCAGGGTGGTGGGGGATAGATAGCTGGTAGGATGTTGGTGGTGTAGGGGGCAGTTCCTTTCCATACTGGTGCGTACCAGGTCCAGAATGTCTGAACCTCTTGTAGGTGTGTGCAGTATCTGGTCAGTCATATTTGTGTTAAAGTCTAGGAATCGTTGTGCATGAGAGTATGAGGCAGTTTATCAGTCTGTAGAAGGGTAGTTAAAGTCTCCCATGAATAGGGTATTTGGTTTCATGTTGAGTGTCTCCAGTAGGTCTGTGTATGAGCTATGGGATTCTGGGGACATAGGGGATGACCTATAACTTCCTATCTCACAAAATCTGTGTGCCTCACAGTCGCAGCCCTTAAGGCCAAACACACCAAATACACTTGATGTTCATCGTGCATACAGCTGCAGTCATAACAGATGGGTTATCCTGCCGTCAGGTGGGTCCTCGGTCGGCCGAATTCCAAAGTCTAGGTCCAGCGTCGGTTGTCGTCGATTCTTCCCTGACGTCAGTGCGGCAGGGGTATAAAAGAGCCAGCCGACGCCATCTTCTCCAGTCTTTCTTGCAGCGCGGTGCCCGAAGCAGAAGCAGTTCGCAAGTGCCGGTCGGCCAGCTCCTGAGATTTACGAAAATATTTCAGCCGAAGTCTTCTTGAAAGCTAAGTACCCGTTGAAACTTTTCTTGCCTCAGACCGATGTCAGACAAAGTTAATAATTGCATTTTATGTGGGAAGCAAATACCGCATAAGGATTTCCACTCTTTCTGTATTCCTTGCTTAGGCCCAGACCATGACGTCTCGGCCTGCCGTTTTTGTGCTAGATTCAACAAACGCACTATTAAGCGTCGGGCAGAGTTCGCCCATCACTATTTTGGTAAAAAATTTAATTATATTATGTCGTCGGATACTCCGACTCCTGTTTTGAGTAAAAGACGCAAAGATAAGGACCGACAGACGAGGTCCACGACTTCTACTGACACCACGCTAAGTCCGACTACCGGTTCTCCGGTTCTCAGCGAGGCTCCTACACAGCCCCTGAGTACCGATGACACTTCATTACCGGTGTTTTCTGTGCCCGAGGTCGCAGGCTCCTCGGCCCCCATTCCGACTACAGATACCGACGCCACTCTTGGCGGGGAAACTCAGAGTTTAGACAGGCCTGCCACTTCTCAAGGTGTCTTCAGGCCTTCCTCCATCTCTGTTAAGGCTTTTACAAAATCTAAGGCAGCCATGAAATCTAAAAAACAAGGACCTCAGACCCCCTCTCAAGGCCCCATGCCTAAAAAACAGATGCTTAAAATGGCTGAGGATTTGATCACTCTTATCAGGGGTTCTCAACCCCCCTCGGACAAAAGGCCCAGATTAGAGGAAGACTACCCTTCCTCAGATCAAGCCTCTATTACCTCTGAACATTCTGAGGACCAGGAATATACATATTCTCCTTTTGAAGACTCTGATGCAGAGGAGTCTATTCCCTCGGTCCCCCCCCCCCCCCGAGGACTACTCTTTTGGGGAAACCCTACATACATTGAGGGAACACTTTCACTGGGAAGGCCAAGATTACTCAGATTCCAAGAAAAGGCTCAGGGATTTTCTCTTGCTCCCCCAGCATAGGCCTCTGGCTATCCCTCCTGTCTTAGATATATTAGATGATGTGTACACAGAAGCCAGCCTCAACCCAGATTCTTTACCTTCAGCTCCTGTTAAACCAGACAGGTATTACCGGGTTCCTGATTCACACCAGTTCCTATACAAAAGCCATACTGCTGACCCAGAATCTATTTCACAGGGTCCCAAGGGAATTAAGGCCTCTACTGCTAAAAACCCATTACCTTCAGAGAGAGATTCCAGAGCTTTGGAAAGGTGGGGGAAAAAGGTGTATACCTCGGCCACTTTAACCATGAGGGCATTAAACTGTCAGTTCCATATGTTAAAGTATCAACAGTTTTTGTTATCTCAGTTGAAAAGCAAAATGACACAACCAGAACAACCAGA
The DNA here is from genome assembly GCF_019279795.1 of Protopterus annectens. Taxonomy (NCBI): domain Eukaryota; kingdom Metazoa; phylum Chordata; order Ceratodontiformes; family Protopteridae; genus Protopterus; species Protopterus annectens. The sequence continues at coordinate 1,561,169,908 of NC_056729.1, read as the reverse complement.
TTTAAAAGAGTTGCAGGATTTGTTGCGTAGTGCAGAGCAAGTGGGTAAACATACCTTGCAGTGTAGTTTTGATGCTTTAGAGGCCTCATGTAGAGCTTCTGTTACAGGGTCTGTCATACGTAGACATGCTTGGCTCAAAGAGCAACCCTTACCAGATCATGTCAAAGCTAAATTACTAGATGCACTTCTTCAAAAAGATGTATTGTTTGGTGTTAAAGCTGAGGAGGTACTAAAGAAAATGGAGGAAAAGGCGAGATTAATGCAAACAGTGAAATATTTCCTGCAGGTACAACCTCCACGTTTCAGCAGAAACTGGCCTTCAAAAAATTGGTCCTTTCCAGCCACGGACAGACCTCAGAGAGGCAGATACAGATGCCCGAGGGGTAGAGGGCAACCTCAAGGATCATTCAGAGCCAGACAATGGCAAGCACCAACCCCAAGAGGTGGAGAAGATGGATCACAGTCATTCAGAAAGCAGACACAATGACTTTCCCCTTTACCTGCCAAGCAAAGCTTTAATGGCAGCACCTTTAGGCGGAAAACTGGCATTATTCTCAAAAAATTGGCATATTGTCACAAGAGACAAATGGATTCTGGACATTATAGACAGAGGCTACAGATTCCACTTTCACACGCTTCCAAAAATGAGAGGCATGCCAAACCTGCCACAAAATCAAAGGGCAGAGGCACAAAAACAAATTTCAGCTCTCATGGACATGAAAGCCCTGGGCTTTCGGATATTGGCAAAGGCTCTTGCTACCCCCATAGTGCCTTTTTTAGGCAAGGCTCAAAAGACAAACCCACCTCCATAGGTATCACAGGGGATAAGAAACTAAGAGTAATGCTACTCAACGCCAGAAGTCTAAACCTCAAGATGCATGCACTCGAAACTCTCCTTAGCATGGAGAACATCGATATCTGTGCAGTAACAGAAACCTGGTTCAAGGCTCCCGAGAGCACCCCAGCACTACCAGGTTATACCTCATACCATGCTTTTCAGCCCCAAAACTTGGACCGAACCACAAAAGGAGGGGGAGTATCAATATTCGTCAAAAATACCCACACCTCCAGGTTGGTGGCACAGCACGAAGCATCAGAGACTATCCATGTGCAACTAACTGTTTGTAAAACTGCCTTCCAGTTTATAGCCTGCTACAGACCACCCTCCCAAACACAGGAACCCCACTTGGCCTTCCTGAGAATACTGGAAAATATGAAGGTCTCTCCAAACACCATTATATTGGGCGACTTCAACTACCCAAACATAGACTGGGAGCATTACTCTAGCTCCAACACCCTAGCCCAAAGGTTCCTAGAATTTATAAACTCAGATGCTATGGAACAACTTGTTACCACTCCCACAAGAGGGGAAAACATACTGGACCTGATCATCACCAACATGGGGACACTATGCTCCAGACCAGAAGTGTATCCCTCACTGGTAAGATCAGACCATAAACTAATCTCACTGGATATTCACATCCCGACCCCACCCCCTGCCCAGAAAACCACAGTGAAAAACTTCTCTAAAGCAAATTTCACATGCCTCAAAACCGAGGCGAAATCCTTCAAAGCCCCCCGGGCCTGTGGAAAATACGGCTCAGACTGCAGAATCCTTTATAAACGCATTCTATGAACACCTTCAGGAATGCATGGATCATGCAATCCCAAATAAAACCAAGACCCAATCCACCAAAGGCAGACGTCCTGTCTGGTGGACCCCAGCCATAAACAAACTATACAATAGAAGGAGGAAGCTACTACATGATGGAGCAAAATCCCAAAAAGGGAAGGCATCTCTGATCAGTATTAGCAAAAAACTACGGACACTCATAAAATCGTCTAAGGCCAGCTTCGAGAGAAAAATTGCACAGGACACTAAGGATAATCACAAGGCTTTCTTTAGTTATGTTGGGAACCTGGGTGGGAATTCCCAGATATGCTCAGAATTAGTCCAAAATGACAAAAAATACACCGAGCCCACAGACATTGCCAACATCCTAGCTGACAGGTTCAGTGCAAACTTCTCCCCCCTCTCCCCACCAAAAGGGCAAATATCTATCCCAACAGAGTGCTGCCCCCCTGACATCTCAGATGCTCAGGTAAGAGCCGTCCTCTCCAAAGCAAAAAACACAGCATCAATGGGACCAGATGGTGTCCCAGGCTGCGTCCTACATGAACTCCAAGAAGAGCTAAACCCAAACATAAAACTACTGTTCAATCTTAGCCTTACTACAGGATATGTACCCAAAGAGTGGCGTACAGCAACAGTGGTCCCTATCCACAAAGGTGGTGCCTCAACGGATCCTGGAAACTATCTCCCCATAAGCCTGACTAGCTTGCTCTGCAAAGCTATGGAAAGGATCATCATGGACCTCATAAATAAAGATATTGGGGACCTACAGACACTGGATCCTACCCGGTTTGGCTTTAAGGGCAGATCCTGCCTCTTAAACCTGGTCGATTTCTTTGAAACAGTCACCAAGACCATTGACGAGGGGAAGGTAGTCCACACAGCCTACCTGGACCTCGCAAAAGCCTTCGATACAATACCCCACTCGGGCATTATAGATAACCTCACCAGCTTAAATATAAACCCCTATGTCACTAGATGGGTTGCAAACTGACTCAAGGACAGAACCCACATGGTTAGAATTGCTGGAGCCGTGTCAGACTCCAAACCAGTTACAAGTGGCGTCCCACAAGGCTCAGTCCTGGGACCTCTCTTGTTCGGTATATATTTCTCGGTGGTACAGGCCAACACGGAAGGACTGTGGCTGACCAAGTTCGCAGATGACTGCAAACTGGGCGCCATAATCAACTCTCCAGCCGACACAAGCATCCTCCAAAAGGGCCTCATAGAAACAGACAACTGGTGCCAGAGCCATGGCCTCAAGTTAAACGCCAAAAAGTGTATAGTCATCCCCTTTGGCAAAAACAAAGTGCCCACAAATTACCACATAGGTGGTAATCCATTAAGTACAGAAGAAGTCATTAGGGACCTGGGGACCCAAGTTGATAGCAATCTCTCATTTGACAACCACGTGGCCAAAGTGGTTAGAAAAACATTTTATATAGCCCACCTAATCATGAAGGGATTCACATCTAGATCAGGGGAGGTCATTGTACCTCTTTACTCATCCCTCATCAGGCCCATAGAGTACAATGCCCCTTTTGGGATGTACCTTACCAGACACCTGCAGCAACTGGAAAGACCCCAAAAGTACCTCACCAAGAGGATCAAAGGGCTCAAACAGATGCCATATGCTGCCCAGTTAAAGAAACTCCAGCTCTACTCAGTGGCATACCGCCTGCTCAGAGGTGATCTGTGCCTGACGTATAAAGCCATGTCCATCCCGGAATTAATGGACATGCTGTACCTCAGAAAATCCAAATCCCATCGAGCTACGCGCTCGAGAGACTTGAACCTCAGCACTGAAATAAATAGGACATGCTGGAGGGACAGATTCATAACCCAGAGGCTCCCTTCACTTTGGAATAAAATCCCAGTCCAGGTTAGGCAGAGTCCCACATTGACTCTCTTCAAGAGGAATCTTGATGAGTGGATGGGAGATCGTAGGTTTACCCCGGGTATCACTTCTGTGTCACTGTTAGACAGAGGCACAGTATACTAACCTCAAAAAAAGGCATAGCAGAATTAATTTGAAATGGGTGGCGAAAGCCAAACACACTCTAGCCATAGGGCAGATAGCCTAGTATGAACCTATGAAGAGGTACCTGCAAAAGAACAAGGTCAAGGGTTTTATTCCAGACTATTCCTGGTGCCAAGGAAAGACAAAGATTGGAGACCTATTTTAGACCTATCCATCCTAAACACATATTTACAGGTACCAAAATTCAAGATGCTCACACTACAGCAGCTTCTACCCATGCTGGGCAAGGCGTCTTGGCTGGTAACATTGGACCTCAAGGAGGCATACCTGCATGTCCCTATAAGACAAGATTGCAGAAGATGCCTCAGATTTCTTGCAGGTTCAACCCATTATCAATTCTCTGCATTGCCCTTTGGCTTATCTACTGCACCCAGAGTGTTTACGAAATGCCTGGCATCAGTAATTGCCTTCTGCAGACTTCAAGGAATACAAATATACCCATATCTGGATGACTGCCTGATGCAAGCGGACAGCAAGGACATACTTCTGAAACACCTGGCGTTTGTAATAAAACTGTTGAACTTTCTGGGATACACAGTCAACAAAAAGAAATCAAAACTAATACCCTCTCAAACAATAATTTTCCTGGGTGCCAGCTTGAATACAAACACCCAGATGGCCTACCTCACACCAGACAAACAAGGGCAACTATCTCAATACTTCAGCAAAATAGCAAACTTCACCAGGCTGACTGCAAGGAAAGTCCTGCAGGCTCTGGGATTCATGGTATCTTGCATCCTGCTGATCCCATGTGCAAAGCTGCATATGAGGTAACTTCATTGGTACCTAAAAAACATATGGTCTCAACACAGCCACAGTTTGGAAACAGTTATACCACTCATTCCATGTCTTCAAAAGGAATTTCTGTGGTGGGCTCAAGCATGCCAAAGAAACATAGGTCTCCCTTTCTGCATACCTCAAGCAACTCAAATCATCACAACAAATGCCTCAGACTATGCCTGGGAGGCACACATGACAGATCAGTGCATTCAGGGAAAATGGTCCCAAAAAGAGAAGCACCTACACATCAACGAAAAGGAAATGCTAGCAGTGCAAAATGCTATTATGGCCTTCAAAGACCTACTGCATCCAGGCCAGCTATTGATAAGGACAGACAACACCACAGTGATGTGGTACATAAACAGGAGGGAACTCATTCATACCCCCTGTGCAGACTAGCCATGACCCTTTGGAACACAGCTCTGGAATTGCAAATCCAACTTCAGGCACAATTCCTGCCAGTGAAGGAAAACACACTGGCAGACAGCCTAAGCAGAAATATGACAGATCCACACGAATGGAAGTTGCTTCCTCAAGTTTTCGCAATGATAACTCGGGCATGGGGACAGCCAGACATAGATCTCTTTGCAACCCACAGAAATTACCAAGTGAAAAAATTTTGCTCAAGGACCTACCATCCACAGGCCTGGAAAGTGGACGCACTTTCTTTCAATTGGACAACATTGACAGTCTATGCCTTTCCGCCTCTCCCTCTGCTGCCCAAAGTTCTATTAAAAGCCAGACCAGAGAGGCCCAAAATGATTCTCATTGCTCCAGACTGGCCAAGACAACACTGGTATCCACTCCTGAAGAGCCTCACGCATTCCCCACCATGGATCCTACCTGTAGTGCCTCTTCTGTTGTCCCAGCACAACTTCAAAACCCGTCACAGCCAGGTCAAAACCCTAAATCTAACTGCATGGAGAATCCCTTGAATTTCCAACAGACCCTCCTCTCCAAGGAGGTGCAGGATGTCATCTTGGAGGCCAGAAGACCTTCTACTAGAAAAGCCTACTCCGCCAAATGGAAACGATTTTGTGCCTGGAATCAGAAAAAGGGCCAGAATCCTTGGGTAATAAATTTACCTCAAATTTTACAGTATCTAGCTGAGATGTTAAACAGTGGACTTTCCTTCTCCTCCATCAAAATCCATGCTTCAGCCATTTCTGCACAGTATAACACAGATCCTTCTTTATTCTCTCATCCTCTCTTAAGACAGTTCCTCAGAGGGGCTAAGAATATAAAACCCCCAAGGAAACCACCAGTCCCTGCTTGGGACCTCAACTTCATATTGGAAAAGCTGACTTTTCCTCCATTTGAGCCAGCTGCTTCAACAGAACTACAATACTTGTCATGGAAAACAGCCTTCCTTCTGGCTATCACCTCAGCATGCAGGGTTTCGGAACTACAGGCCCTCATGGCTGTGCAACCTTTCATCATTTTCCATCAGGACAGAGTTTCCTTACGAACCAACCCTATCTTTATGCCAAAGGTAGTATCCATTGTAGCCTTGAATCAGACTATTCACTTACCTACCTTTTACCCTAACCCACAAAACAATGGGGAAAGACTACTGCATTCCTTGGACATTCACAGGCAACTTCATTATTATTTGGACAGGACAAAGCCATTCAGGAAATCCGAGCAACTCTTTGTGTCCTATGCTACAGGTGCTCAAGGAAAGGCTATCTCCAAACAGACAATCTCAAAATGGATAGCCCACTGCATACACTTTTGTTACTCATTTCATGGAAAAGCTGTGCCTTCAAGCATCAGATCCCACTCCACAAGGGCCACAGCTACCTCTGCAGCTTTCCTCAGGGGGGTTCCTACCAAGGACATTTTGGAAGCAGCCACTTGGAGCTCAGTGCACACTTTCTCCAAACACTATCACCTTCCACTTTACTGTAAATCTAGAGCGGGATTTGCCACAGCTGTCTTGCAGGGCATCCTTGCTCCTCCTAGTTCCACTTAGTGCCTGCCACCCCTACTTAGCTTTGGGATTCTACCCATCTGTTATGACTGCAGCTGTATGCACGATGAACATAGTACAGTTTTGTACCTACCATAAATGTAGATGTTCGAGTGCTCATACAGCTGCAGTCCAGGTTTCCCTCCCTCCATCCCCTCTTAGGACAGGCCTTATGACAAACACCTTCTCATACAACACATTTGGGGTATTCTTTTATGGTGTATTTGCTTGCAAACTACTGTTTTTTGATTATTCTGTATTGCATGATTACATAAGTGTATGTTATGCCTTCCTTCTGGGGGCACCTGACATCTGGGGCAAGAAAAACTGAAGAAGATGGCGTTGGCTGGCTCTTATACCCCTGCCGCACTGACGTCAGGGAAGAAGCGACAATGACCGACGCCGGACCTAGACTTTGGAATTTGGCCGACCAAGGACCCGCCTGACGGCAGGATAACCCATCTGTTATGACTGCAGCTGTATGAGCACTCGAACATCTACATTTATGGTAGGTACAAAACTGTACTTTATAGGGGACTCTATTGTCTGGCACACTGATGTCCCGCTCACCAGACTGAACAAGGAGAAGGTCACTGTAAGCTGCCTGTCAGGAGCCAGGATCCACCACATAACGCAAGTACTCAGGTCACTCCAAAGCAAGTACAAGTATGACTTCGTCATTGTCCATGCTGGTGTGAATGACCTGAGACGTACCTCCCCGGACTACATGAAAAGAGACATAGAGGAGCTCTCTGATCATGTAGCCCAGGCTGGTATGACCCTGACCTTGAGTAGCATCTTGCCCTCACCTAGAATGATGCCACAGTATAAAGACAAAATGATCAGTTTCAACAATTGGCTAACGTATTGGTGTCATTCAAAGGGGATCCAGTGTCTGTCAGCCTGGGATGGCATGCTCGACAAGCCACGTTGCTTCGCTAGGGACGGCTTGCACCTGTCACCCTTAGGCTTTTGTTTACTGGCCAAGGCTCTTGCCACCCCATAGCGCCTTTTTTAGGCAAGGCTCAAAGGACAAACCCACCTCCATAGACAACCCAAGGATAAAAAAACTAAAGGTAATGCTTCTCAATGCCAGAAGTCTAAACCTCAAGATGCTCGCAAACGAGGCTCTACTCAGTATGGAGAAAATTGATGCAGTAACAGAAACCTGGTTCAAGGCTCCTGAGAGCACCCCAGCACTACCAGGTTATAACTCATACCATGCGTTTCGGCCCCAAAACTCGGACCGAAGCACAAAAGGAGGGGGAGTATCTATATTCATCAAAGATACCTACACCTCCAGGTTAGTGGCACTGCACGAAGCATCGGAAACCATCCATGTGCAACTAACAGCGGGCAAAACTGCCTTTCAGTTTGTAGGCTGCTATAGAACACCCACCCTATTACAGGAACCCCACTTGGCATTCCTGAAAACACTGGAGAATATGAAGGTCTCTCCAAACACTATGTTATTGGGTGACTTCGACTACCCAAACATTGACTGGGAAACTACTCAAGCCCAAACACCCTTTCCCAATGGTTCCTTGAATTTATAAACTCTAATGCGATGGAACAACTGGTCACCACTCCCACAAGAGGAAACAACATATTGGACCTGGTAATCACCAACATGGGGACTCTATGTTCCACACCAGAGGTAAACCCCTCATTGGTAAGATCAGACCATAAACAAATTTCCCTGGACATCCATATCCCGTCCCCACCCCCAGCCAAGGAAATCACAGTAAAGAATTTCTCAAAAGCCAGCCTTGAACTTCTCAAGACTGAGGTGGAATCCTTCAAAGCCCCCGGGCCAGAGGATAATACAGCCCAATCCACAGAATCCTTTACAAATGCATTCTATGAGCACCTGCAGGAATGCATGGATCGTGCTATCCCAAATAAAACCAAGACTCACTCCTCCAAAAACAGGAGACCTGTCTGGTGAACCCCGGCCATAAATGAGCTATACAACAGGAGGAGGAAGCTACTACATGACAGACCAACATCCCAAAAAGGGAAGACATCTTTGATCAGTATTAGCAAGAAACTTCGATCCCTCATAAAATCATCAAAGGCCAGTTTCGAAAGAAAAATTGCCCTAGACACTAAAGATAATCACAAGGACTTCTTTAGTTATGTCAGGAATATGGGTGGAAACTCCCAGATATGCTCTGAATTGTTGCATAACAGTACAAAATATACCGAACCTACAGACATAGCCAACATCCTGGCTGACAGATTCAGCGCAAACTCCCAAGGAGCAAATGCCTATCCCAACTGAATGTAACCTCCCTGTCATCACAGATGCACAGGTGAAAGCTGCCCTCTCCAAAGCAAAAAACACAGCATCTATGGGACCGGACAGTGTCCCAGGCTGTGTCTTACATGAGCTCCAAGAAGAACTGAACCCTCACATTAAGTCACTGTTCAAACTTAGCCTTACTACAGCATATGTGCCCAAAGAATGGCATACAACTACAGTGGTCCCACTCCACAAAGGTGGTGCCACAACGGAGCCCGGGAACTATCGCCCCATAGGCCTGAGTAGTCTGGTCTGTAAAGCTGTGGAGCGTATTATCATGGAATTCATAAACAAAGACATTGGGAGCCTCCTGACACTGGACTCTACCCAATTCGGCTTTGTTAAGGACAGATCTTGCCTCTTAAACCTAGTTGATTTCTTTGAAACAGTTACCAAAGCCATAGACGAGGGCAAGGTAGTCCACACAGCCTACCTGGACTTCGCAAAAGCCTTCGACACAGTACCCCACTCTGGCATCATAAATAAACTTACCAGCTTAAATATCAACCCCTATATCACAAGATGGATTGCAAACTGGCTCAGGGATAGAACCCACATGGTCAGAATCACAGGTGCCATGTCCGAATCCAAACCAGTTACAAGTGGCGTCCCACAGGGCTCAGTTCTGGGACCTCTCTTGTTTGGTATATACTTCTCTGAGGTTCAGGCTAACACAGGGGGATTATGGCTGACAAAGTTCGCAGATGACTGCAAACTGGGATAATCGAATCTCCAGCTGACACAAGCATCCTCCAAAAGGCTCTCACAGAGATGGATGCTTGGTGCCAAAGCCACGGCCTCAAGCTAAATGCTAAAAAGTGCATAGTCATCCCCTTTGGAAAAACAAGGTGCCCACAAATTACCACATAGGTGGTAATCCATTAAGTACGGAAGAAGAAATTAGATGTTTGGGGACCAACGTAGATAGTAATCTCTCCTTTGATAATCACGTTGCCAAAGTGGTTAGAAAGACCTTCTATATAGCCCACCTTATCACAAAAGGGTTCGCGTCTAGATCAAGAGAGGTCATTGAGCCCCTCTACTCGTCACTCATCAGGCCCATAATTGAATACAATGCCCCTTTTGGGATGTACCTTACCCGACACCTGCAGCAACTGGAGAGACCCCAAAAGTACCTCACCAAGAGGATCATGGGCTACAAACAGATGTCCTATGCAGCTCGACTAAATAAACTCCAGCTCTACTCAGTTGCTTACCGCCTATTCAGAGGCGATCTATGCCTGACTTACAAAGCCATGTCAAATCCAGAATTAGTGGACATGCTCTACCTCAAAAAAATCCAAGTCCCTTAGAGCTACACGCTCCAGGGACTTGAACCTCAGCACAAAAATAAACAGGACATGCTGGAGGGACAGATTCATTTCCCAGAGGCTCCCCTCACTCTGGAATGGAATCCCAATTCATGTTAGACATAGCCCCTCGCTGACCCTCTTCAAGCGAAATCTGAACAAGTGGATGGGAAATCGCAAATTCACCCCTGGGATCTCTTCTGTGTCCCTGCTAGACAGAGGCACAGTAAACTAATCTTAAAGGGTACCTTCTGTGACTTACTTTACAGAGGCGCACAGTAGGCTAATCTAATAGGGAGGCGGAAGCTAAATGCCCTCTAGCTAGGCTTATAAATGCCCTAGGGCAGATAGCCTAGTATCTACCTATGAACTTAGGATATGGTATGGGACTTTGTCTATGGTGGTTTACATGTAAATAAATTACAGGGCATCATCCTGTTTAACCAGTGTAGAATTATGCTTGCTGCTAAAGTAGGTTTAGACTTCTTTACCTTTTGTCCCAATCTGTGCTTGTGTGGAAGGCACTGTAGCCTTGCTTTACCAGAGCATTTATTTTCCATAGATCTAAACCATGTCCCGATAATGGCACAGATGTCTATATGCTCCAGAGTGAAGAGATCTTGGAGTCTCTTCTTTAGGCATCTAGCATTGAGCAGTAAAACCTTTAGGTTTCTTTGGGTTTTATTTGCCATGTTTTTTTTAAATACCTTTATTGAATTATCACTTATATTTATACAAAATAATTAAATTGTATTAAATTGGTACATTATACTTATATATTGCTGTATATCATACAATCTAAGCAACATTACATAAATTATTCAATTTCTGCCCTTTTTAAAACAAGAAATATCTTTATTAAACCATTACTTATGATGTAAGCAGTCATACATTTATATAAATGAAAACGAACCACACCGACGCAATCCTAGTTGCAAACATTTTACATCACAAACCATACTGACACACTCCCAGTTGCAAGCATTATACATCACTTATGATGTACCCAATCATTTTCATTCAAACATTACATAGCTCATTTAAGTTCTGCCTTCTTTTAAACCTCATTCCTCTCCTGTATGTATTGTTCTCACAATTCCCATTTTTTCCTATGTAGTTTGCTCCTACCCTTTTCTAAAGATCTCCGTTCTAGTCTCTGTTACTATATTTACTGCTTCTAATGTAGTTGGCTTATATGTTGATTTCCATTTTCTAGTAACTGCTTTTTTGGCAGCCGCCATGATTAGAGACAGCAAGGCCTTACCATGTCTAGGCAGTTCCAATTCTGTATCATGGCTCAGAAGAATCATTTCCCTCATCACACCAATCCGCCCACCAAGTATCTCCAACAGTGCATCCTGCAGAGAATCTTTAAAGTCCCCCAACCGACTGCACTCCCAGAAAATATGTTCCCAAGTACCTCTTTCTTCCCGGTCGTACCTGTAACATTTGCTGTCTACCTAAGGAAAAATTTTCTGGAGTTTACTTGGGGTATAAAAATATCTATGTAAGCATTTCCAAGCAAAAATCCTAAATCTTTTAGATTTTGTTGCATATTTGGGAAACATACATATATCCTCCCATTGTTTATTTGTGGATTGCCTATCCAGTCTCTCTTCCCAATTCTTTCCAACATCCTCTGATTGATTCTTATAGTTATCGTACAATATCTTATATGCCCTACTAATTCCTTTTTAAATGGCGGCTTCTATTCTAGATTCTACTAAAAACTCTGCCAGTGCTGGTCTTTCGTTGAGGACCCCCCCCCCCCCCATTTCTTTCTCTTTGCCTATACTCTGATATCAATCCTTGGTAGGAAAAGCAATCTCTAACCTGCAGTCCAAATAAATTCTTGGCCTCTTCCCATTATATTATCTTTCTCTCTCTGGTAATTGGCTCCCAATACCTTGGTTCCTTTGCAAGTTTTCCTCCAATAAAGTACAGCCCCCCTCTTGTCTATTTTTTATATCCCTAATTGAAGTTATCCCTATCCGCAGAATTTCCTTTCTCCATTTCCGTGTTGTCTTAGTTCTTTCTTAGAATACTTTCTGCTATTTTACGGATATAATATTCTGTATGATTATTGTTACTCTCCTGAAAGGTCTGCATCCAAAATCCCAGTCTCTCCTTGTTTCTTGAGCTTCCCCCCTGTTACAACATCACCCCTTTCCACTTTGAATTATAGTGTTCTGCTTGTGCTATGTATAGGAGCCTTAACTGTGTAGCTTTGACATACCCCTTCAAATTGGGTAATCCCAATCCACCCTGGAAGAATCAGCTTATCCCACTTGACTCTTGCAGTCTTCCCCTCCCATATATATTCCATTAGCTCTTTATTAATTGCTGTCCACAACTTCTCTTCTGGTTGATAAAAATATGCTTGACCTGTGTATAAGACTAAAGGGACTAAAAGTTTTGGCTGCTTATATCTTACTATTCATTTCCATATAACAAAGCTTCGACTTTCTCAACTTTTGTATTAATTTTTGTATTATCTTTTGTTTAGTCTTTTCCCACGTATCCTTGGCTGCCACACCAGAGTCATTTTCAGTGCATACTACTAAATATTTCATTTTCTCATGTCCCCATAAATATGGATATTGCTGAACCAATTTGTGTGTGAGTACATAATTTACCACCATTGCTTTTGTTTTAGATTCATTAATTTTGTATCCCCAAAAGATTTGAAACTGCCTCAGAATGTTCCACAACACTGTAATGCCTCTTTCTGGTTTTGTCAGGTATAAAATATTCTCATCTGCAAATAGAGCCAGCTTTTCTTGACTACAATGCCAATTATATCCTTGAATTTCTGAGTCTCTTATTTTCTTTGCCAGTGGTTCTAAATATAATGCAAATAACAAAGGGGAAAGGGAACACCCCTGCCTGGTTCCTCTGCTCAAGCAGAAGTTATCAGAGATGATCCCACCCACTTTAATTTTTGCCTCTGATCCCTCATATATCTTCATAATCAGCCTTATATTTTTTTCAGGAAATGCATGTGCTTCCATTGCCCTGCTCATAAAGTCCTAGTTTACTCTGTCGAATGCTTTTTCTGCATCAAGACCCACCAACAACATTGGTATCTTTTTACATTCTGCTTCCCTCTGGATCATCAGTGTTCTGTTAATGATGTCAAATGTTTTCCTCCCCACCACAAAAACACCTTGATCCATCAAATTTGGCATTACTTTTTAATTCTTTTAGACATTATAGACATGAACCATTTGTAATCATCATTTAGTATTAAACCGGGCCTGTATGAAGCTGGGTCTAATGGATCTTTACCGTCTTCAGGTATTATAGCTGCCACTGCTTTCTTCCAGGATGTTGGTACTTCTCCTCTTAAAATATTGTTACACAAAACCTTCCAGATCTTTATCGTTTTTTTTTCCCTCCTAGCTTCCAAACTTCCACAGAATACCATCTGCTGCTGGGGGCTTTCTAGTAGGTCGGTTATATATCACAACTGTCATTTCATGTCCTCCTATCCTAACAGTCGGTAATTGAACCCTCATCTACTTCTAACCTTGGCATATTTAATTCTTCCATAAACATTTACATTCGTATCTCTTCTTGATTTCCATATTCCCCTGCTTTATACAGACCTACATAGAATTTCCAAAATGTTCATATACCTCTACAGGATCTCTTGTTATCTTCCTTGTTATAGGCTCCCTAAGCTTGGCAAGAGCGCTTTCTACTTTCTGTTGCCTGAGTCATTGTGCTAAAAGTTTTTGGGCTCTACTACTGTCATCAAAAACAGTTGTTTAACAGCAGTCTTTCTAAACTCTTGCATATTATCAAGGTAATCTCTTTTTTTAGCTTAGCATTCTGCAGTTGATCCTCTTCTTGTTCTGTGAGATTCTGCAATACTTTAACATTTGCTAGTCCCGCTAAACAATCCTTGTTACTTCTTAACCATAGCACCTTTTTTTATTTCCACCCTATTTTTAAACTCCACCTTAATTCTATCCCACTTCCTAACTATATTTTCAGAAGAAATTTCTGTCCTCTCTAATAGCTCCTGAATAATCTCAATGATCTTTAATCAAACTCTCTACTACCTGACTCACATTAATTTCATCCTGTAGCTGTTGTACCTTCCCTACCCCTCTTTTCGTTGTGCCTGCACAGCAATTTGCACGGGTTTCTTTCCTGAGTGACCCCCCCCCCCCCCTGGAAGTCACTGCATAAAGCAATTTCTACCTTCTCCACTGAAGCGGTCTGTCTTAACTAAGTAAAACCTCTGGGAAGCAAGAACCTGACTCCCTTCAGCTTTTCAGTTGTAATAGTTTGCACAGGTTTCTTTCCTGAGTGACCCCCCCCCCCCACACACACACACACCTGGAATTCACTGCATAAAGCAATTTCTACCTTCTCCACTGAAGCTGGCTATCTTAACCAAGTAAAACCTCTGGGAAGCAAGAACCTGACTCCCTCCAGCTTTTCAATTGTAATAGTTTGCACAGGTTTCTTTCCTGAGTGACCCCCCCCCCCCAACACCTGGAATTCACTGCATAAAACAATTTCTACCTTCTCCACTGAAGCTGGTTATCTTAACTAAGTAAAACCTCTGGGAAGCAAGATCCTGACTCCCTCCAACTTTTCAGTTGTAATAGTTTGCACGGGTTTCTTGCCTGAGTGACCCCCCCCCCAACCTGGAATTCACTGCATAAAGCAATTTCTACCTTCTCCACCGAAGCTGGCTATCTTAACTAAGTAAAACCTCTGGGAAGCAAGAACCTGCTCCCTCCAGCTTTTCAGTTGTAGTAGTTTGCATGGGTTTCTTTCCTGAGTGACCCCCCACCTGGAATTCACTGCATAAAGCAATTTATACCTTCTCCACTGAAGCTGGCTATCTTAACTAAGTACAACCTCTGGGAAGGAAGAACCTGATTCCCTCCAGCTTTTCAATTGTAATAGTTTGCACGGGTTTCTTTCCTGAGTGACCCCCCCCCCTCAACCTGGAATTCACTGCATAAAGCAATTTCTACCTTCTCCACTGAAGCTGGCTATCTTAACTAAGTAAAACATCTGGGAAGGAAGAACCTGACTCCCTCCAGCTTTTCAATTGTAATAGGTGAACTACAATTTAGTGTTTGTAAACTGTTGAGGCCTAATGGTGTATGCACAACAACAGTGAAGGGATCTAGCCAATTGACACTAGAATGGGCTATACTGCTTTGAATCAGCCTTACACTCGCACAGTGTTCCAGTGCCAAACATTTACTTTTTAATTTGGTAAAGTAATTTCGCTCCCTCCTTATTGACTACATTTGCTAGTTTACCCCTAGGATCCAATTAAAATTAGCCAGAAAATTGGTGTAAAATTAAAAAAGAATAAAACAAATTAAAGTACAGCCAAAAACATTGCTTACATACAATCATACAAACCAAACCAAAAGCCCAAGGTAGCTCTCAGAGTCAGTGTTAGCCCCGCTCTGCTCCTCTGCCTGCCCCCAGATTCCACCCACCCCCACTAGTGCTAAATTTAAACCAGACTTTGCCACTCCCCTCCTGCTAAGTACCAGTCAGCACCTTACACATCATTGAGCAACCCTGCCCCCTTAACCCATTTCCTTCTCTCTCATTCTTCCACACCCTGTTAGCACAGTCAGCCATCAAATTTGGCCCGCCCCCCTATCAAAATGCAAACAAGCAAAAAAACACTAATTACCCAAATGCCTATACTGTTTCTATTTTACCATCTCACTGCCTATGAGCAAACACTTGACCATGATATTCACTACCCAAATGGTCAAACAGATACCCACGACTTCACACATAATGCCAAACACTTCACCTTCCCCAGCACACCGAATATACCACCCTCTAAAATACCACCCCTGTACAGCCACAAAACATAATCCTAAAGACAAAGACTATATAAAGCTTATAAACAAACTCCTAAAGTTAGAATATCCTGTCACTATAACCTTGTAACACATGGAGACATTCATCCCAACCCTGGCCCACCCACATCCAATAACCTCCATTCCCCTACCACAACCCCCACAGTCAAGCTACCCATGAATACTCCCACTAGTTCCCTCCTAGCATTTCACCTAAATATTAGAAGTATTAACAATAAGATTCCCAACCTACATGCCCTCCCAGCAACCCACTCCCCAGAGATTGTGTCTTACGGAAACCTGGCTAAAACCCAGTACTACTGACAATGAGATACTACCTCCAGGATACAATATTCACTGGTTAGACCGTGCTACAAGGAAAGGAGGTGGGATAGCAGTCCTTTACAAAAGTACTCTAACCGTTAATAGAGACACCATTCAACCTCCCCAATTCAATAATGCGGAACTCCTCATAACCAAGCTACAGATTAACCAAAACAAACACTTGAACATAGTCTGTGCATACATTCCACCAGCAACAACCTAAATTCCCTAGATCATCTCCTTTACTGGTTATCCACTACCTATCCCCAAGAAACCATAGTTCTTGGTGATTTTAACACCGACAGGCACACCTGCTCCTCCGACCCCCCCCCCCGCCTCACTCATATAAACTTATCTGGGTTTAAACAGACCCATAACCTCTCCCACTAGGATAAACAAACCAACTAACAAGGAAAGTATCTTAGAATGGATCCTAGTTAATAACCAACCCCAACTGTACACAGCTGGTACTCTCCCTGATGACCTCAGCGACCATTGTCTAACCTGTGTCATAAAACATAAGGCAGGAAACCCTCACCAGCACAAATATAAAACATTTAGAAACAGGAAAAACTTTTATGCTGCTATATTCCAAAATGAATTAAAAGCAGTTGACTGGTCAAAACTAAAAAAATCTAACATTAGAGGAGGCCATAGATCACTTTAACACCAAATTCCTAAGTATCCTTGATTCCCATACTCCAGCACATACAATAAAAAGTAGATCAAATACAGCACCATGGCTCACAAAAGATACCAAAGCTAAAATCAAAACTAGAAACGGAGCCTGGGACAGCTGGAGAACAACCAAAACCCCACTTGACCATCTAAAATATCGTCAACTCAGGAATGATACAAAAATAATCTATCTTACTGGATAAAAAAAGCTTCTACCAAAATCTCCTACAAAAACACCACAACAACCCTCACAAGTTCTGGGCAGGCTTAAATCAACTACTTTGTCCAGGTCACTCCACCACCCCAACCCCAGCTAACTACACCCATAGTTCCCCAGAGACCATAGCTAGTGCCTTTAATAACTTTTTCACTGAAACAATCCAATCCCTAGCAAATCAACTAACCCCCTCTAACTTAAACCACATGCCTAATCTACCTAATAATCACCCGGAATTTAGCTTCCAACCAATATCCACTAGTTTTATCAAAACAATTCTAAATAAACTAAAACCTACCACCCTCGCTGCTGACCTCCTCCCTGCAGAGTACCTACAAGTAGCTGCAGATGCCATTGCATATCCCATATCTATCCTCATTAACAGAACCTTATCCGAAAATGCTATCCCCTTTCTCTGGAAAATATCTCACGTCATCCCACTCCATAAAGGTGGTAGCTCCTCAGACATATACAACTATAGCCCCATTGCCATTCTTTCCCCACTAGCCAAAATAATGGAGAAATGTGTACACAAGCAACTAATGCAATACCTTTCACAGAATAACTTAATATCAGACTTCCAGCATGGTTTCAGGCCATACCACAGCACCACCTCAGCCCTCTTTTCCTTTACTACTGCCATAAACCAAAACAGGAATGATAATAGGCTAACATCTGCCATATTTCTTGACCTATCAAAAGTCTTTGACATGGTCAGCCATGAACTTCTCATTCTTTGACTAAAATCTATTTCCCTCAACAAGCCTGCTATCCAGTGGTTCCAGTCCTACCTCACTGGTAGACAGCAGGTGGTACTATGGCAGGGTGAACTCCCCAGCCAGTTACCAATCACACTTGGTGTCCCTCAAGGGTCCATACTAGGTCCACTACTCTCTTCTATTTTTATCAACAACCTCCACACTGCTATCCCTAAAGCCACCTGTAATCAATACGCAGATGATTCCACTCTCATCTGCTCAGCCACCTCCCCATCTGACTTGCAAATCTTAACCCAAAATACATTTAACACTATCGAGAACTGATTCACCAATCAACGCCTACTTCTGAACCCCAGTAAAACTAAAGTTCTACTCTTCTCTCCCACTAGTAGATCCACGACACTTTCATTCTCTGCCACATCTAACAATGGTACCACTATTTCCCCAGATAATCACACAAAACTGCTAGGGGTTATCATAGACTATAATCTCAAATTTGACCTACAGGTCAACAAAACCATACAGACCATCAATAAGAAGCTTGGATCACTGTATAGAAACAAGACATTTTTAACCTCACTGGCTAGGACTGCAAATTGCCTGATCACACCTACTCTCTACTCTTTTATATGCCTCACCTGTACTCTCAAACCTCAAGAAATCCAAACTAGGTAAGCTGTCCCATAGCTACAATCATATTGCCAGATTCGCCACTCGCTCCACCTATAGAACCCACCACTGCCAGAACCTTAAACAACCAGAGTGGCTAGAACTGCCCAGCTTAATTCAATTCAATCAACTCTTAATAGCGCACAAAATTTTGTACCACCCTGAGGATACCCCCTCACTTAAAAATATTATTAAGCCATATAGCAACCTAATTTCCCTACGGTCATCCGATAAACTACTGATCCAAACCCACAAAGCTAATAACTCTGCTGGTGAATCCCTGTTTGCCAACTTCATTGGCAAAACCTGGAATTCGTTGCCAAACTATATAACCCTACAATCCTCCAAAAGTCTCTTAAAAAAAACCTCAAACAGTATCTCAAAGTGAATTGGCTATGCCCATTTACCAACCCAGATTAAGTTATAAACTAAAAGCTTATTCTGCAATTATCATAACTTTTAACTACATCACCAAGCTCTGCTTCCAATCTGATATCTCTTACTTTTAATTGTCTGTCCATGAGAATTGTGAGTCCGTACTAGGGAACACTACTAACCCATTGTATATAATCACTTTGTTTTTATAATTGTTTGCCAACTTCTGTGTAATCTATGTAAGTTTGTCTATGTGGAGCTTTTCTCCCTGGGCCTCCGCTGAAAATGGACATGTATCCAGTCTGACTATCCCGGTAAGCAAATGTAAAATAAAATAAGTAAATCTCCCCTACCCATTCCTTAAATTCCTCTCTTTTCAACAGATAGGTGGTAAAGCGCTAGTGTCTCATTTTTATTTCATTACCGTGTTTTTATTTTTGTTGTTATTGGTGCATGACCTGAAATAGTTATTGGGTGCATATCAAGACCTTCAGTTAAATGTACATATTCCTGTGAAATGTAAATTCTGTCAAGCCTAGTCCAGTTTTTATACCTTGGGGATAATATGTAAATTCATTCCAAACTCCTATTACTGAATTCATATCTTCCATGCCAAATATTTTCATAAGTTTCTTCAAAAATCTACCCTCCTTTGTTATACTTTCACTTCCAGGCCCTCCAGACACATCTTCACTGTTGCAAATCACATTCCATACCTACCTATAAGTAATATTCCTTGCTGGAAACTGATTATTTCTCCCAGAATTTCCTTAAGCTCCATTATAGCATTTTTAGGTGGAATATAAATACATGCCAGTGTAATCCTACTCCCTTGCCAGTAGCCCCTTAGTACTACAAATTTGCCATTATTATCTTTTTTGTCCTCTTGTATCAACATTGGAGCACCTCTTGCAATTAATGTAAGTCCTCCACTTTTCCTTTGTCCCAGGTATTCTGTTAATCATCCCAAAAACCTTTCTTTATCAAAGTCACATGTTCAGTTCTTTCTAAGTATATCTTCTGTAATATAGCTATTTGCACTCTACATTTAATATAGTTTATTACTCTTTCTTTCTTGTATTTATCTGTGAGACTGTTTACATTTGAAGACATAACAGAAAGCATCATTACATTACAAAGTTATTCCCAATGTTTATGTACAACACCTTTTTTTGTTAAATGTCTAGTTCCAACTTTTGTGTTACATACATACAGTGTTTGACAGGTTGAACTTTTATGCAGTTTCTTGTCATATCCATTTAAGCCTATGGCACATCTTACAAAACTTTTTGTTTATTGAAAGCCTTCAAAGAAAGAAAAAGACAAAACCCCACTACCCCCTAAAACCTATGTACATCTTAAAATACTGAAGTTTTACCTTCCTAATAGGAACAAAAGTCACAAACTGACAGCCACACTAACAGCCTTGAGTTACCCTAAAAGAAAGGTTAAACATGCTAAGATACATGGTGCAGCCCCTGCATTCTCCTGAATGCTAATTGTTTTTGTCTTTTCTTTATAGCTGTCCCAGCTGGGAAAACCCCTGAATGCTTTCAGTGAACATTATGTCCTGGCCAATTTCTCTTCTCAGTTTCCCCCCCTTCAGCTAATCACGCTCCACCACTCTGTAGCCAGTTTCTAATATTGTCTCAATGGAGACAGGAGAACCAGGTAGCCAGTTTCTCTTTATCATATTGTTTCCATGGACACATGAAGACCAGCTGCAGAATTGCTGCTGAGCATACGTATTTTTGCTAGAAAAAAAGACTCTTAATATTCAATATTCTGTTTCATTTACTTGCTTACTCTTAGAACTTGTTACTAAATCAATCTAAGGTCTAGTCATTTCCCCATGCAAGAATGAGGAAAAGCACATTATTTTTTTCTTTTGTAATGCTCTTTTAACCAGACTTTTTTCATTGCTTTGCATACATCCACCCTTGTCCACCCAAGATTGTGCTAGACAGTCAAGAGGAGAAGGTTAACACCCACACTACACCTCAAACAACACATAGCCCTTCTAAACTCACACCACCAACACCCACATATAGCAACACTAAATCCACATATGCAGAGGCCCTTAACTGTAACCTGCCCAAGCAACAAGGACCTCTGAAGCTGAAACGCAAACAAACACCAATCACAACCAGTGTGTCACATAGTTCACAACACCAGTGTGCCACCCAGCAACAGCCCCTAAGGCAAGACAATGTACCTAACACTTTAGTCATAGGTGACTCTATAGTCCGGCACACTGTCCCTCTCACCAGGTTGAACGAGGAGAAAATTATAGTCAGCTGCCTGTCGGGTGCCAGGATCCGCCACATAACACATGCACTCAAGTCTCTCCACATCAAGTACAAATATGACTCTGTCAGTGTCCATGTTGGAGTGAATGACTTGAGACGTACCTCCCTGGACTACATGAAAAGACTCTGATCATGTGGCCCAGGCAGGTATGACCCTAGCCCTGAGTAGCATCCTGCCTTCGCCCAGAATAATACCACAATGTAAGGACAAAATGATTGACTTCAACAATTGGCTAAGCTTCTGGTGTCATTCAAAGGGGATCCAGTATCTGTCTGCCTGGGATGACATGATTGACAGACCATGATACTTTGCCAGAGATGGTCTGCACCTGTCGCCCCTGGGATTCAGGTTACTGGCTAAGGCTCCTGCCACCCCTATAGTGCCTTTTTTAGGCAAAGTTCAAAGGACAAAACCACCACTGTAACAGGTACAAGCATGCAAAATCTGAAGGTAATGCTAGAAGTCTAAACCTCAAAATGCACTCTCTTGAGGCACTCCTAAAAATGGAGAACATTGATATCTGTGCAGTAACTGAGACCTGGTTCAAGGCTCCAGAGAGCACCCCCTGTAATACCAGGCTACAACTCTTACCACACTTTTCGGCCACCAAAGCAGGACCAAAACACTAAAGGTGGAGGAGTGTCAATATTCACCAAGGATATTCACACCACCAGGCTAGTTGCCCAACACAATGCGTCTGAAATTCTCCAGGTGCAACTAACAGCAGGTACGACTGTAATCCAAATTGTAGCTTGCTACAGATCCCCCACCATACCCCAAGATTCTCACTACACCTTTCTAAACATACTGGAAAATATTAAGATAGAACCAAAACACCCTAATACTGGGTGATTTTAACTACCCTGCCATTAACTGGGAAAACTACTCGTGTACCAACACTTTTGCCCAGCGGTTCTTGGAATTCATAAATTCCAATGCCCTGGATCAACTAATCCATAGTCCCACCAGGGGCTCCAATATCCTAGACCTGGTCATTACCAACATGGGAAATCGATGCTCCACACCTATGGTCACCCCCTCGTTAGTCAGGTCTGACCATAAGCTAATCACCCTTAACATCCACATCCCACCCCCAGCCCCAGTAAGGAAACCTCCATAAAAACTTCTCCAAAGCTAACTTCATGCTACTCAAGTCAGAAGTGACAAACTTCATGACACCCATGCAGACGGGAACTGAAAGTTCAACTGCTGAATCCTACACTAAGGCACTGTACGAGCACATCCACTCATGCATGAATTGTGCCATCCCAAACAGAACCAAGATGCTCTCATTCAAAAAATGGAAGCCAGTCTGGTGGTCCATGGCCATAAACAAACTTTACAACAAAAGGAAGAAACTGCAGCAGAAAAGAGGAAAATCCCAGGATGCAAAAAACTTCCTTACCAGCCTCTGTAAGAAACTGAGATCCCTCATAAAACCCTCCAAAGCTAGTTACGAAAATAAAATTGCCAAAGATTCCAAAGACAACCACAAGGCATTCTATAACTATGTCAAGAATCTAAATGGCAATGCTCAGATCTGCTCTGAGCTAAAACAGAATGGCATTAAATATACTGATCCCAAAGATATCGCCAATATCCTGGCAGATTGATTCATTGCCAACTTCACCTCCCTATCACCCCCTAAATGGCCCATCAATACCGGAAGATTGCCAAATTCCGGTAACGGCCACACAGGTAAAAAATGCACTCTCCAAAGCTAAGAATACAGCATCCATGGGACCAGATGACATTCCGGGCTGTGTACTACATGAACTACAATATGAACTGGCACCTCACCTAAGTGTCATGTTTAATCATAGCCTAACCTCAGGTTTCGTGCCCACTGAGTGGCGCTGAGCTACAGTTATCCCACTCCACAAGGGGGGATCCCAGAAACTACCGTCCCATCAGTCTGACAAGCCTTATCTGCAAGGCCATGGAGCGTATTATCATGGAACTTATAAACAAAGACATCGGCAACCTTCAAAAACTGGCCCCACCCAGATTGGGTTCGTGAAGGGCTGATCTTGTCTCCTGAACCTAATTGACTCCTTCAGATCAGCCTCCAGAGCCATAGACAAGGGTAAGGTGGTCCACACAGCCTATCTAGAACCTGCCAAGGCCTTTGACACCATCCCCCACTCTGGAATAATAGATAAACTTACTAAGCTGGGCATTAATCCCTACGTCACCCAATGGGTTGCTAACTGGCTTACTGATAGAACCCACACTGTAAAAGTAGCTGACTCCAAATCCAGCTCCAGACAAGTGGAGTACTTCAGGGTTCAGTCCTGGGACTGCTCTTGTTTGGCAACTACTTCTCTGAAGTACAGGCCAACACTAAGGGACTCTGGATAACAAAGTTCATAGATGACTGCAAACTGGGAGCCATTATTTAATCCCCAAATGATGTGGATACTCTACAAAAGGGCCTTACAGAAACAGATGTTTGGTGCCAGAGCCATGGACTCAAGCTCAATGCCAAGAAATGTATAGTTATCCCCTTTGGGAAAAAACATGTATCCGTGAATTACCATATAGTTGGCAGTACACTAAACACCGAAAGTGTGATAAGAGACTTAGGGACACAGGTGGACAGTGGTCTCACCTTCGATAACCACATCACCACAACAGTCAGGAAATCCTATGTGGCACACCTCATCACTAAGGGCTTTTCATCCAGAAAAAAGGGGGTCATTGTCCCACTGTACTCATTCCGTATTAGACCCATTATAGAATACAATGCCTTGTTTGGTATGTACCTCTCAAAACATCTGCAACAACTGGAAAGGCCACAGAAACACCTCACTAAAAGAATCACAGGCCTAAAGCAGATGCCCTATGCTGACCGCCTTAAAAAACTCCAGCTATACTTTGTCGCATATCATCTACTCGGAGGCAATCTCTGCTTAACATACAAGGCCATGTCAAACCCAGAGCTGTTGGACTTGTTACACTTAAAGAAATCCTAATCCCTCAGAGCCACATGCTCCAGGGATCTAAACCTTGTCATCACAATAAACAAAACATGCTGGAGGGATAGGTTCCTGACCCAGAGACTCCCCAGACTCTGGAATAGATTGCCTATACATGTCAAGCAGAGTGCCTCTTTGGCCCTCTTCAAAAGGAACCTTGACGATTGGATGGGAGAAAGAAAATTCACCCTGGGGATCACATCAGTCGCCCTGCTAGACAGGGGTCTAGGGAAGTAAATAGTGTGGGAAGAAATAGCCAGGGAATTGTTATGGCTAGGCTTATATAGGCCCTAGGACTGATAGCCTAGTACCAACCTATGAACATTTCTTAAAACTGAACAAGGAGAGAGAGAGAGAGAAAGGAGAAAGAAAAGAAAAAAACTGCAGCACCTGCTTACAATCCCCATTACATTAAAAATAACTGAGAAAATGTTATAGCATGCAAAGGAAACCAAGCCACAAAAATAGTGCTCATCATCTTCTTTAAGCTGTTCCCGTTAGGGGTCGCCACAGCGGATCATCTGTTTCCATTTCTTCCTGTCCTCTGCATCTTGCTCTGTCACACCAACCACCTACATATCCTCTCTCACCACATCCGTAAACCGTATCTTAAGTCTTTCTCTTTTCCTGTTACCTGGTAGCTTCATCTTTAGCATCTTATTCCCAGTAGACTCAGCATCCCTCCTCAGCACATGTCCAAACCAACGTAATCTTGCCTCTCTGGCTTTGTCTCCAAACCTTCCAACCTGGGCTGTCCCTCTAATATACTTATTCCTAATCCTGTCCACCCTCGTCACACCCAGTGCAAATCTTAACATCTTTAACTCTGCCACATCCAGCTCTAACTCCTGCCTTTTTGTCGGTGCCACTGTCTCCAACCCATATAACATAGCTGATCTGACTACCCTCTTGTAGACCTGTCTTTATATTCTTACTGGTACTCGTCTGTCACAAATCACTCCTGACACTCTTCTCCACCCAATCCATCCTGCCTGTACTCTCTTCTTCACCTCTCTTCCACACTCACCATTACTCTGAACTATTGATCCCAAGTATTTAAACTCATCCACCTTTGCCACCTCTGTTCCTTGCATCCTCACAATTCCTCTATCCTCCCTCTCATTCTCACACATATATTCTTAGTCCTGCTGAACTTCATTCTCTTCTCTCTAGAGCATATCTCCATCTCTCCAGGGTCTCCTCCACCTGTTCCCTGCTCTCACTACAGAACACAATGTCATCTGCAAACATCATGGTCCATGGGGATTCTTGTCTGATCTCATCTGTCAACCTGTCCATCACCATTGCAAATAAGAAAGGGCTCAGACCTGATCCTTGATGTAATCCCACCGCATCCATCACTCCCACCACAGACCTCACCACAGTCACACTACCCTTGTACATATCCTGTACCACTCTTACATACTTCTCTGATACTCCCGACTTCCTCATACAGTACCACAACTCCTCTCTAGGCACCCTGTCATATGCTTTCTCCATGTCTACAAAAACACAATGCAACTCCTTCTGACCTTCTCTGTACTTCTCCATCAACACTCTCAGAACAAACATAGCATCTGTAGTGCTCTTTCCCGGCATGAAACCATACTGCTGATCACTAATCATCACATCCCTTCTTAACCTAGCTTCCACTACTCTTTCCCATAACTTCATGCCGTGACTGATCAATTTAATCCCTCTGTAGTTATTACAGCTCTGCACATCACCCTTATTCTTAAAAATCGGTACCAAAACACTTTTTCTCCATTCCTCAGGCATCCTCTCACTTTCCAAGATTTCATTAAACAATCTGGTTAGAAACTTCACTGCCATCTCACCTAAACACTGACATGCTTCCACAAGTATATCTTCTGGACCAACAGCCTTTCCATTCTTCATCCTCTTCATAGCTATCCTTACTTCCTCCTTGCTAATCCATTGCACTTCATGATTCACTATCCCCACATCATCCAACCTTCTCTCCCTCTCATTCTCTTCATTCATCAACCCCTCGAAGTACTCTTTCCATCTGCTCAACACACTCTCCTTGCTTGAGTATGTTTCCCTCAATATCCTTTATCACCTTTACCTGCTGCACATCTTTCCTAGCTTGGTCCCTCTGTCTAGTCAATCGGTACAGGTCCTTTTCTCCCTCCTTATTGTCCAACCTTTCATACAACTCTTCATATGCCTTATCCTTAGCCTTCGCCACCTCTCTCTCTGCTATGCACCTCATCTCCTTATACTCCTGTCTACTTTCTTCATCTCTCTGACAATCTCGCTTCTTCTTTGCCAACCTCTTTCTTTGTATACTCTCCTGTACTTCCTCATTCCACCACCATGTCCCCTTGTCGTCCTTCCTCTGTCCAGATGTCATCCCAAGCACCTTTCTAGCAGTCTCCCTTACTAGCTCTTCTGAGTTATCCAGCTATTTGGTAACTCTTCACTGCCTCCTAGTGCCTGTCTTAACTCTTCCCTGAACTCCACCTCACAATTACCCTTTTTCGATTTCCACCATTTGATCCTTGGTGCTGCCCTTACACTCCTCCTCTTCTTGTTGCTCACCATAGTCATCCTACAAACCACCATCCTATGCTACCTAACTACACTTTCCCTGGTCACCACTTTACAGTCTCCAATCTCCTTCAAACTGGCCCTACTACATAAGATATAATCCACCTGTGTGCATCTTCCTCAACTCTTGTAAGTCACCATATGCTCCTCCCTCTTGTTAAAATACGTATTCTCCACAGCCATGTCCATCCTTTTCGCAAAATCCACTACCATCTTACCTTCTGCATTCCTTTGCTTAACACCATACCTGCCCATCACTTCCTCATCCCCTCTGTTCCCTTCACCAACATGCCCATTGAAATCTGCTCCGATCACCACTCTCTCTCCTTTGGGTACAGTCGTCACCACTTCATCCAACTCACTCCAGAATTTTTCTATATCATCCATCGCACACCTAACAACATTCATCATTACACCGTCAATTTCCAGCTTCATAAACCTCACTCTATCTGACACTCTTTTCACCTCCAAAACACTCTTAGCATACTGTTCCTTCAGGATAACTCCTATGCCATTTCTCCTCCCATCCACACCATGATAAAGCAATTTGAACCCACCTCCGATACACCTAGTCTTACTCCACTTCTATCTGGTCTCTTGCACACACAATATACCAACCTTCCTTCTGTGCATCATATCGGCTAGCTCTCTCCCTATACCAGTCATACTGCCAACATTCAAAGTACCAACCCTCACTACCACAGTCCTAGCCTTTCTCCTCTCTTTCAGCCTTCGGCCATGCTTTCCCCTTCTCCTCCTTCGGCCAACAGTAGCCCAATTTCCACCAGCACCCTGTTGGCCAACAGTACTGGTGGCGGTCGTTGTTAACCCGGGCCTCGACCGATCCGGTATGTAAATATTTACTGCTGTCCGCATAAATGTTTTGGCAAAGTTTTACAGCAGATGCCCTTCCTGACGCAACCCTCCCCATTTATCCTGGCTTGGGACCGGCACAAAGAAATGCACTGGCTTGTGCATCCCCAGTGGCTGGGTTAAACCACAAAAATAGTGCTAATAAGAAAACATTTCTTTACTTACAATTAACTGTCTCCCTCCTCTTCCCCTCCCTCCCTAAAGCATTTTTGAGACGTTAATGCCATGAAGTAGGGCATATGAGTCCCCCCACAAGTCCCTCATATTCTGAAAAAGTCCAATATATATGCAGATTTTCTTGTTCTGTCATATTTCACACATATAATTATTGCATTGTAATCCCACTTTGTTACTGGTTTTATTACTGTTCTTCTCCATCTCCCAAATCCTGTCACTGCTTCATTTCCAACATACTCTAAATTCTTCTAGTTAGCTCTCATGCTGCCTTCCTTTACTTCCAACGTTTTCTGTTGAAACACTGGAAAAAGTTTCACAGATACAGTCTCTGTGGTCTTTATTACTAGATGAACAAGAAGCAGAATCTCTTTCTGTTTCACAGCTGACTTTTTGTTGGACAATCTTTTGTATTTCCTCCTTAGTATATACTTCATCAAGAATGATTTTGTCCCTCCAGGGACGAATACTTTAAAGACAGCTTGGTACAGCGGTTTGAATCTCACACCTGTGTTTTGACATTCCCTGAGTAGTGGAATAAATTTGCTTCTCTTCTGCCTGGTGTACAGTGAGTAATCATTCCCCACAAACACTCTGCTCGCTCCCACTTTTAGTACTTGGTCCATCTGCCACAATTTTGTCAAAATCAACCCCTCCTGCTGGTAGGATTACATCTTTACTATTAAACATCTAGGTTGCTTTCTCATAACCAGGTTTGGAGCAAAAATACGGTGTGCCCTTTCAACTAACAACTTCTGCTGTGAAATACCAGTCCAGTTGCTTATTTGTGCGTTCATAAAGTGAATGCAGTTTGTTCCTTCTCTGGTATAGCTGGAAATGTCAGGTTTTCCTTACGTGCTCTGTTCTCTAACTGTATTATTTTTGAAACATCTCTTCCTGAGCAGTCTCCTATTCAGCCAGCCTTTTCTTCATTTTGACCACTGATTTTTTGTAGCTTTGTCACCTCATCTGAATATTTGTTTAAAGCTTCTTCCATTTTTTCCAGCCTTTTGTTGATTGTGTTGATATACTCCATCAGTGTTTTATTTATTTTAACCAGGTCTGTGTGCAGTTGTCTTGTATCTTCCTGTAGGTTGCAGTAATTCATGTCTGTAGGCTACATTGCTTTTTGCTGAACAGCTGCAGGACTTTCCCCAGTCAGTGTTTCTTCCTCACTTCTTGTAGCTGATTTTTTCTAGGTTCTCTGTATTTCTTTTTTCCTGGCATCCAGACAGTACATTTATTGCCAGTTTCTGAAATTTACCCATAAACACAAGTCGAATGGCCTTCTCTGCTAAGTTTTGTTTTCACACTAGGAGAGCTAGAATTAAGCTATTACTCAGTGTGCCATCTTGGAAGTCCCAGTTTTATTTGCTGTGTTGGTAGGTTTGTCTATTTGGCATTGCCTAAAAGAGGCTCTAAGGGGGTGGCTAATGTTTTAACCAGTATCTGGAAGCCTAGGGGAGACAGGTGCAGACCATCCTTTGCAAAGTAGTGTGGTCTATTAACCATGTCCTCCCTTGCTGACAAATACTGAATTCCCTGGAAAACAATTACTGAATTCAATCATCTTTTGTTCATACTGTTGGCATCATCTTTTGGTGGTGATAGAATTCTGCTCATTGCAAGAAACATACCTGCCTGAGACGTATATTGAGAGAGATCAACAATGTCCGTCTTCAAAAAATTCAGGGAAGTGCGTCTTAGATCATTAATGCCCACATGGACTATAATAGAATCATACTGGCACCTGAAGTGTAGTGACTTAAGTGCTTGTGTAACTTGGTGGAGCCTGGCTCCAGGTAAGCAACTTACTATTGTTTTCTCCTTGTTCAGTCTGGTGAGTGGGACATCTTTGTATCGTACAATGGAATCCCGTATGACATGAGTCCTGGGTAGTGTGTTGGCTTGCCTTATGGGCTTTGCTCTTGGGACTCCTCTGGGTGTAGGCATATGTGTGGTGTGTAGTGTTGCTTTTGTTGAGTGCTTTACAGATTGTTGAGGATAGGCATTGCCATTGGTAGGCTTAAGAGCTATTTCAGGTTTGAGAAGATTGCTTTTTAGTGCCTCAGCATAGGCTGGTCTTTCTATGTGTGTGTGGTGGACACTGTGTAGTGGCTGTAGTGTATTCTTGACACCCTTGTTTGTATGCAATACTTTTGCCTCCAGTGAAATTGTGTATGTGCGTCTCTTGCATACTGTGCTTGTTTCTATAGGGTTTAAAAGTTTGTTTGTAAGCATGAGACAATTACTGCATATCTGTTAAGGTGGTTATGGAGACATTTGGAAATTGCATATCCCGGTTGTCCAGACCTGTACTACTGTGGGCTACTGTAGGTCACGGACTGGGTTATACAGATGTCTTTTTTGGAGGTCTGTGGGGTTTGACAGTAGACTAGATTAGATTGTGCTAACTGTTTAATGTGCAAACTAGCTGCTGTAAGCTTGTGTCAGTGCAATGGCTTTGATGTCCTTCAAGGATGCATCTGCATTCCTTACATATGGGTTGTCCTGCCTCAGGTAGCCCTTCGGTCGGCTGGATTCCAAAGTCTGGGTCCGGCGTCGGCTGTTGTCGCCCTTTCCCCGACGTCAGAGCGCCTGGGGTATAAAAGCATCAGCCGACGCCATCTTCCTCAGTCTTTCTTGCCGTGTGGTGCCTGAAGCAGAAGCAGTTCGCAAGTGCCGGTCGGCCAGCTCCTGTAACTTCAGCTACCGAAGACTTCAAAAGCTAAGTACCCCATTGGGGACTCTTTCTTGCCTCAGCCGATGTCAGATCAAACGCTTAAAGTTAATAATTGCTTAACTTGTGGGAAACAAATACCTCATAAAGATTTCCACTCTTACTGCCTCCCCTGCCTAGGCCCAGACCACGACGTCTCGGCCTGTACAGCCTGTGCCTCCTTCAACCGACGCACTCTTAGGCATCGGGCGGAGTTTGCAGAGGAATTTTTTTGGGCTAGTTACTGTTACAATATGCCGTCGGAGACTCCGACTTCTCATTTAACCAAAAAACGGAAGGACAAGGACTGACACACGCGGACCATGGTTTCGGCTGAAACCACGCCTTGGCCTACCGCGAGTGTCTCGGTCTCGGCTGAAACCGAGTCCTTGGTACTTCCAACCGTCGAAACCGCACAACCGACAACTTCGGCCCCAGAGGCCTCTTCTGAGTCGGTTATAGAATTTCCTTCAGAAACCGGTGTCCCAGAAACATCCAACACCATTTCCCTAGACAAAACTACGCCAGCACGTGGAGCAGCCAGGCCTCCTGCATCCATGTCCATAAAGGCATTCACAAGGGCTAAAGCTGCTAAGCAGCCAAAATCTCTGCCTCCCAAGGCTATTCCTCAGGGATCCACTACAGGTTCACAGATTTTAAGTTTAGCTGAGGACCTTATTTCCTTAATTAGGGGCTCTCAGCCACATCCGGATAGGGGCTCTCATCCTCCTCTAGACAAAAGGCCCAGGGTTGAGCCCACAGATCCCCAGTCCTCTGATGAGGCCTCAGATGGCTCTGCTCTTTCTGATTACCAGGAGGAGGCCTTTACGGCCTACGAGGATTCTGATGCAGAGGAATCTATTCCCTCTGCCTCCCCTCCTGAAGAGCTGTCCTTTGGGGAGACCCTTCACTCCTTGAGAGAGCATTTCAAATGGCAGGGCCAGGAATTCTCTGATTCCAGGAAGAGATTAAGGGCTTTTTTGCATTTACCTCAGCATAGACCTTTGGCTATTCCTCCTGTTTTGAATGTCATTGATGATGTGTACTCTGAGTCTAGCATTACCCCTGACTCCCTTCCTCCGGCTCCTGTCAAACCCGATAGGTACTACAGGGTCCCGGACTCTCATTATTTTCTTTACAAGGCCCACTCTGCTGACCCAGAAACTATTTCCCAGGGCCCTAAAGGGGTTGCATCTGCCACTACTAAAAATCCACTCCCCTCTGAAAGGGAGTCCAGGGCTTTAGAGAGATGGGGTAAAAAAGTGTATACTTCTTCCACTCTTTCTATGAGGGCATTAAATTGTCAATTCCATATGATACAGTACCAAGAGTATTTGTTAGATGAATTGCATAAAAAACTGTCTTCACCTGAACCCATAGATCGTAAGTCACTTCAGGATCTGGTACATAACTCCCAACAGGTTAGCAACCATTTCTTGCAGTGTGGTTATGATGCATTGGAAGCTTCATGTAGGTCAGCAATGACAGGTGCAGTCATACGTAGACATGCTTGGCTGAAGGAACAAACTCTGCCAGATCATGTTAAAGCAAAGCTTCTGGATGCGCCACTGGAAAAGCAAAAGTTATTTGGTTCCACTGCTAAGGAGGTCTTAAAGAGATTTGAGGAAAAGGCTAAATCTGTACAAACAGTCAAAGATTTTCTCCAGGTCCAACCACCAAGATTCAGCAGAAATTGGCCTTTTAAGAATTGGTCCTTTCCAGACACAGAGAGATTTCAAAGAGGCAAGAACAGGCGTGCCAGAGGTAGAGGGCAAGCTAGAGGCTCCTACAGAGGGCGTCAATGGCAGCCTCCTAACCAGAGAGGTAGTGCAGGACCTACAACTGCTGTACAAGGACAGACTCAATGACTTTACCTTGACCCCGCCAACCAGGGCTCAATTGGAAGCACCTTTGGGCGGAAAGCTGTCTTTATTCTCAAAAAATTGGCACAGTATTACAAGGGACAAATGGACACTGCAAATAATAGACAAAGGATACAGATTCCATTTTCATACATTACCAAAAGAAAAGGCATGCCAAACCTGCCACCGAATCAAAGGGCAGAGGCTTTAAAACAAATTTCCAACCTATTGCAAATGAAAGCTATAGAAAAGGTTCCTCTCACAGAACAAGGCCAATGATTTTACTCCAGACTATTCCTTGTCCCAAGAAAAGAAAAACAATGGAGGCCTATTCTCGACTTGTCCGCACTGAATACTTATCTCATTGTGCCAAAATTCAAAATGCTGACCCTACAGCAACTCCTTCCCATGCTGGGCAAGGGGTCTTGGCTGGTAACTCTAGACCTCAAGGAGGCATACCTGCATGTCCGTATCAGACAAAGTTGCAGAAGACACCTCAGATTTCTTGCAGGTTCAGAGCATTATCAATTCTCAGCATTGCCCTTTGGCTTATCTACTGCGCCCAGAGTATTCACGAAATGCCTGGCATCAGTAATTGCACACTGCAGACTTCAGGGGATTCAAATATACCCTTACCTGGACGACTGCCTTATACAAGCGGACAGCCAACAAACATTGGTAAAACACTTGAATTATGCCATCCGCCTACTTCAGACTTTGGGATACACAGTCAACATTCGAAAATCAAGACTTGTTCCATCCCAAAGAATAATTTTTCTGGGTGAAAAACTAGATACAACCACCCAAATGGCTTTTCTCACAGAAGAAAAACAAGAACAACTACCGGATTACTTCAGAAACCTGGCAAAGCAAACCCAACTGACTGCAAGGAAAATACTGCAGGCCCTGGGTTTCATGGCATCTTGCATTCTTCTGATTCCACAAGCAAGGCTGCATATGAGGAAACTACAATGGTACCTAAGGAGTCTATGGTCTCAGCACAGTCACAGTCTAGAAGCTTTGATCCCCCTCATTCCATGCCTTCAAAAGGAATTTCTGTGGTGGGCTCAAGCAAGCCAGTCAAACATGGGTCTGCCTTTCAGCAAACCAAATATCAGCCAAACCATTACCACGGACGCCTCAGACCATGGATGGGGAGCGCACATGGAGGGCAGATGCATTCAAGGACAATGGACACAAACAGAATTTTGCCTGCACATAAACCAAAAGGAAATGCTGGCAGTGATGCATTCAATCGGGGCCTTCAAGCACTTCCTGCATCAAGGCCACCTGCTAATAAAGACAGACAATACCACAGTTATGTGGTACATAAACAAGCAAGGAGGTACCCATTCTTACCCTCTTTGCAGGCTGGCAATGAATCTTTGGGAGCTTTCCCTAAAACTAAATATAGAGCTGCAATCCCAGTTTCTACCAGGAAAAGACAATGTACTGGCGGACAGCCTAAGCAGAAACATCATAGATCCACACGAATGGATGCTGCACCCAGACACCTTTCTTCAAATAACACAGTCATGGGGAAGGCCGGACATAGATCTTTTTGCCTCCCACCACAACCATCAACTGAAGAAATTTTGCACAAGGACATACCACCCACAGTAATGGAAAGTGGACTCTCTCTCTTTCAGCTGGAATACTCTAACAGTATATGCATTCCCACCTCTTCCGTTAATGACCAAGGTCTTACTGAAGATCAGGGCAGAACAACCAAAAGTGATTCTGATAGCTCCGGACTGGCCAAGGCAACATTGATACCCACTGTTAAGGAGCTTGTCACTCACGAAACCGTGGCCTCTACCACAATGGCCACTTCTTCTGACACAGCACAATTACAAAACTCTGCACTCCAGCCTAAACACCTTGCAGCTGACAGCCTGGAAAGTACCTTGACTCCTCGCCTGGATAAACTATCCAAAAGGGTAAAGGATATCATCAAGGAAGCTCGGCGGCCTTCCACAAGAAAGGCATATTCAGCAAAATGGAAAAGATTTTGCACTTGGAACTCCACAAAGGGCCAAGATCCGACTAATGAGCATTCCACATATCCTGGAATACTTGGCAGAAATGCTCCATAATGGCCTCTCTTACTCTTCCATAAAAATTCATGCTTCAGCCATTTCAGCAGAGTACAACACTGATCCACCTGTATTTTCTCATCCGCTGCTAAAACAGTTTCTAAGAGGGATAAAAAACATCAACCCTCCAAGGAGATCACCAGTGCCTACATGGGACCTTAACTTCATGTTGGAAAAATTAACTCTACCTCCCTTTGAACCAGCAGCATCTGCAGAGCTACAGTTCCTGTCTTGGAAGACTGCTTTCCTTCTGGCCATAACCTCAGCAAGAAGAGTATCTGAGTTACAGGCCCTCATGGCACTACAACCATTTCTTACTTTTCATCAGGACAGAGTCTCATTGAGAACCAATCCTTCATTCATGCCAAAGGTGGTATCCAGGGTCTCACTGAACCAAGCTATTCACCTGCCTACCTTCTTTCCAAATCCACAAAATAAAGGAGAGAGACTTCTGCATACCCTGGACATTCACAGACAGTTGCGCTACTACTTGGACAGAACTAAGACTTACAGGAAAACTGACCAGCTTTTTGTAGCATATGCTGTTGGTGTACAAGGAAAAGCAATTTCCAAACAGACAATTTCAAAATGGATAGGGAATTGCATTCAATTCGGTTACTCTTTTCATGGCAAACCTGTGCCAGCCAACATTAGACCTCATTCCACCAGAGCCACAGCCTTCTTAAGAGGGGTGGCTACAAAGGACATCTTAGAAGCTGCTACATGGAGCTCCGTGCATACATTTTCCAAGCATTACAACTTACCATTACATTCCAGATCCAGAGCAGGCTTTGCTACTGCAGGGCATTTTAGCTACACCATCCTTTTCTTAGGTCCTACCACCCCCAGCTTGGCTATGGTATTCTACCCATATGTAAGGACTGCAGATGCATCCTTGAAGGACATAGTACAGTTTTGTACCTACCATAAATGTAGATGTCCGATAGGTATGCATCTGCAGTCAGGTTTTCCCTCCCTCCTACCCCTCTGTGGTATTCCTTGAGTAGTTATCCCTCTTTCTAGCTAGCTGGGGTTATCTATTATGGTGTATTTGTTATATATATATATATATATATATATATATATATATATTACTGTGCATGTTTGGAATTTTTGCATCTCTCCAAATTTAGCCTTCATTAGAGGGCACCTGGCATCTGGGGCAAGAAAAACTGAGGAAGTTGGCGTCGGCTGATGCTTTTATACCCCAGGCGCTCTGACGTCGGGGAAAGGGCGACATCAGCCGACGCCGGACCCAGACTTTGGAATCCGGCCGACCGAAGGGCTGCCTGAGGCAGGACAACCCATATGTAAGGACTGCAGATGCATACCTATCGGACATCTACATTTATGGTAGGTACAAAACTGTACTTTTTAGCCACACTTAGTGACAGGATTCAGTTCTAAGGGAGGTTTTAAAGATAAATTTACCTTCTGGGCATTTCTGTTCGTAAAGGTCACTGATGACCTCTTAATGTAATAACACCAAGAAAGATTGCTTGCACATGTAGTTCTTCAACAAAACAAAACAACTTAAATTTGCCATGTCAAGGTAGTTTAAGTATTAGGGACATTTAGAATGATTTGAAGGTAAAATCAACAAATAAAGCAAAAGTAAAACAGTAGCACTATAAAAAAATTAAGCTGAAGTGCAAAATAATAAAATAAATATCTTATCTGTCAAGGATGGAGCACAGTTAAATCAGGACCCCCTCTTAGTAAGGGCACCAAGCAGATGGAAGCTCTGGGAGAATGAGCAGGGGACCATTTGTAGTAAGGGAGGTTTACTCAAGTGCAATACTAGTTTGCTGGGTGGACACTTAGTATTACAGATGTATGGAAAACAATGAGTGGGAAAGCACTCGAATAGGTTACACAACAGAGAATAGCAATGAAAGAGGGGAGGGATAGGGATATATTTTGGAGGTGAGATTACCTTAAGGGGAGAAGACTGAGAGGCCGCCTTGTAAAACCACAAGAAAAGGATGGGATGGTTGGAGAAAATTCACACTTAAGCTTTAGTCCTCATGTTAGAATTTCAGAAACTTTTAGCTTAACTCACTCAGCCCCATAACTCCTTTTTGTATATTTCCACTTCACAACCATGCTTCCTTATGGTGTCCAGAATTTTAGGGGTATGGTTTCTTTAATAACTTGCCCAGAATTTTAGGGGTATGGCTTCTTTAATAACTTGCCAGCTAAGGTAAAGAGTTATTAACAAAATGGCTCTAAGGTTGGTAATCTAAGATGCCCTGCAGCAGAGAAATTAATCTTCGTTTGCAACTTATTAATCATATTTTCATATTTATGTTCATATTTTCATAATTGAGAAACCTACATTTTGTTGATGTATGGTTTGAAACACCAGTGTGGGATACAAGACAATTAACTGAAAGTGCTGGTTTATACCACTCTGCACTGGAAATATCACTAGTTTGTAATTATGAAAGTAAGCAGTATTTCATGTGTACATAATATTTCAAAAACCAAATGACTTACAAACTTTTACATGACATTAGGTGAAACCTTGGATGTTGTTGAGAAAAATTGTCTTTGATATTATATTTGCACTGTACGTTGCACTTATTGAGACAGTATTATTTGAATTTCTAATTATACGATTAAACATGTTTTCATATTTTTGCAAATATATCCGTAAACATGCACTTATACAGGAATTTCTTGCTGAGATTTGAACACTTATGTCTAGTTAACAGAAATGCTGTAACTGTATATGTCCAGGATGTATGGTTTTCAAGATGTGAACATTTGTTTTTGAGAGTTTAGAAAAATGTAATTTGGGGGTTGTCTGCATTATAATGTAATACTGTATTTATGGAATAGACTGTTAATGTGTAATGCCCTTCCAGGGATGTAGAGGCCCTCTGCCTGCAGTGTCCAACGGAAGGCCTCTACATAGGTAGGTACAAGGCTATTGGCCTATATAAGCCTAGCTGAAGGGTACCCTGGCTTTTGCCACCCAAGAAAATTATTTTCCTGTGCCCCTGTCGAGCAGAGTCACAGAAGTGATCCCCGGGGTGAATTTCCGATCTCCCGTCCAATCATCAAGATTTTTCTTGAAGAGTGCTAATGAGGAGCTTTGTTTGATATAGATAGGTAGTTTGTTCCAGAGTATGGGAAGTCTCTGGGACAGGAATCTATCCCTCCAGCATGTTCTGTTTATTGGGTAGCTCAGTAGAATTGGGATTTCTTTAAGTGGAGCATGTCCAACAGCTCTGGGTTTGACATAGCTTTGTATGTTGGGAGTTGGGAGGGTGGCCCAATGGTTAAGGTGTTTGCCTTACCAACACAAGGTGCAGGGTTTGAGTCTCACAAGGGATAATTGGCTAAGCTTAAAATGGCTCGCAAGGGCAGTTAGCTTAACACTAACCTATAACCTATGTTAGGCAGAGATCGCCTCTGAGTAGACAATATGTGACAGAGTAAAGCTGGAGTTTTTTGAGACGGTCTGCGTAGGGCATCTGTTTGAGGCCGGTAGTCCTCTTTGTGAGGTTTTTCTGTGGCCTTTCCAGTTGTTGTAGGTGTCTTGTGAGGTACATACCAAAAGGGGCATTGTACTCTCTAATGGGTCTAATGAGTGATGAGTAGAGGGGAACAATGACCTCTTTTTTTCCTGGATGAGAAACCTTTTGTGATGAGGTGTGCCATGTAGAAGGATTTCCTGACTACTGTGGCGATGTGACTATCAAAGGAGAGACTACAGTCCACCTGTGTCCCAAGGTCTCTTATCACACTTTCGGTGTTAAGTAGACTACCGCCTATGTGGTAGTTCATGGGTACAGTGTTTTTACCAAAAGGGATGACAATGCACTTTTTGGCATTGAGCTTGAGGCCATGGCTTTGACACCAGGCATCTGTCTCGGTGAGGCTCATTTGTAGGATGTCCATAGCGTTAGGAGTTTTGATTATGGCTCCTAGTTTGCAGTCATCTGCGAACTTTGTCAGCCAAAGACCTTCTGTGTTAGCCTGTACTTCAGAGAAGCAGATACCAAACAGGAGAGGACCTAGAACTGAACCCTGTGGTACTCCACTTGTCACTGGTCTGAAGTTGGATTTAGAGTCTGCTACTTTGTCAGTGAGCCAGTTGGCAACCCATCTTGTGACATAGGGATATGTTCTTCATGTTTCACTGTTGCAGACATTACATTTGGGTTATCTGCTTGCAGGTAGCCCTCAGTCGGCCTGATTAACAAAGTCTTGGGTCCTGCATCGGTTACTGTCCCTTCTTCCATGATGTCAGGTCGTCAGGGGTATAAAACATGCAACCGACGCCATTACATCAGTTTTTCTTGCTGTGCAGTGCTCGAAGCAGAAGCAGTTCGCAAGTGCTGGTCGTCCGACTCCTAAAATTTTCGTTTTCAAGTTTCAGAACCAAAGTCTTTTGAGGAAAGTTTTTCTTGCTCCTTACCGATGTCAGTGAAAGTTAATAATTGCATTACTTGTGGAAAGCAAATACCTCATAAAGATTTCCATTCGTACTGTATTCCTTGCCTAGGCCCTGACCACGACGTACCTTGATGTCGGTTTTGTGCTGTATTTAATCAGCGCACTATCCGTCGTCGGTATATTTTCGCCTTTAAATATTTTGGTTCTCAGTTTAATTATCCAGAAATGTCATCAGTTAGCCATTCGACTACCAAGATTCTGAAAAAACGCAAAGATAAAGACAGAGACAGGCTGCCAAGGTCCAAAACTGCCGACGATGCTTCTCCTAAGCCAGTCGCCAGTTCGCCGGTACTCAGTGAGGTGCTTTCGCAGCTCCTGATACCTGCTACTTCTGATTCGCAGGCCTCTACTGAGACCCATTCAGAGTCCGGTATGCCGCGAGATGCTTCAGCTATGGAACCCGTGGATGTCTCTACCTTGGATGGGTCTGGAGCTGCTGTGCAGGCACTGGCTTCTGAGGGTGTGTTCAGGCCTACGGACTTGCATATTAAATCAACGCCTCCTACATTACTTAGGCCTAAATCTCAATCCATGTCTAAAAAACCAACGCCCAGGCCACATGCTCAGGGCTCTATGCCTAAAAATCAAATGATAAGAATGGCTATCTAATAACTCTAATCAAAAGGTAGCCACCCCCCCCCCCCCTTTCTAAGAGGCCTAGGACTAAAGTTGATTATGAATCATCTGATCAGGATTCTGTTTTTTCTAACTCTTCTAATGATCTGGATTTGCCCTTGCCTACCTATGAGGATTCTGATGCAGAGGACTCTATTCCCTCTGCTTCCCCTCCTGAGGAATTTTCTTTTGGGGAAAGCTTACATACTCTAAAGGAGCATTTC
This sequence comes from Protopterus annectens, assembly GCF_019279795.1. Taxonomy (NCBI): domain Eukaryota; kingdom Metazoa; phylum Chordata; order Ceratodontiformes; family Protopteridae; genus Protopterus; species Protopterus annectens. The sequence goes on along the minus strand of NC_056729.1, from coordinate 1,561,130,138 downwards.
CACTGGGAAAGCCAGGATTTTTCTGATTCAAAAAAGAGGCTTAGGGATTTCCTTCTCCTACCTCAGCATAGGCCTTTAGCTATTCCTCCTGTACTAGACACAGTTGATGATGCTTTCTCGGAATTTAGTTTGGCCCTTGATTCCCTGCCTCCTGCTCCCAGAAAACCAGACTGATACTACAGGGTCCCCGAGTCCCACAAATTCCTTTTCAAAAATCCTATTGCAGATCCAGAGACTATTTTACAGGGGCCCAAGGGTATTAAGGCTTCTGCTATTAAAAATCCTACCCCTTCTGATAGAGACTCCAGGGTGCTGGATAGATGGGGTAAGAAGGTTTACAGTTCTGCAACTTTGGCCATTAGGGTTTTAAACTGCCAGTTTCATATGTTAAAATATCAGCAACATGTTATTGGACTGCTTAAACAGAAAATGATGTTGATTCCTGACTGTGTGGAAAATAAAGAATTACAGGATTTAATGCACTCTGCCAAACAAGTTGGAAAACATACTTTGCAGTGTGGTTTTGATTCATTAGAGGCCTCTTGCAGGGCTGCTGTTACTGGGTCTGTCCTCAAAAGGCATGCTTGGCTTAAGGAGCAATCTTTGCCTGATCATGTTAAAGCTAAATTGTTGGATGCTTCTTTAATTCAGGACTGCCTGTTTGGCAACGAGGCTGAGGAAGTTCTTAAAAAGATGGAAGATAAAGCTAAATCTATGCAAACTGTTAAAGATTTTTTACAAGTTCAGCCTCCTAGATTTAGTAGGCACTGACCCTCTAAGAATTGGTCCTTTCCAGCCCCTTCCAGGTATTCACAAGCCAAACCCAGACACAGCAAAACCCCCAGGTTTCAGTCCCAGGGGACTCCCAGAACTAAGCAGTGGGGGGCCTCCACTTCCAAGTCTTGGAATAATAAGACTCCCCCATATGGTAAACTGTCTCAATAATTTCCTTTTAAAATTTCAAGCAATTATCAACTGACTGCCTCTTTGGGGGGAAAGATTGCTCTTCATGCAAAGAATTGGGAACTCATTACCCAGGACAAATGGGTTTTAAATATCGTGTCCCAGGGATACAGATTTCACTTCCACACGTTGCCAACACCAAGTGGGTGGTTGGACCTTCCCCCAAATCAGTGGAGAGAGGCCCAAAAACAAGTACTTTCTCTCTTAAGCATGGGGGCTATTCAACTGGTACCAGAAGAGGAAAAGGGACAAGGTTTTTACTCAAGCCTTTTCCTGGTACCCAGAAAAGACAATTCATGGCGTCCTATCCTGGACCTGTCTACTCTAAACACCTGTTTGGAGATTCCAAAATTCAAGATGCTGACTCTTCACCAGTTACTTCCTATGCTAGGCAAAGATGCATGGTTGGCAACACTAGATTTAAAAGAAGCATACCTGCACATCCCAATCAGGGAATCTTGCGGAAGATACCAACACTTCAAAGCAGGCTACACGCACTATCAGTTCTATGCACTGCCCTTTGGCATATCTACTGCGCCCAGGGTATTCACAAAGTGCCTAGCTCCAGTTGTTGCATTTTGCAGGCAAAGAAGTATTCAAATATACCCATACCTGGACGATTGTCTAATTCAGGCAGAAAGCCTGGACATACCTTTGAATCATCTGGCCTTTGTAAAAAGGGTTCTAACTTGTCTGGGGTACACCATAAATGAAAAGAAATCACACCTGGCACCCTGTCAACAAATTATATTCCTGGGAGCAAGCTTGAATACAATTTCCCAGATGGCTTACCTCACGCCAGAAAAGCAAATTCATTTGACAACCTACTTCAAACAAGTGGCCACAAAAACCCTGCTATCTGCAAGACAAATACTGCAAGCCTTGGGGTTCATGGCCTCCTGCATTCTTCTAATTCCATTTGCAAGATTGCGTATGAGGAAACTACAGTGGTATCTAAAAAGCCCATGGTGTCAACATTCTCAAGACCTAGAAACGATAACTCCTATCATACCTTGCCTACGCCTAGAGTTCCTTTGGTGGGCAGAGGCCTGCCACTAAAACAAAGGACTACCTTTCACACCACCCCCTGCTGCCCAAACCCTAACAGATGCATCAGACTGTGCATGGGGGGCTCACCTGGCAGGGAAGTGCATTCAGAGCAAAAGGAACCCAAGTCAAATGCACCTGCATATCAATAAAAAAAAAAATGTTAGCTGTACAGAATGCTCCGACAGCCTTCAAGAACCACATTCTTCCAGGACAACTAATGTTAAAGACGGACAACACCACAGTTATGTGATACATAAACAAGCAGGTGGGTACACATTCTTACCCCCTCTGCAGACTAGCCATGGCATTGTGGAACACAGCCTTGAGCTACCAAATGCACCTACAAGCTCAATTCCTGCGAGGAAAATTAAATACACTGGCAGACAGACTAAGCAGAAACCTCATGGATCCACATGAGTGGAAATTGGAACCAAGGATTTTCACCATGTTGACAAGCAAATGGGGGAGCCCAGATATAGACCTTTTTGCCTCTCTCCAGATCTACAAATTGGACAAATTTTGCACAAGGAGTCCACACAAACAAGCCTGGAAAGTGGATTCTCTGTCCTTCAGCTGGAAAAACCTATCAGTCTATGCCTTCCCCCCTCTGCCTCTGCTCTCCAAAGTACTACTAAAAATCAAACAGGAGAAACCAAGGATGATTTTGATTGCTCCAGACTGGCTGTGCCAACACTGGTACACCCTCTTGCGCAGTGTGTCACGGTTATCTCCATGGCGCCTGCCTCAGACTCCTTCCCTGCTGTCTCAGCAGGAGAACCTGATTCTCCACCCTTAGCTTCCAACACTGAACCTTGCAGCCTGGCTAATTACTTAATCTCTCCTTTACCATCCCTCAGCAAATCTGTGATGGATATCATTTTAGAGGCAAGGATGCCTAGTACTAAAAAATGTTATGCTGAAAAATGGAAAAGATTCTGTGCCTGGAACCACTCTCAAGGGATGAGCACAGCTGCACCCAATTTACCTCAGATTTTACAATACTTAACTGAGATGCTTCACAAGGGCCTGTCTTTTTCCTGCATTAAAATCCACGCCTCAGCCATTTCAGCTCATTATGACACAGAACCTCCACTCTTCTCTCATCCACTGCTCAAGCAGTTCCTCAGAAGGGCCAAAAATTTGAGACCACCCAGCTCCAACCCCAGCCTGGGACCTTAACTTTGTTTTGGAGAAACTCACTCTACCTCCTTTCGAGCCAGCTGCTACTGCAGACTTAAAATTTCTTTCTTGAAAAACAGCTTACCTTTTAGCAATCACTTCAGCTAAAAAGGGTATCTAAATTACAGGCCCTTGTGGCAGTGGAGCCTTTCATCGTCTTTCATGCGGACAGGGTGTCCCTCAGAACCAATCCATCCTTCATGCCCAAGGTGGTATCCCGTGTGGCTCTTAATCAGTCCATTCATTTGCCAACCTTCTTTCCCAATCCGCAGAATAAAGGGGAACGGATATTGCATTCCTAAGATGTGCACAGATAACTTAGATTCTACTTGGACAGGACTAAACCTCAAAGGAAATCTGAACCACTGTTGGTGGCATTTGCTGCAGGAGCAGAGTGGAAGGCCATTTCAAAGCAAACAATTTCTATATGGATAGGCCATTGCATTCATTTCTGCTATAAGCACCATGGAAAACATATCCCATAGGTGATAAGACCACACTCAACCAGGGCTGCATCTACCTCTACAGCCTTTCTCAGAGGTGTCCCTACCAGGGACATCCTAGAAGCTGCTACTTGGAGTTCTGTACATACTTTCACCCAGCATTACCATTTGCCAATTTTCTCTAAATCCAGAGCTGGCTTTGCCACTGCAAAGTCTTGCAGGGCCTTTTAGCTGGTCCTAATCCTGTCTAAATTCCTCCTCCCATCCTTAGCTTTGGGAATCTACCCAAATGTGATGACTGCAAGAGTGAAACAAGAATAAAGTACTGTTGTGTACACTTACCACAAATGTAGATGTTCGAGTATTCACTGTTGCAGTCCTGGGTACCCCTCCCTCCAGCCCCCTGACTTCTATTGTCTATACCTCTATTCTTGTTTACTATGCTTAAAGCTTTCTGGTGTATTTGCTTTTTGTTCCACTGCTGCAGTCCTACTACAGACTAAGGCACCAGACTGTACAGAAATTTACCAGTAATGTTGTAGTAAATGACTGAATTAGGCTGAAATCTGACAGTAGATCACAGTCCTGTCCCAACTGTGAAAGACGCTAAGAGACTGAGGCCTCTGACCGGGTTCAAAATACAAAAACGCTACCTTTTTACATGTAATTCTACTTATGGAAATAGATGTGCAGTATAAAGTGTAAACAATGCTAAAATCTTGCAGTAATACAACATTTTCATAGAACTGACTGATGCAGTGGTGCAACAGTTGCTTTGTCACCTCACAGTAAGAGGTTCTCCGGTTTGATCCTTGACTGGGGTATCTTCTGTGCGTAGTCTGCATGTCCTCTCTGCATCTGTGTGGGTTTCCTCCGGATGCTCCAGTTTCCTCCCACGTTACAAAGACGTGTCTGGAGTGTTTCTTCCCAGGCCTCTGCTGAAAATTGGCTTTGTTTCAAGCTGGACTTTCCTGATGAGCAATGGTCAAAAAAAAAAAAACTGCAAATGAAGCTGCAAGACTAAGGTCCTGGAACAGACTAAAAAAAACAGATAACCTTTTTGGCTAAACCATGGACAAAAAGCAGAGAAGTACAAAAAGTATCATTGCGTGTAATGCCCTCTTCAGTATGTACCTATCTAAGCACTTCAAGCAGCTTAAATAACCACAGTGGTTTTACAGCAAGAAATTTAAGGGCCTAAATCATAAAAGCTGCACTGACCATCTCAAACCTTATCCCTCTTCTCAAACCCTATCCCTCTTCATGGTGTCTTACAGGCTACTAAGGGGAGATCGCTGCCTCGCTTACAGAGCCTCAACCAGACTCCGTCCTTTCAGACCTGCTGCACATCAGGAAGTCCAGTGTTGTCTGCATTGACACCCACTCGAGATCTTAATCTCTTCTGCAAGATAAATAGAACATTTTAGAGGGAATGGTATGTATATAGAGAATACTAGTTTTCTGGAATCATCTTCCTCTCTACATAAAGCAAAACATATCTTTTACTCTCTGCAGGCATAATCTAGATGAATATATGAAAAATTGCAAATTAACCCCTGGTTTAGCACCTATGTCTTTTACAAATAGGGGTTAACATGGAAATGTCTTGGCTGGGCTATTCATACTTAAAATACAAGGGCTAAAGAATGCATGGCTAGGCATCAAAAGATATTCGTGGGTGAGTAGCCTAGTAAGTACATATGAACCTATTTAAAATCTGTCCTTGAGTTTTGCACACACCCCCCCCACACACACACACACAGTTATTTTTGGCTTCTCCAAGATTTTTTGTATTTAGAGGTTTGCAAAGGTCGCAGAGAGAAAGTTAGGGAAGAGTTAAGGAAATTTTTACATAAACAACAAATGGCAGAGATGCCACAGGAGCACTGTGGTGGACTGACAGTGGGACTGAGGGATGGCAGACAGACACAAAAGAGATTGGGAGGAGGTCTCAAGGGCAGTATTCACCTAGTCCGGAGGTCCATAAATATCCCCTAGCCCTGATGTACCTGGGTGATATAACCCCGATGGTGTGTGTGTCAGACCGTCCATTACCTAGATGATAGGATCCAGCCAGGTCAGTAAGCCTTCTATGCGCAGGGAAAAAGATTTGTATGGATGTGAATGCCTTTCCACAGCCCTCTCAACAGCAGCCTCTACCAGGTCGTAAAGCCTGTTGCTCTGGCTTACCAGACTACCGTGCATCAGGGGGCCCACACAGGTGGAGCCATCACCCCCCACCCCATCCCGTGAAGGAAACAAAAACAAAGAGAAGGAGAGGGTGATTCAACAAAAGGACTTGTAAATGTTAAGTACTAAATGCCTTTATTTAAATGACACGTAACATCCCTGTACTCCTCCCTTATCAGACCCATTATCGAGTACAGTGCCCCCTTCAGCATGTACTTTGCCAAGCACATGCAGCAGTTGGAGAGCCACAGAGGTTCCTGACCAGGAAAATCCAGGGTCTCAAACACCTATCCTATACATATAGGCTAAATGCGCTGTCCCTCTACTCAGTCTCGTACAGACTCCCTGAGTCTGGCATAGAAGGCCATCTCAGACTCAGCCTTGATGGAGTTGCTACATGTCAGTAAGTCAAACTCCACTCGCGCAACCTGCACGCAAGGTCTCAACCTGGTCTGTGACCTTAATAAAACTTGCTGGCGGGATAGATTTGTGTGTCCCAAGAACCCCCCCCCCCCCCAATCTGTGGAATAGACTTCCTCTCCATGCATGCAGAGCCTCAATAACCCTCTTTAAGCGGAACCTGGTCGACTGGATGGGAAACAGAAAATGTACCCTGGGATTCCACCTATGTCCCTGCTGGATAGGGAAAATCTGTGCTGACTTTGTGAGAACATGGGTGAAATTCTTGGCTAGGCTTATAAGGGCTTCCGGGCCAATAGCCTGGTATCGTCCTATGACACAAAAATGAGAGAAGGAACATTCTGTTGCTCAGTATGAAACTGTCGTTAACCAATTATACATATCTTGCAGATAGTACTGCACTGTCTAAATACTAACAAGAACTGGTTGAGATTCAAGTGTACTTTCTTGGTATTACTGCATTTGCTGTAATTTGACTGAAGAAGAACTGTATTAATTCCTTCCATGAAATGCTATAAACAAGCTGCAGTTCAGAAGCACAGCAGTAAATACTGGGAAGTGCTACTTCAGAATAAGGTATGCTTTCACTTTCAAACTACGCATTACTGACATGCTACATATCCTTCCACTTGACTGATTCAGCGCAGTAAAGTTAGATAAATGTCAGTGAAGCTACCTCATCAGAAGGGTAGAGGCCAGCAAGTGTTGCTTTATCCATAAGCAGGTTTTCAGCTGCAAGGAATTACAGCCCTTAATGTTCATCTTCAAAAATATGGATTTTGCATAGCTTATATGATATTGCAGTGGTGTCTTCCGTGTTATTTTTATGTCACTAATGAGGTCTACAGCATTACAGTTTCTATTACTAATGCAAAATTTATGAACACTCTGCAGTTCAGAAAGTTTCTTTAAACCCCACCTCATGATAGGTGTAGTACTTTTGTCTGTAGCATTTGCAAAATTTGAGGAAAGTTCTGGAGATCCTCAATAGATTACCAGTTCAATTAGTAATTAATACACGTTAAATACATTTTTGAATAACATTTTCCCCATGCAAACTGAGGTACAAGCTTTTTAATCCAGCACAAGTGATAACATCAGTAGAAAAAAATCACTATGAACTGCTGTGAATAAGAAATCTAATAAATTAAATTGTACTCGTCTATTGCCATATGTACACATACATACATACACACATTTAAAAAATCCTGTTTTATATTTGGCTTCCAAGCAGTTCATCATCATCAACAACCCCCCCTTTTCCCATTTTCTACATGGGGTTGGGGAATCGTGTTAACTGTTGCCATCTTTCAGTGCTACACTCCTCCCTTCTTCGTCACTCATGCCTGATTGTCGCTTATCTTCTTTCACAGAATCCATCCATCTCTTTGCTGGACGTCCTTGTTTCCTCTTACATTCTTCCTGTCTGTCCCAAATCTTCTTCACCAGATTGTCTTCTGGTTTTCTGTGCATGTGTCCAAACTGCCATAGTCTGTTCTCTTTGATTTTTATCTGCAATTGGAACTACTTTGGCTTCTGCTCTTCTGTCCTCATTTTTTCGTCTGTTCCACAAAGTGCATCCTACCACCCTTCTCAGGCACTTCATTTCCATCATCTCTAGCTTCTTCATCTGCTCTACCTTTACTACCCAGGTTTCTGTACCATGCAGTAGTACTGGCCGCACCGCGGTGTTGTACACCTTACTTTTCAGCTTCTTTGACATTCTTCTGTCATACACTACACCTGACAAGTCTGTCAGTTGGCTGCAGCCCTGCTGATTCATAGGTTCATAGGTTAGTACTAAGCTAACTATTCTTGCGAGCCATTTTAAGCCTAGCCAATTATCCCTTGTGAGACTCAAACCCTGCACCTTGTGTTTGTAAGGCAAACACCTTAACCATTAGGCCACCCTCCCTTCCCTTCTATTCTTCTGATTCTAGCATTGGCCTTTTATTCAGACTTCCCTTCTATCTCAGTTCTCAGCATCTTCTGATTTCCACAGTTTGCTGCCATTATCTGTCTTATCCGTGCTTAGTTTCATCCCACGTGTCTTTGGTTTTGCATTCCATTGCTCTATACTCTGCAGGAGTTCTTGCTCAGAGTCTACCTGTAATGCCACATCATGTGCATACAGCAACTTTGTTGATTTGTTCCCTCCAACCTGTCTGCTAATATAGTCCATCACCAGTATGAGCAGCAGTGACCTCAGAGCTGAACCCTGTTGTACACCCACTCCCACTGGGAACCCCTCTGTAAGGCCGAACACTGTTTGTACTCGAGTCATTGGGTCCTTGTACATAACTTGCACTAATTCGTCAATGTTTCTGGGACTTCAAACCACTGCAGTATTGCCCAGGTCTGCTTTCTTGGGACCTTGTCATATACTTTCTGCAAGCCTAGGAATGCCCAGTTTTGGACTCTACTCATCTGTAGCTTCTTCTCAACAGTTGTGTTCGGTAATTTAAAAGTTAATGAAAAGGAAGGGGTATGGTAGGGAGAATATTGTTTGAGATAGAAATAAATGTGGAGGAAAGAGAAAGGGAAAAAAGTGATAGAAAAGGTAGAAGTAAAAGAATATGGGAGTTAGAGAAAGCCATGGAAGATAAAAATCGAAAGGTGATTTTAGTAGGAAAGGATGGTGTTCATAGGTTCATAGGTTCATATTGTAAAAGATGATGGAGGATTCTGATTTACTACATTTATGTAGGTGTATAAAAGAAGTAGGAAAAGCTGTAATTGAAGTCAAAAAGATATCTGAAATTGTTTATGAAGCAATTGATTTTTTAAGGAGAATTTTATGGGATAAATTACCTGCAAAAGTAATATGAAATATAAAGGAAGAAAAGAGGCGTAAATACCGTAGTAAAGAAGAATCATCAACAGAGCATTTATTCTTCAAATGTACAGAAATAACTTTTTTTGAATAGGTTTTCAAAGGAGTACATATGCTATGGTTTTGAAAAGATGGAACATTTTGAAAAAAATATATGATATATGGGAATTTGGGAATTGGAAAGAAAAAAGATGCAACTGTGAAATGGAAAGTTTTTTTTTTTTTTTTTTTGCTACATGGTTGTTATGGAAAAGGAGATGCCGAAGTTTATTATGTAACAAAATTACAGAAGACAATGTTTTGAAAGAAATAAAAGAAGGGTCATGGCGGAGGGGATGAGGTAGATAAAAATATACCTAATTTTTGATTTTTGATGGGATAAAACTGTTGGTTTCTTATTTTTATAGGTTCATAGGTGTTTACTAGACTAACGACCACAAGGGCCTTTTTAAGCCTAGCCATGCATCCCAGACCTCTGACCAGTTCTGATAACCTTGATGAGTGTAAGCATGGGCTTGGGAGATGAACCATTTACAGGGTATCTGTGTCCATTAGAGACTTAGGTGCCAAACCGGGGATGAATTTCCGGTTTTCCATCCAATTGTCTGAATTGTACTGGAATTGGATTAGGGAGGAACTCTGCTTCACATGAAAGGGGAGTCTGTTCCATAGACTGGGTAGTCTCTGGGATACATACCTGTCTGTCCAGCAAATCCTGTTTATATCACAGGCAAGGTTTAAGTCTTTAGAACGCGTAATTCTGTTGCAGTTTGTTTTGTGGATATGCAGGAGGTCCATCAGATTGGGGTCTGACAATGCCCTGTATATCAGGCATAGATCTCCCCAGAAAAGCTTGCAGGAGACTGAATGCAGGGATAGGGCCTTGAGGTGGACTGCATAGGACATATTTCTTATGTCCTGCATTCTTTTAGTGAGGAACCTTTGTGGATGTTCCGATTGTTGGATATGCCTGGTTAGGTACATACCAAAGAGGGCATTGTACTCGATGACAGGTCTGATGAATGCCGAATAGAGTGGAACAATGACTTCCTTGGACTTAGATGCCATACCTTTGTTTATAAGTTGTGCAGTATAGAATGATTTCCTCATTACTGTAGACACGTGATGGTCAAAGGCTAGATTGCTATCTATGTGTGTCCCTAAGTCCCTGACTACGGAGTCAACTCTAAGGGGTGTGTTGTAAATGTGATAGTTAGCAGGGATGGATGACTTCCCAAAGGATACTGTTATGCATTTCTTGGCATTTAGTTTTAGTCCATGCCTCTGACACTAGTTGTTTGTCTGTGTCGGCCCCTCCTGTAGAACATTTGTGTCTGTGAGATTCAATGACAGCTTCTAATTTGCAATTATCTGCAAATTTAGTCAGCCAGAGACCACTGACATTGGCCTTGACTTCTGAGAAGTAAATGCCAAAAAGAAGTGGTCCAAGGACTGATCCCTGAGGGACTGCACTTGTGACTGGCCTCTTTGTAGAGGTGGACTCCCCAATTCTAACTTCCTGGGCCCCATCTGTGAGCCAGTTGGTTATCCAGCGGGTGACATATGGGTTTGTACCTACCTCTTGAGTTTGTCAACAATGCCCAAGTGGGGTATTGTGTCAAATGCCTTGGCCAGGCCAAGGTAGGCAGTGTGAATGATTTTGGTGACCTTCTTAAAGAACATTTTTTAAAGTTCTTTCTGTATGGTTTTAAATGATGAGACGAGTGTAACTATGGGGTTGCAATTAATGGAAGTATTGCAAATAATGTGAATGAAGGAATTTCTAGTCTTTTTTTATACCCACCTGAGCTACCATCAACTTGGGCAGATGGAGGCTTGGTTTAACACACTCAGAAGTAAAGAACCCCCTTATGCTTCACTGCAGTGTAACAATTGTAAATTGTAAGTTGACTACCTGGTGTGGGCATAGAGCCCACAGCATTCTAATCTTTTCAGCACTAAAGGCAAGTGTATTACCTGTTGAGTTACTGAGTCTGCTTATTACAATGATAGCTTCGGGACTAGCTTCTGATTTACTGGTAAGACAGGAAAATATTGCTATATTTGGATGTTACTGCCTGCAGATATTTGGAATGTTCAAGGTACCATATTCATTTCTATCTGCATTACTATTTTTTTCTGTACACTGCTTTAATGCAGGCACTGATCTTTGGCAATAGAAATGCCTGGGACCACAGTGCAGACAGCCTTCCTGTAACTAAGGAGTGAAATACAGGACAAATTCATTAGTAATTGCTTTAAAACACTTTTACAGCAAACCGTCATAGGCCTGTATTTCACTATGCACAAAGTCACACATACTGCAGCACATACGAAGTTAACTGGCACCACATCTGTGTCCCCTGTTCAGTCACAGCCTTACCTCAGGCTTTGTCCCAACCGAGTAGGCCACTGCTACAGTCATCCCTCTCCATAAAGGGGGAGTGACTACAGACCCTTGGAATTATCGCCCCATTAGCCTGACGAGTCTGATATGTAGGCTATGGAGCGCATCATCATGAACCTAATTAACAAGGATATAGGGAATCTCCAAACTCTAGATCCCACGCAATTTGGTTTTGTGAAAGGTAGATCATGCCTATTCAACCTGGTTGACTTCTTTGAGTCAGTCGCCAGAGCTGTGGATGAGGGGAAGGCAGTTCATACAACCTACCTCGATCTGGCCAAGGCCTTTGATACCATTCCCTACTCAGGAATTATTGATAAACTCACCAAACTAGGTATCAACCCCTATATCACTAGGTGGGTTGCAAATTGGCTCACAGATAGAACCCACAATGTGAAAGTAGCGGACTCCAAGTCAGACTGCTGACCAGTCACGAGTGGAATCTCACAGGGATCAGTACTGGGTCCTCTTGTGTTTGGGATCTACTTCTCAGTAGTCCAGTCCAACCTGTTTGGGATCTACTTCTCAGAAGTCCAGGCCAACGCGGAGGGACTCTGGCTGACCAAGGTAGTAGACGACTGCAAGCCAGGAGTCATTATTAACTCCCAAGTGATTAGTTTCATAGGTTGGTACTAGGCTATCAGCCCTAGGGCCCATACAAGCCTAGCCATAACAATTCCCTGGCTATTTCTTGTAGACATCCTACAGAAAGGCCTCACTGAGACCAATGACTGGTGTCGAAACCATGGCCTTAAGCTTAATGCCAAAAAATGCATTGTCATCCCCTTTGGGAAAAACTCAGTTCCCACTAATTACCACATTGATGGGAGTCCACTGAAGGCATTATAAGAGATCTGGGGACACAGGTTGACAGCAACCTCTCCTTCGACCGCCACATTGCCACTGTGGTCAGAAAGTCCTTCTATGTGGCACATCTCATTACCAAGGGTTTTGCATCCAGAAAGAAAGAGGTCATCATCTCTCTCTACTCTTCCCTCATTAGGCCAGTCATTAGGCCCCATTTGGCACATACCTTACTAGACAGATGTAACAGCTGGAAAGGCCACAAAAGTACCTCATGAAGAGGATCCTAGGCCTTAAAACACATGCCGTACACAGACAGACTAAAAAAAAAACTCCAGCTATTGTCCGTCTCCTATCGTCTACTAAGAGGGAGATCTCTGCTTGACATACAAAGCCATGTCTGACCCAACTCTGTTAGAAATGCTACATCTAAAGAAATCCCAATCCCTCCGCACCACATGCTCCAGAGACCTCAACCTTATTACCACAATCAACAGAACATGCTGGAGGGACAGGTTCATAACCCAGAGACTGCCGATGCTCTGGAATAGACTCCCCATACATGTCAAGCAGAGCACCTCACTGGCCCTCTTCAAGAGGAATCTTGATGAGTGAATGGAGTTCACCGTGGGGATCACTCCAGTGGCTCTACTTGATAGAGGCACTGGGAACTAACGTCGGGCAGCACGATGCCAGGGCACTTCTGTGGGCTAGGCTTGTAAAGGCTCCAGGGTCATTAGCCTAGTACACACCTATGAACGTATGAAACTGTGAACCTATGAATTTATAACATTGATATTAGTGCAAAAGAAAGTGAAACGCAGAAGCCATAATTAATGGGGTTTTTTTCAGTTTCAGTGGCACAACAGGTAGTATACTCACCTTTGATGCTGTAAGAGCAAAAGGCTGAGTTTTTTTGTTTGTTTGTTTATCTGGCCATTAATGCTGAGGGTTAAGCTTCTGAGATGTAGTTCCAGTGGTACAGGGTTGGATTCCCTCAGTCCTCATGGCTTCTGTGTGACATTGAGTTAGGTGCTTCATTGGTCCATGGGACTGAAAATTTGGTAACTGGCTTGGATCCTGTGACCTGTGTTTATGCTACTTTTTTAATTAATGAATGAAATGCTTGACCCAGAATTAATTGAAGTTACATATATGGGGGTTAATTTTTTTGTTAGCATACATTTGCAGGTTAAAACATGTCTCAGCAGCGGGGAGTAATATAAAGGAGAGATTATGCGAGTCCAGAGGAGAATTACACTTTCATGGAGGAACTGAGAATTTGTGAGAAACATCTCTTTAGAAAAAGAGGGCCAAGACAACGGTGAGAGCTAAGGCATGTAATCAAGTAGTGGCAAGCATAAGTCCTGTGGGGGGGGGGGGGGCTCTGCACTTTGGCACTTTGATGCAGTGTAGAGAAAACACATGCACAGTTCTTTTTTCTGCTTCAGATTTAAATCCCTGTGACATTACAATATGACCTGTGTAGTTCAGACTTGTAACTCTTAATTTACATTTGCTCTTACTTAACTATCAGTTGTGGCCTTAATCTGTTCAGTTGTTATGGTTCTGCTTTCTTATTCTTATTGTGAATGGCCCTAAATTAATAGTTCATTAGTTGTGTATGCAACACTTCCCAAGTCTTCAAAAGCTTGCACAACAGGTTTGTGAACACCTACAGTGCTGATGAAATGCCAAATGGAAGTTTAAAGAATGTCTGTCTTCCTAATAATACATTAAAGTTCACATTTCAGAACATAATGTGTCCTGTATACTCCACTAGAATCCCTTATTTGCATCTAGTGCAAAGACTGTAAAATGGGTAATGATGTTCTTCATCTCACATTGCTGCAGTCCTAACACTTGGGGGTAGTCCGCTGTCCCAGTCGGCCCGAATACCAAAGTATAAGGCTGACGTCGGTCAAGGCGCATTAGTCTGACGTCAGGACGTCAGGGTACAAATGCGCATGACCGACGTCATATCCCCAGTCTTTTTTGCCGCATGGTCCGATGCAGAAGCAGTATTGCGAGTGCAGGTTGGCGTTCTGAAATTTTCTGAAGTCGGAGTTTCAGACCGAATCAAAGTTGGCTAAGTACCCCGTTGGGGAATATTTTGTTTTTCTTGCCTCAGTATTTAACCGGATGTCAGAAAAAGTGAATAACTGTATTTCTTGTGGGAAACAGATACCTCATAGGGATTACCATACCTTGTGTATACCTTGCTTAGGGCCTGAGCACGACGTTGTTGGATGTCGCTCTTGTGCTAGATTTAACAAACGCACTATAAAGAGAAGATTAGACTGTGCCAGGTTAGTTTTTGGGAAGCGTTGTAATTATAAAATGCCGTTGGATGCTCCGGCCGCCTGTCTAAAAAGCGCAAGGACAAAGCAGCAAAGCCTAGGTTGGAAGAACCGTCTGTCCCGGTGGAGCCGGAGGTTCTGCCAGAAGTTTCTTTGGAGTCTCAGGGAGAGACTTTACTGTTACAAGATGTGTCCTCTCAGGAGGTAGGCCAGGCTGAGGGGGCTTCTCAGGTAGCTGTTCTCCCCTCCCTTCCTAAGGTGGTTAGGCCCTCCCCTTCTGTTTCCAAGGCTTCTTCGAGAGGCAGGCCAGGTTTAACTTCAGTGGGTGTCTCTCCTAGTTCTTCAGGGTCTCTGCCTAAGAAACATATGCTTAAAATGGCAGAAGATTTGATTACTATGATTAGAGGTTCTATGCCCCCTCCTGATAAGAGGCCTAGGGTGGAACCTGAGCTTGAGATTTTTGAGCAGTGTTCAGAGGCTTCTGAGTCTTCGGCTGAAGACTTACAGGAGTATCCTCCTTATTCTGATTCTGATGTAGATGATTCTACCCCTTCGGCTTCTCCTCCTGAGGATTTTTCTTTTTCAGAGACTCTTCATTCCATGAGGGAGCATTTTAAATGGGAAGGTCAAGATTTCTCTGATTCCAGGAAAAGGCTTAGGGAATTTTTGTTTCTACCCCAGCATAGGCCTTTGGCTATACCTCCTGTTCTGGATGTGGTGGAAGATGTTTTTGCAGAGGCTTCCCTGAACCCTGATTCTTTGCCTCCTGCCCCAGTTAAACTGGATAGGTATTATAGGGTGCCTGAAGCTCATAAGTATCTTTTTAAGAGTCCTAGGGCAGACCCAGAAACTGTTTCTCAGGGGCCTAAAGGTGTTAAGGCTTCTGTTGTTAAAAATCCTGTTCCTCCTGATAAAGAGGCAAGGGCTTTGGATAGATGGGGAAAGAAAGTGTATACTTCTTCCACTTTAGCCATGAGGGCTTTGAATTGCCAGTTCCACATGTTAAAATACCAAAATTATCTCCTTTCACAATTGAAGTCTAAGGTGGATGCTCTGGCGGAAGGTATTGAGTGTAAAGAATTGCAGGATTTAGTTCATGTTTCTGAACAGGTGGGTAAGCATTCTTTGCAATGTGGTTTTGATGCTGTACAGGCCTCTTCGAGGGTGGCTGCCACTGGTTCTGTTCTTTGCAGGCACGCCTGGCTGAGGGATCAGAATTTGGCTGAGCATGTTAAGACAAGGATTTTAGATGCTCGTTACAATCTGATGTGTTGTTTGGTTCGCCTGTGGAAGCAGTTTTAAAGAAAATGGAGGACAAGGCTAAGTCTATGCAGACTGTTAAAGATTTTTTGCAGGTTCAGCCTCCAAGTTTAGTAGAAATTGGCCTACTAAGGGGTGGACATATCCTTCTTATGATTCCCAGTCTAGGGGTAGGTCTAGACGTGGTAGGGGCAGAGCTCAAGGTTCTTTTAGGCCTAGAACAGGGAGTTCACCTGCTCAGTCTTCTGGTGAGGGCAGGGGTCAGTCCTTTCGTAAACAAACCCAATGACCTGCCTTTTCAGCTGCCAGAACCTTCTCGTCTGGCAGCACCTTTGGGAGGAAGGCTGGCACTTTTCAAAGAAAATTGGAGTTTAATTACCCAAGACAGATGGGTATTGGATATCATTCACCACGGTTACAGGTTTTATTTCCATACCTTGCCTCCTTTCACAGGCATGCCAGACATTCCTCCTCTACAAAGAAAAGAGGCTCACAAGCAAATTTCTCTGTTAC
Organism: Protopterus annectens; assembly: GCF_019279795.1. Lineage (NCBI taxonomy): Eukaryota > Metazoa > Chordata > Ceratodontiformes > Protopteridae > Protopterus > Protopterus annectens. The sequence goes on along the minus strand of NC_056729.1, from coordinate 1,561,113,776 downwards.
TCCAAATAGGGGCCATTCAGCCGGTTCCTGTGCCAGAAAGGGGCCTAGGATTTTATTCTCGCCTGTTCCTAGTACCAAAAAAGGGGAACACGTGGAGACCAATTTTGGATTTATCTGTCCTCAACACTTATCTGGACATTCCCAAGTTCAAAATGTTGACGTTACAACAGCTTTTACCTCTGCTGGGAAAAGATCACTGGATGGTAACTTTAGATCTCAAGGAGGCTTACCTTCATGTGCCTATCAGACTGAGTTGCAGGAAGTATCTGCGTTTTCGAGCTGGGAATTCCCATTATCAGTTCTCTGCATTGCCCTTTGGCTTATCTACTGCGCCTAGAGTATTCACAAAAGTTCTGGCTCCAGTGATAGCTTACTTCAGGCTAAAAGGAATACAAATCTATCCTTACTTGGACGACTGCCTGATTCTGGCTCAAGAAAAGGAAGACCTTTTTCAGCATTTGGAATATGTGATAGCAGTGCTAAGATGCCTAGGGTATTCTGTGAACGAAATAAAGTCCAGTCTAGTACCCTCTCAAGACATGTGCTTTCTGGGTGTGAGACTGAATACAGCAAGCCAGATGGCCTTTTAACCCCGGACAAACAAAAGAATCTTTCCCTTTACTTCCATCAACTATCTCTTCAGTCCGGGCTGACTGCAAGGACAGTCCTTCAAGCCTTAGGGTTCATGGCATCTTGTATTCTGGTGCTTCCCAATGCCAAACTGCATATGAGGAAGCTGCAATGGTATCTCAAAATGTATGGACACAGCACTGCCAGGATTTGGACACTGTCATTCAAATAATACCTTGCATTCAAAAGGAATTTTGTGGTGGGCTCAGGAATGTCACCTAAACAAGGGACTCTCTGTGACCCAGCCAGAGGCGAGTCAGATTCTAACGACAGATGCCTCAGACATAGCTTGCCGAGCTCATCTGAATGGAAAGTGGATACAGGACAAGTGGCCTGCCAGACTACAGCATCTACATATCAACATGAAGGAGATGTTAGCAGTCCAGTTTGCATTAATGGCTTTCAAGGAGTTACTTCTTCCAGGGCAGGTGTTGATTCTAACAGACAACACAACTGTCATGTGGTACATCAACAAACAAGGGGGAACGCATTCTTATCCTCTATGCAGGCAAGCAATGATTTTGTGGGAGACTGCACTCAGCTTGCAACTAAATCTTCAGGCAAGGTTTCTGCCGGGAGCACAGAACTCCTTAGCAGATGTGTTAAGCAGGCAAATCATGGATCCCCACGAGTGGAAACTGGATCTTCATGTATTTCGGAAATTGACAGTGTCATGGGGAACTCCAGATATAGATCTGTTCGCTTCTCCACCAAACCACCAGCTGCCAAAGTTTTGCACGAAAAGGTTTCATCACACAGCTTGGAAAGTGGATGCTCTTTCTTTCAGTTGGAAAAATCTTCATGTGTATGCCTTTCCACCTCTGCCTCTCCTCCCAAAGGTACTCCTAAAGGTCAGACAAGACAAGCCAAGGATGATTTTAATAGCTCCAGATTGGCCTCGGCAACACTGGTACCCATTACTGAGGAGTCTGGTAAGGAAGCCTCCATGGCCTTTACCTTTGATTCCACACCTATTGTCTCAGAGGGACGGCCATCTACTCAATGTCAAGCTTCACTCTCTTCATCTAACAGCCTGGCATATTCTGTTTTGAACCACAGCAGGTCTCAACTTCCTCAACAAGTTTTGAATGTGATTATGGAAGCCAGAAGACCTAGTACAAGGAAAGTGTACGCAGAAAAATGGAAGAGATTTTTATTTTGGAGTGCAGCAAAGGATTTGGAGGTTTCTGAGCCTAATTTGAGTGTGGCTCTTCAATATCTTACTGAGTTATTGGACAAAGGTTTGTCTTTCTCTTCCATTAAGATTCATGCTGCAGCAATTTCAGCTCACTATGATTGTGACCCACCATTGTTTTCTCATCCTTTGTTCAAGCAATTTCTTAGAGGGCAAAGAATATAAGACCCCACGTAGAGCTCCTACTCCTGCTTGGGACCTCAATTTTGTGTTGGAGAAACTTACTCTACAACCTTTTGAGCCTGCGGCTACTGCTGAATTGAAATACTTGTCATGGAAGACTGCTTTTTTGTTGGCCATTACTTCTGCAAGAAGGGTTTCTGAATTGCAGGCCCTTATGGCGGTTGAGTCTTTTTTGATTTTCCATAAGGATAGGGTATCATTACGTACTAATCCTTCCTTTATGCCTAAGGTGGTCTCTAGTGTGGCTTTAAACCAAACTATTCATTTGCCTACTTTTTATGCAGATCCCCAAAATAAGGGGGAAAAGATTTTGCACTCTTTAGATGTACACAGGCAGTTGCGTTATTATTTAAGCAGGACTAAGGATTTTAGGCAGTCTCAGCAGTTGTTTGTTTCTTTTGCTTTGAGTTCTCAGGGCAAGCCTGTGTCAAAACAAACTATTTCTAAGTGGATTGGGTTTTGCATTGCATTTTGTTATTCCCATCATGGCAAGGAGATTCCAGCTGGAATTAGGCCTCATTCCACTAGGGCTACTGCCACTTCAACAGCATTTCTAAGGGGGGTGGCAACTAAGGATATTTTGGAGGCAGCTACTTGGAGTTCAGTGCATACTTTCTCTAAGCATTACCACCTTCCTCTCTACTCTAAATCTAGGGCTGGTTTTGCCACGGCTATTTTGCAGGGCATGTTGACAGCTCCAGCTTCTTTATGATTTGCCAGCCTCCCTTACCTCTGCTTTGGGATTCTACCCAAGTGTTAGGACTGCAGCAATGTGAGATGAAGAACATAGTACAGTTTTGTACCTACCATAAATGTAGATGTTCGAAGATCCACATTGCTGCAGTCCAATTTACCCTCCCTCCTTCCCTATGTGTTTAGGGGTGCTTGTGTGGGTGGGGTTGTACTTTTGTAAATTTGTATATATTGTACATACATTTGGTACAGGAGTGTTTGGTGTTTTTTGGTTTTGGCCTTATCTTTTTAGGGTATTCTGACATCTGGGGCAAGAAAAGACTGAGGATATGACGTCGGTCATGCGCATTTGTACCCTGACGTCCTGACGTCAGACTAATGCGCCTTGACCGACGTCAGCCTTATACTTTGGTATTCGGGCCGACTGGGACACCGGACTACCCCCAAGTGTTAGGACTGCAGCAATGTGGATCTTCGAACATCTACATTTATGGTAGGTACAAAACTGTACTTTATGTTCCACTTTATGTTGATCTTACAGACCAAATGAAATATGAGTCTTGCCATTCTTCAGAGCAAAAAATGTATTATTCATCCACTCTGTTCAGTGTAACTCCTCCTTTACAGGGTCTAAACTTTCCATTCACTTTAATTCCTTTTCTGGTTTACTTTAGAAAGCTACTAGTATTTTCCATTGTGCATGTAGCACTAGGTTTTATTTGTATATGACAGTGTTAGGCATACTTTGTATGCCTATAAACAATTCAGTGTAGCCATGCAGAATATTATTTCCATGGGCTCTGCATTATATTTGAGATGTCTCTGTGATTGTATGATTGATTCTATCAGTGTGCAGTCTTTGGTTTTACACTGATGGTTCATTTTACCACATCTAGCTACTCACAAGCCAGAGAACTGAAAGTAATTAATACAGTTTACTTCTTTATTACAGCAATATGAAGAATGTTGTACTTTATTTTTATACTGAAATGTGAATAGGTTTTGAGCTTGTTGTTCCACTTATTTTCTTTGAAATGTGTAAATACAAATATAATTATTATTTTCTGTTATTATTTATTTTCTTTTATATGTGTATTTGTTAGCTAGGTAAATGCTCTGGTCTGAATAGACATGGTGGACCTCACATATGTGTCCAAAATGGTATGAGCTTAGTGTTGAACCACGTTCCAGCTTTTCCATTGGTGTTTCACATTGTGAACAGAAGGTGATTGACTTTAATAATTGACTTAGTTTTTGGTGTCACACCGGGGGAGGTACAATATTTGTCAGCACTGGAGGATATGGACAAGAGACCATGCTGTTTTACCAGAGATTTTTCTGCATCTGTCTGTATCTAGGCTTTCGAATATTGGCCAAAATATATTTTTTTAGACAATTCCAAACTGACAAAACTTCTGAAAAAGCAAAGCATAGCAAAACCAACCCTAGAAAATGTAAAGGTGTTATTGCTCAGTGTCAGGTGCCTAAGCAAGAAACTCCACTCCCCCCAAGCCCTCCTCACCTTGGAGAATGCAGATGTTTGTGCAGTTACCGAGACATGGTTTAAAGTTGCGGAGAGTATCCTGGCAGTGCAGGGCTACAGTGCCTTCCACACATTTAGACCAACTACTTTACAGGTGGGGACTAAAGGTCTTGATTTACATCAAGAACAATCATACCTTGAGGCTGGTCTAACAGGATGATGAGTTCAAGCTTCTCGTTCAAATATCGATAGGAAAAGTCCCATACCATGTGTTTGTAAACTGTAAGCCTCCCTCTGACACAGAAAACCCATAACACATAAACTTACTGGAGTTCATAGGTACATAAGTTCATAGGAGGTTCCTAGGCTATTTGACCCTAGGGCCTTTGTAAGCTTAGCCATGTTATACCCTTGTTCTCTTATTGACCAAGTTGCATCATCTATATTTGCAGCACGAGTGTATGATCAACACTGACTGCTCTTATCCAAAACGGACATAGGTGACACCCCTGGGATAAATTTATGACCTCCCATCCAGTTGTCTAAGTTATGCTTAAATAGGGTTCTTGAGGAGCTCTGTTTTACTTGAATTGGGAGTTTGTTCCAGACGAGTGGCAGTCTCTGGGAGACCTATCTGTCTCTCTAGCACGTCCTGTTAATGTCACAGGCTAGGTTAAGATCCCTAGCGTGAGTGAATCTTGTCCCATTTGACGTGCAGATGTGCACCATTTCCATTAGGGCAGCGTCCAAGACTGCTCTGTAGAGCAGGCACATGTCGCCTCTGAGCAGCCAACAAGATATGGAGTACAGTGACAGGACCTTCAGTCTGTCCATTTAGGTCACGTGTCGAAGGCCCTGAGTTTTCTTGGTAAGAAACCTCTGAAGCCTCTGCAGCTGCTGTAGGTGTCTTGTGAGGCAGATACAGAAGGGAGCATTGTGCTCTATTAGTGGTTTGATGAGGAATGAGTACAGGGAACTTATAACATCCTTGAATCTGGATGCAATGCCCTTACTTATGAGATGTGCAAGGTAGAAGGCCTGTCTTACCACTGTGGACACATGGTGATCATAGTTAAGGTTACTATCAACCTGTGTTCCCAAGTCTCTCGCCACAGGGCTTGAGCTAAAGGGAGTACTGTTAATGTTGTAATTTGCAGAGACTTCCCATTTGCCGAAAGGGGTGATAATGCATTTTTTTTGCGATTAGTTTAAGTCTGTGGCATTGGCACCAATCATGTGCCTGTGTAAGCCCTTTTTGTAGTATGTCAACATTGTTGGGGGACTCTGTGATTGCACCCAGTTTGCAGTCATTGGCAAACTTGCTAAGCCACATGCCATCTATTTCCACCTGGACTTCTGAGAAATAGATTACAAACAGTAGGGGGCCCAGCACAGATCCTTGTAGTACACCCCTGGTAACTGGTCTGCTGGTAGAGGTGGAATCCCTGACTTTGACTGTATGCGTTCTGTCAGTGGGCCAGTTGGCTACCCATCTAGTGACATATGGGTTAATTCCCAGCTGGGTGAGTTTCTCAGTGATGCCTGAGTGGGGGATTGTGTCAGAAGCCTTGGCTAAGTCAAGATAGCCTGTATGTACTGTTTTGTTTCCATCCAGGGCTTTGGGTACATTCTCGAAGAAGTCCACCAGGTTTAATAAGCATGATCTACCCTTAACAAAGCCAAATTAGGTCAGTTCAAGAGTTTGAAGGTCACCTATGTCTTTAAGATCCGTGATGATTCTCTCCTTGGTCTTGTAGGTAAGGCTGGTTAGGCTTATGAGTCTGTAGTTCCCAGGGTCCCAGGAATTGCTGTTTTGCACTGTGCTGGGACAAAGCCGGTACTCGTTATTCAATCCAATACCATATTCATGGGTGACTTTAACTACCCCACGATAAACTGGGAATCATGTTCTACCCCAAATGTGCAGGCCTAAAGATTGGATTTTGTTGACACAAGTACGCTGGACCAGATAGTTCATACGTCTGCATACTGGATTTGGTTGTCACTAATGTGTGAAATTCACCCCTGGTCTGTTATCTATGTTCCTAATGGACAGTGGCAGCATATAAATATTCGACCAGCCAGGCTATAGCCTACACATACTTAGAATATTCTTAAGGTCCCCAAACTGGTCAAAAACTTTTGGAATGCATGGCTGGGCTTAAAAAGGTTCCTGTGGTTGTTAGCCTAGTATATCTAAGGCAAGTACATTAGTAGCAGAAATACAACAATGAGACACTGTGTACAGTATTTACACCAATTTGAATACAAAATGTATTCACAGTGTAACTATAGTAGAAGTATAATTTTATATGTACTATGTTACAGGAGATTTGCATGTGTATGAACAAGTAAAGACAAAGCAATATCACCCTGTGTGTATATTAGTCCTTTCTGTTTGGAGTAAGTGACATTCGGTGATGTGCATTGCTGCAGGGAATAATTATTATTGTTATTATTATTTTGTTGTTATCTTCTTTTATTATTTGTGACCTAATCAGAGCATGACCATGTGTAGCACAAATGTACTCCAAGAACATGGGAGTAAGAGCTGTAATAGTATAAAAAAATATAATTGCTGGCTAGCCAGCAGTCTTTTGGAAATTTGTGCTGCTTACAAAGAGATCTTGAATGGGAAATGGGAGTAAAATTGACTGCTATGGAAATGAACTGATAATTGCTGTGTGGACTGTCAGATGTGCCATAAAGCATTATCTCACTAAGGTACTTTTTGAGCTGTTTAACCAGCTAGTATTACATCACTGAGGTATTATTAGTAACAGCATAAATGTAGTTTCTTAGATTAAGGTATTTGTTACAGAACTTCTGTAACCAGCGAGTATATTAACATCTGAAACTTCCAGCCCATAAATGATGTGTTGAAGGTCCTTTTGTGATGGTCTAGTTTCTAAATAAATACTGCTCATCCTGTTTGTAGATCGTCTCAAGAGTTAGCACCACATTCTGACCACAGAATGTTGCAAGAAAACCGATGATAATGTGCACACAGCTTTCCCTTCCTAATAGACTCTCTGTGTTAAACACATCCTTGTACAAAACATTACTTATGCCTTGTTTAAATGTCAACATTCTGTCTCTTGGTTATCAGCACATTTTTGCAAATAGACTTGCATTCATGTCTCATCGCTTCACATGCCCTTGAAGCACACTCAGGTTTCACTTTTATGAGTTCCCTTCAATAGCACAAACATACAACTTGTTTGTATTTTTCTGTTGAACTGGATGCACACTTTTTGAGGATTTTTTTGGTGTCATCTGGAGTTTTTTCACATTTTACACAGTATAATCACACACACACACACACACACGCACACACACACACACACACACACACACACACACACATAAAAGAAACTGAGAATCCTCTCCCAAAACACTTTAGTCCTCCTAAAACAACCTCTGTACCAAAATTAGTGCTACTTTAATTAAAGTGCTAAATAACAAATAAGCTGAAACATGGACTGCATTTCCTATTCACTGTAATGTATAAAATGTATGCTTATGAGGTGTGCAAAGTGATATTGACATGTCCATAATCACTGTAGCCTAAGACAAACTGTAAACCAAAACTCTCTGTAATTTAATTTAAAAGTGTTAATAAAATAAAAACAAAAAAAACTGTACACCTTCAGTTTCACTACAGTGTAAAACACAAAGTGCACATTCATAACCCTGTCAAAGAAACACTGACCACCTGAAGCCAAAGGACAAAAAGCAAAACAAAACACTAGCTGTAACTTGCCATGCAGATAACTGCCTTATTGGCAAAACTGACCTGGCTCCTACTATGCAACTAAAACTAGGTAAAAGCGTAAGCTATAAAACTAATGATTGCTAACATAAGCATCACTAAAAGACTACAAAAACATAAATAATTGAACTCCCATTTCAAAAATACAGCATTAAAATTTACCCTTGAATTTACAGGAGAAACTATTCATGATAGTGCCTCTTCAGAGAAACTTTTGTAAATTATCTAAAGCCGTGTTCGGTAGACACTTGGGCGGGAAGTCAGTAGAAGACATTAACATTAAAACAAAGGAAATAAATAAATAGAATACACTGGAGTCAGGTTTATATAGTACATGAACTATTTTGTACTGCAGTTCATGACTCTTGGCTAAATCACTTGGCATGAAACTTATTCCCTAATCCTACAGTACAAGATATTTCATGTGTCACTCAACAGACCCTCAAATAAAGTTCTTTTTGATATCCCTTCTCTGCCTGTGACTAGGCTGTCCTCCAACTGACTCGCTTCCCCCTGAATTGAACATGCCTGCCTGTGACTAGGCTTTGTCCCCCAACTGACTCAATCCCCCTACACCAAAGATGCCTGGAGAGGAAAGGCAAAAGCCAGTGATAACAGCTGTCATTCTGTGAGAGTTTTAGTACATTAGTGATGCCACGGAAGCCCTCCCTCATTATTCAACATAGACACTGCATTGTTTTGCTTTTATTGAGCAGCTATGAGTACACACTTATGTTCTGCAGCAGTGCTTGGCTCATGTGCATGGAGGGTTGTACTATAATCATGCTTCTTGAATCTCTGTTACTTGGAGCATAGTAGTGGGTTTTCTCTGACACAGTGTGGTTGCGATAGTATTTAAATTGACTCCCTCTTGCTATACTGGGTGAGACTTTTTCAGCTGCTCACACCCTTCCCACCCTGACCTGCCCCTGTCAACACTTAAATTGTTTGTTCAGGGCATAGTCAGGGCTTCATCTGTCTATTCTATAAATCTGACCAGATACATTTATTCCCAGTACAATAAAAGTCCAAAGTTTGATTTCCTCAGCTTCTATTTAGCTACTATGTGACAAAGAGAAGGACACTTAACAACAAAGACCTCCTAGACTGTTCTTCTTCTGGCTTTTCCCAGTTAGGGGTTACCACAGAGGAACTCCGGTCCGCTAATGATTGGCAGTAGATTTTTATGGTGCCAGCTCGATGCCCAACCTTCAACGAAGACACGCCCATTCACGCATGTCTTTCGAATGCACTCGACTGCGGGGAGGACATGCAGACTCCACACAGAAAACGGCCTCCTAGACTGAGTTTGTAAAATGTCCATGTGCATCACTGCTGTATTCCATTTAATAAATACAAATAAGTAAACAAATAACATATCCATGTCCAAATATAAAAACAGGATATACATAAAACATATGTAATTTTTTGGCCACATGTGACATTTTTGTTTACTGTTATGTGCAATCCTAAAAACGACATTAATGGTGGCAAAATGACCACAATATTTCTGTGAATAAGTCTTATCATTTCTCTGAGTGTGTGCACTCTTGGAGGTGGTATATTCTTGGGCTTTGGGGGCAGAGCTTCCACATTGGTGTTGCAGCACTGTGGTAGTATTTTGTTATACCTACCCTCCTCAGTTTATTTGGCAAAATGTGTGTTTAGTAATGTTCCAAGTATTGTGGAGAAGTTTTATAAAATCTGAAACTCTCAGAACAAAGTTAAGGAAGATAAGCATAGTAAAACTTTGCCAATAAAACATGTATGTTACCCACACATACACGAGCTGGTTCAGCAATGCCCATACTTATGGGAACATGATAAGATGAAGTATTGAGGTGTGTGGATTAAAAGTGATTCTCTTATGACAGCTAAGCATATATGTAAGGAAACTAAACAAAACAGTACAAAAGTGAGAAAGCTGTTGATCATGGATAGTAAGGCACTAGCAATGAAAATGGTTTAGTCAAGTATATTTGTATTGGGTCTATATTAAAATCTCGAAGTCTGACAATATTGAATGCGATACTGTGGACACGAATACCAGAAGCGCAGTACATCGAACGTTTAAACGGAAAATCTCTGTAGGGGGAAAGTTCCATTTACTTCAATGTAGTGCGTTCTCGGAGTTGGTACATTTAAGTGGGGGGGGGGTTGGGGGTGCAGGGGCGCTTGCCCCCCCCCACCTACACACTATTTAGTTTTTTTTTTTTTAATTTAGTATTTTTTTTTTTTTTTTTTTAAGAATAAGGGTGATGTGCAGAACTGTAGTAACTACAGAGGAATTAAATTGATCAGTCACAGCATGAAGTTATGGGAAAGAGTAGTGGAAGGTAGGTTAAGAAGGGAGGTGATGATTAGTGATCAGCAGTATGGTTTCATGCCAGGAAAGAGCACTACAGATGCGATGTTTGCACTGAGAGTGTTAATGGAGAAGTACAGAGAAGGTCAGAAAGAGTTGCATTGTGTCTTATTTAGAGAAAGCATATGACAGGCTGCTGAGAGAGGAGTTGTGGTATTGTATGAGGAAGTCGGGAGTGTCAGAGAAGTATGTAAGAGTGGTACAGGATATGTACGAGGGTAGTGTGACAGCTTTGAGGTCTGCGGTGGGAGTGACGGATGCATTTAAGGTGGAGGTGGGATTACATCAAGGATCAGCTCTGAGCCCTTTCTTATTTGCAATGGTGATGGACAGGTTGACAGACGAGATCAGTCAGGAGTCCTCGTGGACTATGTTTGCAGATGACATTGTGATCTGTAGTGAGAGTAGGGAACAGGTTGAGGAGACCCTGGAGAGGTGGAGATATGCTCTAGGGAGAAGAGGAATGAAGGTCAGCAGGACTAAGACAGAATATATTTGTGTGAATGAGAGGGAGGATAGAAGAATGGTGAAGATGCAGGGAGTAGAGGTGGTGAAGGTGGATGAGTTTAAATACTTGGGATCAACAGTTCAGAGTAATGGTGGGTGTGGAAGAGAGGTGAAGAAGAGAGTACAGGCAGGATGGAGTGGGTGGAGAAGAGTGTCAGGAGTGATTTGTGACAGACGAGTACCAGTAAGAGTGAAAGGGAAGGTCTACAAGAGGGTAGTGAGACCAGCTATGTTATATGGGTTGGAGACGGTGGCACTGACCAAAAGGTAGGAGTCCGAGTTTGACGTGGCAGCGTTGAAGATGTTAAGATTTGCACTGGGTGTGATGAGGATGGACAGGATTAGGAATAAGTATATTAGAGGGTCAGCCCAGGTTGGAAAGTTTGGAGACAAAACCAGAGAGGCAAGATTACGTTAGTTTGGACATGTGCTGAGGAGGGATGCAGAGTATATTGGGAAAAAGATGCTAAGGATGAAGCTGCCAGGTAACCGGAAAAGAGGAAAGGCCTAAGATAATGTTTATGGATGTGGTGAGAGAGGACATGCAGGTGGTTGGTGTGACGGAGCAAGATGCAGAGGACAGGAAGAAATGGAAACAGTTGATCCGCTGTGGCGACCCCTAACGGGAGCAGCCAAAAGAAGAAGATGATTTTTTTTTGTTTCAGTGGTTTAAGACTTCGATCACTAAAGTTCAGTCTGTAGTGATTCGAAGTTTTAAACCTTTGAGATTATAATATAGACCCATTTTTATCAACCAGCAGAGGAGTTGTGAATGATTGATAGAGAGTTGAAGGGATTTATTTTGTCAGAGAAGAGGGCAAGAGGCAAGTGGGATAAGATGATTCTCCCCACAAAACAAGGTAGTTTGGGGTTACCTGATTCTAAGGGGTACTTTAGAGCTAAGCATTAAAGGCTGAAATACATAACACAAGCATAAGTTTATAAACTAAAGTGAAAAGGGATGACGATTAAATGGGTGGGGTGGAGGTCTTGAGAAATAAGGAAAAAGTAGGACTTTCAATGCAGGTTCTTAAGAAGAATAGCAACAATAAGAATTCAGAATATTATTTTTATAATGTAGTAGAAAGTATTTTAAAAACTAAGCCAGCACTGGAAGGGAGATTTAGCCAATAACCATGACTGCATGTAAGGGTATAGAAAATACGAAAGGGGATTGGAATTTGTTAGAGGAAATTAACAAAGGAGTCATGGTACTGGGAGCAAATAACTGGCATGAAAGATAATGGACAAACCAGAAGCTTGAACTGCAGGTTAAAGACTGCCTTTCCTTTCAAGAACTGATGGTAGAATGCATACAAAGAGAAAGGGAAAGGGGACTGCTTAGTGAAAGACGAGCTCTGGTAGAGTTATTTAAGTGTAGAACAGAAGTTGGTGCTAAATTAGTAATATGTAAAATACTGCATGATATATGATGTATAAAAGAAGCAGTCGGACAAGGTTAAAAATGATTCGGAAAACAGACTGTAAATGCAGTTTACAAAAGTAAAATAGGAAGAAATGTGTCAGGCTCCCAAGCATTCAACAAAGTCCAACTTTTTGCAATGTAACCTTGTTACATAGGTCTTTTTATTCTCCCAGCAGATATCAGAGGATTTTTCCTCAAGTAGAAAGCAAATGCTGGAGGTGGGATGGGGAAGAACGAGGTAACTGGGAACATTATTTTGTGGTTATGAAAAGAGACTGTAGATTTAAAAAATTCCTTATATTTACTTTGATGAAAATGATGGGGGACAAATGGTTGTAACTAATGTAATGTTTTTTTTTTTTTTTGTAATTTAACGCTATTGGCTGCCAAAATAAAAGCAGTTAGCTGAAAATGGAAATCAAACTATGTACCAGACCAGAATGGATGTTCTGAATATTGTAAAGGAGATAAAAGAGCTGGAGGTGGGATGTTTAGAAAAGGGAAGGAGCACATTTCATAGAAATAAGTGGAATTTAAGGATGTAGCAGTACAGGCAGAAATGAGAAGTAATGCTCAGGGAGGAGTGGGGTTTAAGAGATGGCGGGAACTGTGTAATTTATTATTTATGTAATGTTGCATGACAGTAACAAAGGAAACTTATTACAGTTTATTTTCTATTTTATTGATGTATGTAAACTGTTACTACAGTTAAAATGTGATGATTTAATAAAGATGTAAAGAAAAAAAAAAAAAAGAGTACACAGTAAATCAGTTGACATTTTAAATCAGTTGACATTTTAAAGGCCGCTTGCAACAGATGGATTATTTCCATAATCTCCCAACAGCCGTTTTCTGGTACGCTCCAACAGTAGCTTTATGGCATCAAGACTGTAAATAAACTGCAAGTTTACAGCATTACAGTCTTGTTAGATTAATGCATTTCCTTGCAGGTGTAAGCTTCTGTTATGATTCAGTTGGGAATTGTAGCTCCTGTACACATGTTCTTTCCTTTACTCCAGTCTTTTAAAGATGTTTGTGGGCCTAAGACAGCACTCATACTCTGAAAGAAGGAGCTTTACTTTTTGTTTGTGCAACTGCAGAGAGTTGTGGTACTGATTTGTTCATAGGTTCATACTAGGCTATCTGCCCTAGGGCATTTATAATCCTAGCTAGAATATGTTTGGCTTTCGCCACCCATTTTAAATTTATTTTGCTATGCCCCTTTTCGAGGTTAGTATACTGTGCCTCTGTCTAACAGTGACACAGAAGTGATACCCGAGGTAAACCTACGATCTCCCATCCACTCATCAAGATTCCTCTTGAAGAGAGTCAATGAGGGACTCTGCCTAACCTGGACTGGGATTTTATTCCAGAGTGAAAGGAGCCTCTGGGTTATGAATCTGTCCCTCCAGCATGTCCTATTTATTTCAGTGCTGAGGTTAAAGTCTCTCGAGCGCGTAGCTCGATGGGATTTGGATTTTCTGAGGTGCAGCATGTCCATTAATTCCGGGTTGGACATGGCTTTATACGTCAGGCACAGATCGCCTCTGAACAGGCGGTATGCCACTGAGTAGAGCTGGAGTTTCTTTAACCGGGCAGCATATGGCATCTGTTTGAGCCCTTTGATCCTCTTGGTGAGGTACTTTTGGGATCTTTCCTGTTACTGCAGGTGTCTGGTAAGGTACATCCCAAAAGGGGCATTGTACTCAATTATGGGCCTGATGAGGGATGAGTAAAGAGGCACGATGACCTCCCCTGATCTAGATGTGAATCCTTCATGATTAGGTGGGCTATATAAAATGTTTTTCTAACCACTTTGGCCATGTGGTTGTCAAATGAGAGATTGTTATCAACTTGGGTCCCCAGGTCCCTAATTACTTCTTCTGTACTTAATGGATTACCACCTATGTGGTAATTTGTGGGCACTTTGTTTTTGCCAAAGGGGATGACTATACACTTTTTGGCATTTAGCTTGAGGCTATGGCTCTGGCACCAGTTGTCTGTTTCTATGAGGCCCTTTTGAAGGATGCTTGTGTCGGCTGGAGAGTCGATTATGGCCCAGTTTGCAGTCATCTGCGAACTTGGTCAGCCACAGTCCTTCCATGTTGGCCTGTACCTCCGAGAAATATATACCAAACAAGAGAGGTCCCAGGACTGAGCCTTGTGGGACACCACTTGTAACTGGTTTGGAGTCTGACATGGCTCCAGCAATTCTAACCATGTGGGTTCTGTCCTTGAGCCAGTTTGCAATCCATCTAGTGACATAGGGGTTTATATTTAAGCTGGTGAGCTTATGTATAATGCCCGAGTGGGGTATTGTATCGAAGGCTTTTGCGAGTTCCAGGTAGGCTGTGTGGACCACCTTCCCCTCGTCAATGGCCTTGGTGACTGTTTCAAAGAAATCAACCAGGTTTAAGAGGCATGATCTGCCCTTAACAAAGCCGAACTGGGTAGGATCCAGTGTCTGTAGGTCCCCAGTATCTTTATTCATGAGGTCCATGATGATCCTTTCTATAGCTTTGCAGACCAAGCTAGTCAGGCTTATGGGGCGATAGTTTCCAGGATCTGTTGAGGCACCACCTTTATGGAGAGGGACCACTGTTGCTGTACGCTACTCTTTGGGCACATATCCTGTAGTAAGGCTGAGATTGAACAGTAGTTTTATGTTTGGGTTTAGCTCTTCTTGGAGTTCATGTAGGACGCAGCCCGGGACACCGTCTGGTCCCATTGATGCTGTGTTTTTTGCATTGGAGAGGGCGGCTCGTACCTGAGCATCTGAGATGTCAGGGGGGCAGCACTCTGCTGGGATAGATATTTGCCCTTTTGGTGGGGAGGGGGGAGAAGTTTGTGCTGAACCTGTCAGCTAGGATGTTGGCAATGTCTGTGGGTTCGGTGTATTTTTTGTCATTTTGGACTAATTCTGAGCATATCTGGGAATTACCACCCAGGTTCCTAACATAACTAAAGAAAGCCTTGTGATTATCCTTAGTGTCCTGTGCAATTTTTCTCTCGAAGCTGGCCTTAGACAATTTTATGAGTGCCCGTAGTTTTTTGCTAATACTGATCAGTGATGCCTTCCCTTTTTGGGATTTTGCTCTATCATTTAGTAGCTTTCTCCTTCTATTGTATAGTTTGTTTATGGCTGGGCTCCACCAGACAGGACGTCTGCCTTTGGAGGATTAGGTCTTGGTTTTATTTGGGATCGCAGGATCCATGTATTCCTGAAGGTGTTCATAGAATGTGTTTATAAAGGATTCTGCGGTCTGGGCCGTATTTTCCACAGGCCCGGGGGCTTTGAAGGATTCCACCTCAGTTTTGAGGAGTGTGAAATTTGCTTTAGAGAAATTTTTCACTGTGGTTTTCTGGGCAAGGAGTGGGGTCGGGATGTGAATATCCAGTGAGATTAGTTTATGGTCTGATCTTACCAGTGAGGGATACACTTCTGGTCTGGAGCATAGAGTCCCCATGTTGGTGATGAACAGGTCCAGTATGTTTTCCCCTCTTGTGGGAGTGGTAACAAGTTGTTCCATAGCATTTGAGTTTATAAATTCTAGGAACCTTTGGGCTAGGGTGTTGGAGGTAGAGTAATGCTCCCAGTCTATGTTTGGGTAGTTGAAGTCGCCCAATATAATGGTGTTTGGAGAGACCTTCATATTTTCCAGTGTTCTCAGGAAGGCCGAGTGGGGTTTATGGGTTTGGGATGGTGGTCTGTAGCAGGCTATAAACTGGAAGGCAGTTTTACCCACTTTTAGTTGCACATGGATAGTCTCTGATGCTTCGTGCTTTGCCAGCAACCTGGAGGTGTGGTATCTTTGATGAATATCGATACTCCCGCTCCTTTTGTGGTTCGGTCCAAGTTTTGGGGCCGAAAAGCATGGTATGAGATATAACCTGGTAGTGCTGGGGTGCTCTCGGGAGCCCTGAACCAGGTTTCTGTTACTGCACAGATATCGATGTTCTCCATGCTAAGGAGAGTTTCGAGTGCGTGCATCTTGAGGTTTAGACTTCTGGCATTGAGTAGCATTACTCTTAGTTTCTTATCCCTTGTGATACCTATGGAGGTGGGTTTGTCTTTTGAGCCTTGCCTAAAAAGGCACTATGGGGTAGCAAGAGCCTTTGCCAATATCCGAAAGCCCAGGGGTGACAGGTGCAAGCCGTCCCTAGCGAAGCATCGTGGCTTGTCAAGCATATCATCCCAAGCTGAGAGGCATTGGATCCCCTTTGAATGACACCAGTACTTAAGCCAATTGTTGAAATTGATCATCTTGTCTTCATATTGTGGCATCATTCTTGGTGAGGGTAAGATGCTACTCAAGGTCAGGGTCATACCGGCCTGGGCTACATGCTCAGAGAGCTCCTCTATGTCTCTTTTCATGTAGTCCAGGGAGGTACGTCTCAGGTCATTCACACCAGCATGGACAATGACTGAGTCATGTTTGTACTTGCCTTGGAGTGACCCGAGTGCTTGTGTTATGTGGCGGATCTTAGCGCCCGACAGGCTGCTCACTGTGACCCTCTCCTTGTTCAGCATGGTGAGCGGGACGTCAGTGTGCCTGACAATAGTCACCTATTACAAGTATATCAGGTGTGTTGTTTAGTCTTAAGGGCTGTGACTGTTCGGCACACTGGCTTTGTGAGATATGTGTTGCACGTGTTTTGTTTTGGGGTAGCGGTTGCTTGGGTGTTTGCTTTGGAGGTCTCTGCTGCTTAGGCAGATCTTTATTTAGAGCCTCCGAGTATGTTTTTGTGTGATTATGTGTTTGGTTTGCTGTCGTGGTAGGTCTGTGTGAGACTGGAATTGTAGTGAGTGTGGTTTCCTTCTCCTCCTGACTGGTTATGCCAGTACTGAGTTGAGAGAGCTTAGTCTCCAGTTTGGCTATATGGTTGCATCTCTCACATGTGTTGGAATTTGTTGGGAGGAGGAGAGGGTTGTCTGTGTACATGAGGCAGTTGTAACATTGCTTCAAGATTCCCAGATTCACCAGCTGGACCGGAGAGGAGATTGACAACTGACCTTTGGACATGCTAGAATAATATTGGGAATTCCTTTATAATTGAAAACAAGGGCCAGTGGGGAGTGAGGGTGTAGTGCTTTTAATTTTTAGTACTGACTTGTATAATTGCTTTAGTGAGCAAGTGCCAGGTAACTTGAGTGCAATGTGTTACAGGTAACTTAAATGCAAAAACGACAAACAGTAACTTTCTTTCAAGTGAAACAAGGAAATAAGTACAGTAAGCAATGCAGATATCACTAGTGATCCACAGAAGCGCTGAGAAGCCGCGTATTAGGTGGAATTAGAGTTCCAGGGAAATAACAGTAGTAATTGTCACTTATCTGCTTTGTGTGTAACCGTTTGCAAATGGGTCAGTATACCTGTGTAAGTACCACTGAATTAGTTTGTATGTGTACAGTGCATTGCTTAAATTTACTTACTTATGTGTTCTGTTACTTTTTCCCCTGGGTGACACCCTCAAAGGTCCTTGGCTCACTGATTTTTCCCATCTTGGCCTGTGACATAAAATGTATGCATGCATTTTATTTGTGATTTATGAATTACCATCAGCATTTTGTTCATTGACTGCAATACAAAATTTACTTTCTTTTTTACGGGTGCCTTTTATTCTACCAGTTCATACCTACTGTGAAGATAGGTGAAGGCTGTCAGCCTAGCCAGATAGAATTTTGTAGATAATTCTGTCATTTGTAAATATTAATGTAAACCACAGGCTTGATGTTCTTCGTGTTTCCCTGTTGCAGTCATCACATTTGGGTTATCTGCTTGCAGTAGCCCTCAGTCGGCCGGATTATCAAAGTCTTGGGTCCTGCGTCGGTTGCTGTCTCATCTTCCATGACGTCAGGTAGCATGCAGCTGATGCCATTACACCAGTCTTTCTTGCCATTTGGTGCCAAAGCAGAAGCAGTTCACAAGTGCCGGTCAGCTGACTCTTGAAATTTTCGTTTTTGAGTTTCAGAACAGAAGTCTTCAACTAAAGCCAAGTACCCCGTTGGGGAAATGTTTTTTTGTTTTAATCCGATGTCAGTAAAAGTCAATAATTGTATTTCTTGTGGAAAGCAAATACCTCATAAAGATTTTCATTCGTACTTTTATTCCTTGCCTAGGCCCTGACCACGACGTACCTCGCTGTCAGTTTTGTGCCTTATTTAAACAACAAACTATTCATTGTCCGTATATTTTCGCTTCTAAATATTTTGGTACTTGGTTCAATTATCCAGATATGGCTTCGGTAAGCCACCCAAGTCTCGACATTCTGAAAAACGCAAAGATAAAGACAGAGACAGGTTGCCTAGGTCCAAAGCTGCCGATGACTCTTCTCCTAAGCTAGTCGTCAGTTCACTGGTACTTAGTGAGGTGCTTTCGCAGCCCCTGATACCCGCTACTTCAGATTCGCCGGCCTCTACTGAGACCCATTTGGAGTCCAGTATGCTGCAAGGTGCTTCAGTTGTGGAACCTGCGGATGTCTCTACCTAGGATGGGTCTGGAGCCGCTGTGCAGGCATATGCTTCTGAGGGTGTATTCAGGCCTACTGACTTGCATATTAAACCGCCATCTTCTTCAAGGCCTAAAACTCGATCCATGCCTAGAAAACTGATGCCCAGACGACATGGTCAGGCCTCTATGCCTAAAAAACAAATTATAAGAATGGCTGAAGACCTTATTACTTTAATCTGGGGAAGCCAACCTTCCCCTTCTAAGAGACCTAGGACTGAATTTGCTTATGATTCTTCTGATAAGGATTCTGAAATTTGTTTCCTCTGATGACCAGGAGTTCCCCTTATCTACCTATGAGGATTCTGATGCAGAGGATCTGCTTCCCCTTCAGAGGATTTCTCTTTTGGTGAAACTTTGCATACTCTTAGGGAGCATTTCCACTGGAAAAGCCAGGATTACTCTGATTCTAAAAAGAGGCATAGGGATTTCTTACTCCTGCCCCAACACAGGCCTTTAGCTATCACCCCTGTACTGGACATTGTTGATGATGCCTTTTCAGAGTCTAACTTGGCCCCTGACTCCTTACCTCCTGCTCCCAGAAAACCAGATAGATATTACAGGGTTCCTGACTCTTGCAATTTCCTCTTTAAAAATCCTACTGCGGATCCTGAGACCATTTCACAGGGACCCAAGGGCATTAAGGCTACTACTGCAAAAAATCCTACCCGCTCTGATAGAGGTTCCAGGACACTGGATATATGGGGTAAGAAGGTATACACTTCTGCAACCTTGGCCATTAGAGCCGTAAACTGCCAGTTTCATATGTTAAAGTATCAGCAGCATATTATTGGATTGCTTAAACAGAAAATGATGTTGATTCCTGACTGTGCTGAAAATAAGGATTTACAGGATTTAATGCATTCTGATGAACAGGTTGGAAAACATACTTTGCAATGTGGTTTTGATTCACTAGAGGCATCTTGCAGGACTGCTGACACTGGGTCTGTACTTAGAAGGCATGCTTGGCTTAAGGAGCAATCTTTACCAGATCATGTTAAAGCTAAATTGCTGGATGCTCCCTTAAACCAGGACCGACTGTTTGGCAACAAATCAGAAGAAGTACTTAAAAAGATGGAGGAAAAGCTAAATCTATGCAAACTGTTAAAGATTTCCTGCAAACACAGCCTCCAAGATTTAGTAGGCATTGGCCTCTAAGAATTGGTCCTTTCCTGCCTCTTCCAGGCCTTCTCAATCCAAACCCAGAACCAGCAGAACACTCAGGCTTCAGTCCCAAGGTACGCACAGGACTAAGTAGTGGGGGGCTCCCACTTCCAAAGCAGGGAGTAGTAAGACTCCCCCCTATGGTAAACTGTCTCAGTGACTTAACTTTGAAACTTCCAAGTCCTTCTCAACTGACTGCTGCTTTAGGGGGAAAGATTGCTCTGCAGGCAAAAAACTGGGAATTCATTACCCAGGACAAATGGGTTTTAAATATAGTTTCCCAAGAATACAGATTCCACTTCCACACTTGAACAGCCCCAAACTGCTGGCCAGATCTACCCTTAAATCAGTGGGCAGAGGCTCAAACGCAAGTTCTCTCTCTCTCTCTCAAGTATAATGGCTATTCAAACTGTCCCAGAAGAGGAAAGGGGACAAGGTTTCTACTCAAGATTTCTCCTGGTGCCTAGAAAAGACAACTCCTGGCATCCTATCCTGGATCTCTCTATCCTAAACACTTTCTTGGTGATCCCAAAATTCAAGATGCTAACTCTTCAGCAGTTGCTTTCTATGCTAGGCGAAGATGCCTGGTTGGCAACACTGGATTTAAAGGAAGTCTGCCTGCACATCCCAATCAGGAAATCCTGCAGAAGATACCTCCGCTTCAAAGCAGGCTACTTGCATTACCAGTTCTCTGCACTGCCCTTTGGCTTATCTACTGCGCCCAGGTTATTCACAAAGTGCCTAGCTTCAGTCATTGCATTTTGCAGGCAAAGAAATATTCAAATATATCCATACCTGGACGATTATCTAATTCAGGCAAAAAGCCAGGACATACTATTGTATCATCTTGCATTTGTACAAAAAGTGCTAACTTCTCCGGGGTACACCTTAAACAAAAGGAAATCACATCTGGTACCCTGCCAACAAATTGTATTCCTGGGAGCAAGCTTCCCATATAGTTTTCCTCACACCAGAGAAACTAGTTAATTTGACAGCTTACTTCAAACTAATAGCCACAAAGAACCTGCTATTTGCAAGAAAAAATACTGCAAGCCTTGGGGTTCATGGCCTCCTGCATTCTCCTAATTCCATATGCAAGACTGCATATGAGAAAACTACAGTGGTATCTAAAAAGCCTATGGTGTCAACATTCTCAGAATCTAGAAGCATTGGTTCCTATCATACCTTGCCTACAGTTAGAGTTCCTTTGGTGGGCAGAGGCCTGCCGCCAAAACAAGGAACTGCCTTTCATTCTACCCCCTGCCGCCCAAACACTAACAGACGCTTGAGACTATGAATGGGGGGCTCACTTGGCAGGGAAGTGCATTCAGGGCAGATGGAACCCAAGTCAAATGCACCTGCCTATCAATCAAAAAGAAATGTTAGCTGTACAGAATGCTCTGACAGCCTTCAAGGACCACATTCTTCCAGGACAATTAATGTTAAAGACGGACAACACCACTGTTATGTGGTACATAAACAAGCAGGGAGGAACCCACTCATACCCTCTCTGCAGACTAGCCATGGCTCTGTGGAACACAGCCTTGAGTTACCAAGTGCACCTACAGGCTGAATTCCTGCCAGGAAAGCTAAATACACTGGCAGACGATCTAAGCAGAAATCTGATGGACCCACACGAGTGGAAACTGGAACCAAAGACATTCAACATGTTGATAAGCAAATGGAGCCCAGAGATAGACCTGTTTGCCTCCCTCCAGAACTACCAATTGGGCAAATTCTGCACAAGGACTCCCCACAAACAAGCTTGGAAAGTGGATGCGCTGTCCTTCACCTGGAAAAATCTATCAGTTTATGCCTTTCCTCCTCTGCCTGTCCTCTCCCAGGTACTGCTAAAGATCAAACAGGACAAATCAAGGGTGATAATGATTGCACCAGACTGGCCACGCCAACACTGGTACCCCCTCTTATGCAGTGTGTCACTGCTGGCACCATGGCACCTGCCTCAGACCCCTACCCTGCTGTCCCAGCAGAAGGGCCAGATTCTGCACCCTCAGCTTCAAACCCTGAACCTGGCAGCCTGGCTAGTTACCTGATCTCTCAGTTTCCATCCCTCAGTAAACAAGTGTTGGATGTAATTCTGGAGGCAAGGAGGCCTAGTACTAGAAAATCTTATGCTGAAAAATGGAAAAGATTCTGTTCCTGGAACTAAACTCAGGGGATGGGCACAGCAGTGCCCAATTTACCTCAGATTCTTCAATACTTTACTGAGATGCTTCACAAGGGCCTTTCCTTTTCCTCCATCAAAATTCATGCCTCAGCCATTTCAGCTCATTACAACACAGAACCACCCCTCTTCTCTCATCCACTGCACAAGCAATTCCTCAGAGGGGCCAAAAACTTAAGACCCCCCAGGAGAGCCCCTACTCCAGCCCAGGACCTTAACTTTGTATTGGAAAAACTTACTCTACCTCCTTTTGAGCCAGCTGCAAATGTAGAGTTGAAATTCCTTTATTGGAAAACAGCCTTCCTTTTAGCCATCACTTCAGCAAGAAGGGTGTCTGAATTACAGGTCCTTATGGCAGTGGAGCCTTTCATCATCTTTCATGCAAACAGGGTGTCCCACTGGACCAATCCCTCCTTCATGCCCAAGGTAGTATCCAGTGTGGCTCTTAATTGGTCCATTAATTTGCCAACCTTCTTTTCTAATCCACAGAACAAAGGGGAACTGATACTGCACTCCTTAGATGTGCACAGAAAACTTAGATTTTACTTGGACAGGACTAAACCTCTCAGGAAATCTGAGCAGCTGCTGGTGGCATTTGCTGCAGGGCAGAGGAGAAGGCCATTTCAAAGCAAACCATTTCTAAATGGATAGCCCATTGCATTCATTTCTGCTGTAAGCACCATGGAAAATCTGTCCCACATGGGGATAAGACCACATTCAGCCAGGGCTGCATCTACCTCTGCAGCCTTTCTCAGAGGTGTCCCTACCAGGGACATCCTAGAAGCTGCAACCTGGAGTTCTGTACATACTTTCACCAAGCATTACTATTTGCCAATTTTCTCTAAATCCATAGCTGGTTTTGCCACTGCAGTCTGCAGGGCTTTATAGCTGGTCCTAATGCTGAGGGGATAAATGTATCTCCGAACACCATCATACTAGGTGACTTCAATTACCCTAATATAGACTGGGAACACTACTCAAGCCCAAACACTCTAGCCCAAAAGTTCCTGGAATTCATAAACTCAAATGCCATGGAACAACTAGTCACCATCCCCACAAGAGGAGAAAACATACTTGATCTCATCATCACGAACATGGGAGCACAATGTTCAACACCGGAAGTATACCCCTCACTGGTGAGATCAGATTACAAACTAATCTCGCTGGAGGTCCTCATCCCACCCCCACCTGAAATAAAAAAGACCACAGTAAAAAAATTTCTCGAAAGCCAACTTCACACTTCTAAAGACTAGTGTGGTCTCCTTTAAGGCCCCTGAGCCAGCGGTAAACATTACTCAAGCCGCTGAATCACTTACAAATGCCTTCTACCAGCACCTGCAGGGCTGCATGGATCAGGCAATCCCAAGCAAAACAAAGACTCTTTGTACCAAAGGCAAGCATCCAGTCTGGTGGACCCCAGCCATAAACAAACTCTACAACAAAAGGAGAAAGCTACTACAAGATAGCAAAATCCTTAAAAGTTAAGACACCGCTGATAACTATAAGTAAAAAGCTAAGAGCTCTCATAAAATCATCCAAAGCCAATTTTGAGAGAAAAATAGCTAAGGACTCAAAAGACAATCATAAGGCATTCTTTAGCTATGTTAGAAACCTAGGAGGAAACTCCCAGATATGCTCAGAATTAGTTCAAAATGATGTGAAAATTACTGATCCTACAGACATTGCCAACATACTGGCTGACAGGTTCAGTGCAAACTTCTCCCCCCCAAAAGGAGAGATATCTATACCAAATGATTGTAGCCCCCCAAACATCTCCAACGCCCAGGTGAGAACTGCTCTCTCCAAGGCAAAAAACACAGCATCCATGGGACCTGATGGTGTCCCCGGCTGTGTGCTCCACGAACTCAATGAGGAATTAAACCCGCAGTTAGGACAGCTGTTTAATCTTAGTCTCACCTCCGGATATGTACCCAGGGAGTGGCGCACAGCGTCTGTGGTCCCACTTCACAAAGGCGGTGCCTCCACCAACCCTGGAAATTACCGTCCCATTAGCTTGACAAGCCTTATCTGCAAAGCCATGGAGAGGATCATAATGGATCTCATAAATAAAGACATAGGGAATCTGCAGACTTTGGATCCAACCCAGTTTGGCTTTGTCAAAGGCAGATCATGCCTTTTAAACTTGATTGACTTTTTCGAAACCGTCACCAAGGCCATTGATGAGGGAAAGGCAGTCCATACAGCCTACCTCGACCTGGCGAAGGCCTTCAATACAATACCCCACTCGGGTATCATTGAAAAACTCATCAGCTTAAATGTAAACCCATACATCACAAGATGGGTTGCAAACTGGCTGAGTGACAGAACCCACAGGGTCAGAGTTGCTGGCGCCATGTCAGACTCAAAGCCTGTCACAAGTGGTGTCCCACAGGGCTCAGTCCTGGGCCCACTCTTGTTTGGCATCTACTTTTCTGAAGTACAAGCAAACACAGGAGGGTTATGGCTGACAAAGTTTGCAGATGACTGCAAACTGGGCCAGTCGAAAACACATCTGACACAGATATCCTTCAGAAGGGTCTCACAGAAACGGATAACTGGTGCCAGAGCCATGGCCTAAAGTTAAATGCCAAGAAATGCATAGTCATACCCTTCGGGAAAAACAAGGTTACCCCTAGCTACCATATAGGTGGCAATCCACTGATCACAAAAGACGTTATCAGGGATCTGGGGACCCAGGTTGACAGTAGCCTTTCATTCGACACTCATATTGCTAAAGTAGTTAGGAAGACCTTCTACATTGCCCACCTTATCATGAAGGGATTCACATCTAGATCAAGGGAGGTCATAGTCTCCCTATACTCATCACTCATCAGAACAATGATCGAGTATAATGCCCCATTCGGAATGTATCTGACCCGACACTTGCAGCAGCTGGAGAGGCCACAAAAGTTCCTCACCAAAAGGATAAAGGGTCTCAAAAATCTGTCTTATGCTGCCCGACTGAAAGAACTCCAGCTCTATTCAGTTGCTTACCGCTTGCTCAGAGGTGACCTGTGCCTGACATACAAGGCCATGTCAAACCCAGATTTGATGAACATACTTCACCTCAAAAAATCTAGATCCCTCAGAGCCACAAGGGCGGGAGACTTAAACCTCGACACGGTTATTAATAGGACGTGCTGGAGGGATAGATTCATCACCCAAAGACTCCCTATGCTGTGGAACAAAATCCCGGTATATGTGAGGCAGAGCTCCTCGCTGGCCTTGTTCAAGAGGAATCTTGACCAATGGATGGGAGATCGCAGATATACCCCAGGGGTTACCTCAGTGTCACTGCTCGACAGAGGCACAGCAAAATAATGGGCATAGTTTCTCCAAACTAAAGGGGTGGCGTAAGCCACAAAACTATGGGCTAGGCTTGTAAATGCCATCGGGCAGATAGCCTAGTATGAACCTATGAACCTATCTAAATTCCTCCTCCCATCCTTAGCTTTGGGAATCTACCCAAATGTGATGACTGCAACAGTGAAACATGAAGAACATAGTACAGTTGTGTACACTTACCATAAATGTAGATGTTCGAGTGTATTCACTATTGCAGTCCTGGTAACCCTCCCTCCATCCCCCTGACTTTTGGCTGTACCTCTATTCCTTGTTACAATGCTTAAAAGCTTTTTGGTGAATTTGCTTTTTTGTTGGAGGTATAACCTAGTTTATATATATTTAATTGCTTTCCATTAGGGGGCACCTGACATTTGGGAGAAGAAAAACTGATGTAATGGCATTGGCTGCATGCTTTATACCCCTGACTGCCTGACGTCATGGAAGATGAGACAGCAACCGACGCAGGACTCAAGACTTTGATAATCAGGCCGACTGAGGGCTACTGCAAGCAGATAACCCAAATGTGATGACTGCAACAGTGAATACACTCGAACATCTACATTTATGGTAAGTGTACACAACTGTACTTTCTCTTAAATGTGAAAAGATTGCATTGGATATTGAACTGCAGAAATGTAACAACAGTGCACTCTGCTGTAAGAGAGCTAAGTCGAGCATTTCATGACTGTCTTTGATGTCAAAATTCTGAGCCAATATGTCTAGAGGGAGGCACCCTGCCTATTGTTTTAAGACCAGAGTTAATGACTAGAATTTGGATGTATAAATGTCCTTTATTGCTCTGGTTTCTGACCAGGTGTAAAGAATATAAATGTACTTTCTGTTAGCCTGGGAACACCAGAGAAGTGTGAAGAATGATGTCATGTGAAACAGCTCTGTGTTATCAATTTAAAGAGAAAGAATCGGAGAGCTCTGAGCTTTTATCTTGAGACCATCCAATTCACCAGCACTGCCTGTATCTATATGTAAGTAGGATCTTAGACTTTATTGTTTCTCTTAGAAATAGCTAGGAAATAGGAAGATTAGACTAGGTGTTTTTCTGTGTTGATGTCAAAACGTTTCTACTGTATTATTTTAAGTATTTCACTGTGACCTCTGAACTCTTGACTAGCAATGTGTATTAAGTATTGTCTTGTGTTTTTATTATTTATTATTAAATATTTTTTAAACCTTTCAACTGTGGCTGTTGTGTGTAGAGATCATTTAAGCTCTAAGAGTACATTGCATGTATATAGTGATACTGTACCAAGTCACTCCAAGTAAGTCTTGACTGTTTGGTTGCACTTACCATTTGGATAATAATATAGCACAGTAATAATTGGACACCCTTTAATAAGGGCCTTTGAGTAGCTGATAAATATTAGCTGGGTGGTGGCAGTGATTTCTACCGTATAGTCTGGGTAAAAGGGGCACAGCTGGAAAACCTTTGTCAGCCTTCCCCAGGAGTGTCTTTGTGGTTGTATATAAATCTTATCTCAAAGTATGTGTTTGTCAGCTACTTGGGCAGGTACAAGAAACACTGGTTGGACAGAGAGGGTGCTGGAGGTTTTAGCTTGCCCACTAGGCTGAGATCTGGACCCTATAGCTGTGCCAGTGGGGAGTCTTATTGGGGACCTAGAGAGAAAGGGGAGAGACCAGTCCCAGACTGACTGTGATCTCTGTGTGCTTTTAAGGGAAATTGTACTTTACTGTGTGTATGTATTATCCTTTCCTTATATGGACACCTCTCACTAGTGTTAGTGGTGAGGATTGAGGCGCTTGGATTGCTGGGCCAGTGCATGTGCGTCACACTTATAACAGCTAGTAATATGCTAGTATTCTTGAAGTGCCTTAAATTTTGCAGAGCTCACCATTTAATTCCTTGGAATGCAAAACAACAGGTATCTCCGGTTCTTCTGCAATGCAGTGATTCTCAGCTTAACTATGATGTCACACAGACAACCTTTCATAGTTTCATGATTTATCTGTTTTTTTTTTTGGTTTCTGTAAACCTGAGTATGACATTAACAATTAAGAAAATGGCATATATATGAAAGACTGTTACCCAGACATCCTTGACCATTGATTTAAAAAAAAAAATGCTTTTTATGGAAGTAGTTGCCCTAACTTTCTGTTTTAAAGTGTCACTCCTGAGTATCTTGGATTAACTGTATGTTTAAGAAGTGGACCTATAAATATATATATATATATATATATATATATATATAGATTCAGTAGACAATCTTGAAATACTGACATGTTGAATTTCAATATTTCGAGACTGTATAGTCGAAATTCCACATACTCGAAAACCAAAATCGCGACCAGACACACACACACACACACACACACACACACACACACACACACACACACACACACCACCACACAAACACACATACACCTACCTGCCTACATTGCAACAAACAAAACAACACACAAACTCAACATAGCATCACATACAAACACACCTACCCTACCTTTAAGCAGGTGGGCAAGCACCCCTGTACCCCCCATGTGGGGGGGGGGCTGTGCCCCCATACCCCCTCTACTTGTATATACTAACTCCGTGGTCGCACTAAACACACACACACCACCACTACACAGTGACACACTCTAAAATCCCTACCCAATACCCTTACGTAAACACCACTTACCTGAATCCCCAGCTAAATCCACAAACCGCACAACTGCACCACACATCACGAATGCGACACCACGACAGCGGATTTGACATTTCCACATACGAGATAGTGCATTTTCTAGTAACTGCACTTTCGACTATTCAGTTTCGAAATACTGAAATTTGACATTTCAGTATTTTTCGAGATTGCCTAGTGAACCCATAGTCATGGCCGACTCCTGGAGTGATTCCACAGACGGCCACTGCTATCTGTGAAGCTTACAAGGCACAAAGGGAAACTAAAGTAGATTGCCATGTCTTTCATCTGTGTCACTTGTGTGTGCGTGCATACACACACACGCAAACCTATGGACAAGTTAAAGTTCCAGCTTCACCTACTGCATGCCTTTGGAATATGGGAGGAAACTGGAGCACCCAAAGAAAACTCACACAAACACAAGGAGGATTTGAGACTCCACACAGAATGCATGCAGCTGAGAGCTGAGCTGGAAAACCTCCTGCTGTGAGTTGGCAATGCTACCCATTGCACCACTGTGCCTTCTATACCTTTATTGATTTATATATATAAATATATATAGTGTGTGTGTGTGTGTGTGTGTGTGTGTGTGTGTGTGTGTGTGTATTTAACCTTGGAAAGTGTATTGATGACCTGTTCCCTAGTAATGGTTGGGGGGATTGTGGTATGTGGTATATTCTTTTGACTATCAAAGAGGGAGTTGGGGGGGGGATTTGAGTTGAACCTGTCAGATGAAAAGTTGGCAATGGCTTGTGGTTCAGTGTGATATTTCTCTTGAAACTACTGATGTACCTGTAGAAAGTTTGTAGCTGGGTCAGGTGGGCTTTTAGTATCTTAGGCTTTGTTCCTACTACTCTTGGACAAGATTTTTTCTTTTGTTGTATAACTGATTTGATACTGTAATTCCATTTGGCTGGCTTGTCTTTTGAGTTTCTTATTCTTAATATGAGTGGGCACAGCTCACTCTGTGCAGCTATGAGTAAGACTGTAGAGAGATTTTGCAACTAGCTCAGCATATGCTCTGGTGTTTACTGGATTTGGTGGTACTTGGAATTTAGCCAAGATGTCACTTAGTAGAGAAGCTGGCCTTAGAATAGTTCCTAGAGGTTTTTGGTTTTGCTAGGTCCCTGGATCTGATTTTTATTTCATGCAATACTATTTTGAGGTTAGATCTGATGAGTGGTGGCATTATATTGGTGAGGAACATCACTCCCCCACATTCTTGAGTACAAGGTCAAGGATGTTTGCACCTCTGGTAGCTGAATGGACTAACTGCTCCAGGATGCTGGTGTGACATCCTCACTCTGGAACAGTAATCAAGGAGCCTCAGTTCTCACCACTGACACTGGAGAGGGATGTTCACTTGGAATACAAATGGATGCACTCAGTATTTCCAGATGCAGACCTCTCTGCATCAAGCACAGTCTCCTTCAAGAGCACACAGGGAACATAGTAAGCCACAAAGTAACCCACACTATAAAAGTAGCCGACTCCAAATCCAGCTCCAGACAAGTGGAGTACCTCAGGTTCAGTCCTGGAAACACTGTTGTTTGGCATCTACTTCTCTGAAGTACAGGCCAACACTAAGGGACTCTGGCTAACAAAGTTCGCAGATGACTGCAAACTGGGAGCCATTATTTAATCCCCAGATTATGTGGATATTCTACAAAAGGGCCTTACAGAAACAGATGCTTGGTGCCAGAGCCATGGACTCAAGCTCAATGCCAAGAAATGTATAGTTATCCCCTTTGGAAAAAAACATGTACCCGTAAATTACCACATAGGTGACAATGCACTAAACACCAAAAGTGTGATAAGAGACTTAGGGACACAGGTGTACAGTGGTCTCAGCTTCGATAACATCACCACAACAGTCAGGAGATCCTTCTATGTGGCACACCTCATCACTAAGGGCTTTTCATCCAGAAAAAAGGAGGTCATTGTCCCACTGTACTCCTCCCTCATTAGACCCATTATAGAATACAATGCCCCATTTGGTATGTACCTCTCAAGACATCTGCAACAACTGGAAAGGCCGCAGAAATACCTCACTAAAAGAATCACAGGCCTAAAGCAGATGCCCTATGTTGACCATCTAAAAAAAAAACTCCACCTATAAACTGTCTTATATCGTCCACTCAGAGGTGATCTCTGCTGAACATACAAGGCCATGTCAAACCCAGAGCTGTTAGACATGCTACACTTAAAGAAATCCCAGTCCCTCAGAGACACACACTCTAGGGCTCTAAACCTTGTCATCACAATTAGCAAAACATACTGGAGGGGATAGATTCCTGACCCAGAGACTCCCCAGACTCTGGAATAGACTGCCCATACATGTCAAGCAAGAGCGCCTCTTTGGCCCTCTTCAAAAGGTACCTTGATGATTGGATGAGAGATAGGAAATTCACCCCATTGGATGGGAGATAGGAAATTCACCCCGGGGATCATGTCAATCACCCTGCTAGACAAGGGTCCAGGGAAGTAAATACTGTGGGAAGAAATAGCTAGGGAATTGTTATGGCTAGGCTTGTACAGGCCCTAGGGCCGATAGCCTAGTATCAGCGTATGAATGTAGGATCTGGATTTCTCTATCAGTCTCCCTTCATGTCCCCAGTAAGACTTGCCCACTGGCACAACTTCAGAGTTAAGTCCTTAGCCGAGTGCCCAAGCCAAGTCCTGCACCACTCTTTGTGAAACCAGTGCTTTGTGTCCTTGCTCCAAGTAGCTCAAACACACACCTTAATATTTGATTTACACACACACACACACACACACACACACACACACACACACACACACACACACACACACACACACCTGGGAAAGGCCAGCACAGATTTACTTGCTATGCCCTCTTCTTCCCATACTATAAGGCCATCATCATCAAATCAATGCCATCAGGCACTACGGAGCCATCTACGTAAGGCTCTTCCAATGGTACCCAATTATACTGAGTGAAATTAATATTAATACAAATGGTAAAGACCAAACAGCCAAGCTTTCAGGAGTGGCCAGAGTTATCACCAAATAAATATGTGCAAATTATCTCAAAACTTAAATATTTTCTAAAAAGGACCAGCCACAATGAAAAGTTTAAATATATTTAATAATAAATAATACAAAATGTGAAAATATTAAATATCTATTTAGAGTAAACACCAAAGTTTCAGTCACAGGAAATATTGAAAATAACACAGCTGGAAAGTTTCACACAGATACAGAAAAATAGTATTTAGCTGATCTCAGTATCTACTCCTGATTGACTAAAAGAATTACTCTTCCCCAGTTATGTTACTTACTAATGAAAGGCAATATGATGTGGGTGAGTGTCTTTCTAGTCTGGTTTCCAGGAACAGACTACAGAATACTGAGAGCAATCTCCTTCTGATATCTGAATATTATTTCTGGCTTACAGAAAGACATCACACACATCTGGTCATCTTACTCTGTTACCCGCACTAGTCTCCATCACTAGAAGGTGCCAGGGTTTAGCACCTATGTGCTACAATACACACTAGACCTTTAGCTAAGTTTTATTAAAGCATCTGGAAGCCATAAAACAATAAAACCATTCCACTCTTCCTACAAGAGTTACAGTCTATTCTCTGGCGCACACTGCATCTCTAGCTCTCTTCAAAACTGTGGTATAACATCTTTATGGCTTAACCCATAAAGTAATTTAATTCCAAGAATATTTTTTCAAAGTCAGGGGACTAGCCTCTTCTCTTCCAGAATATGCTGTTACCATATATACATTTAAACAGTTGTAGTAATACATGTACATTTCTTTTCCTTCCAGCAAGGTGCACTGTTGATACATTTTGACACAAGCAAACCTCACAAGTACATTTTCAGCATGAGCATCTCTACAAATCAGTTTGATATACCAATGATATATAATTTACAAAATTCCAGGTAGCTGTGCTGGCATATGTTACACATCCACTGCCCTACCTCTCCTGGCCTAGCTGGCAGTAGCTCTTATCGTAACAGTTGGTATTAATGAAGTTTAGGAATCACTGGACTTGTGCATTAAAAATGGTGTAGGATTACCAGGCTGTTGAGGATTAATTGAGATCCCCCATGAAGATTATATTGCATAATTATTCACTCAAATACACACACACACACACACACACACACACACACACACACACACACACACACACACACACACACACACACACACACACACACACACACACACTCTCGCGTGCCTGCCAACTTAATCCTTAAAGAACCAGACACAGTATGCAAGAGGTGTACTTACACAATGACAGTGGAGGCGAAACCCTTGCATACAAGAGCACATCAGGTTGTTAAAACCACACAAAAAACACCCACCTCACATAACACACAGCACACACTGAGGCACTTAATATCATAGGAGGTTACTAAGCTATTGACCTGGAGGTCATTATAAGCATAGCCATTTCATCCCAATGTAATACCATAGATACTCTAGTCAGTAGCCATGATTGTGTTTAGTAATGAGTGCCCATGTCCATGAGGGTTGTGGGCATTATGCCCAGTATGAATTTACAATACTGCAACCACTCATCCAGGCTCCTTTTGAACAGTGTCATAGAGGTACTGTACTTCACATGAAATGGCAGCCTATACCAAAGATGCAGCAGTTAATGGGAGACGAATCTTTCCCTCCAGCACATCCTATTCAAGTCACAGACCATATTTAGGTCCCTGGAATGGGCCGCTCTAGTCCTGTTTGATTTACTGATGTGCAGCAAATTCATTAGGTTTGGATCGGAGATTGTTCTGTAAGGCAGGCATACAGTGGATATAGAAAGTGTACACACCCCCATTAAAACGTCAGGTTTTTGTGATATAAAAAAATGAGACCACACTAAATCATTTCAAAACTCTTCCCACCTTTAATGTGACCTATAACCTGTACAGTTCAATTGAAAAACAAATCTGTTGGGGGAAAATATAAAAAATAAATTTACAATAAGCTGGTTGCATAAGTGTGCACACCCTTAAATTAATACTTTGTTGATGCACCTTTTGCTTCAATTACAGCATTCAGTCTTCTTGGGTACACATCTGCCATCAATTAAAGAGACTCTGATTAACCCCAAATAAAGTTCAGCTGTCATAGTAGATTTTCCTGACATTTACTTAGTTGCCTGCTACAGCAAAAGCCATGGTTCGCAGAGAGCTTACAAAGCATCAGTGGGATGTCATTGTTGAAAGGTATCAGTCAGGAGAAGGGTACAAAAAAATTTCCACAGCATTGGATGTACCATGGAACACAGTGAAGACAGTCATCAAAAAGTGGAGAAAATATGAGACAACAGTGATGTTGCAAAGAACTGGATGTCCCTCCAAAATTGATGAAAAGACCAGACAAAAACTGGTCAGGGAGGCTGCCAAGAGACCTACAGCAACACTGAAGGAGCTGCAGGAATTTCTGTTAAGTACTGGTTGTGCACTACATGTGACGACAGTCTCCCGTATTTTCCATATGTGTGGCCTGTCTGGTAAGGTTGCAAGCAAGAAGCCTTTTCCTACACAGAAAAACATCCAGGCCCGGCTAAAATTTGCAAAACAATACATAGTCTCCCAAAAGCATGTGGGAAAATGTGTTATGGTCTGATGAGACCAAGGTTGAACTTTTTGGCCGCAATTCCAAACTGTACATTTGGCACAAAAACAACACTTTGCATCACCAAAAGAACACTTTCCCCACGGTGAAGCATGGTGGTGACAGTATAATGCTTTGGGATTGCTTTTCTTCAGCTGGAACTGGGGCTTTAGTGAAAGTGGAGGGAATTCTGAACAGTTCCAAATACCAGTCACTTTTGGCCCAAAACCTTCAGGCGTCTTTAGAAAGCTGAAGATGAAGAGGAATTTCACTCTTCAACACAACAATGACCCCAAGCATCCATCCAAATCAACAAAAGAATGGCTTCACCAGAAGAAATTTTAAGTTTTGGAATGGCCCAGCCAAAGCCCAGACCTAAATCCAATAGAAAATCTGTGGGATGACCTGAAGAGGGCTGTGCACAAGAGATTCCCTCACAATCTGACAGATTTGGAGCACTTTTGCAAGGAAGAGTGGGCAAATATTGCCAAGTCAAGATGTGCCATGCTGATAGACTCCTACCCAAGAAGACTGAATGCTGTAATTAAAGCAAAAGCTGCTTCAACAAAGTAAGAGTTTAAGGGTGTGCACACTTATGCAACCAGATTATTGTATATTTTTTTAATATTTTATATTTTTCCCCGAACAGAGTTGCTTGTTTTTCAATTGAATTGTACAGGTTATAGGGCACATTAAAGGTGGGAAAAGTTTTGAAATGATTTATTGTGGTCTCATTTTTTTATATCACAAAAAACTGGCATTTTAACAGGGGTGTGTATACTTTTTATATCCACTGTAAGTATCCCCTAAGAAGTCTAAACGATGCAGAATATAGTGAAATGGACTTTAGTCGGTCTGTGTAAGGCACGTGCTGGAGTCCCTTGATCTTTTTTGTTAGAAACCTCTGAGGTCAATGCAGTTGTTGCAGGTGCTTTGTATTGTACATGGCAAAAGGGACATTATACTCAGTTATGGGCCTGATTAGTTACGTGTATAGAGGGTTTATAACCTCCTTTTGCTCTAGAGGCTATGCCTATGCTAATCAAGTGTGTTACTTAGAAAGCTTTCTTTACTACAGTAGACACGGGGTGGCATGGCCCCCACATGCTGAAGTGGGCCCCACAGCCATTTTTTTTGTGGGCCCCAATAATTATATTTATAAAAAAAAAAACAACAAAATTATTGGAAAGTGTACTTTCTAGTTTTCATTACAGCAATTTTTTCAATTATTTTTGAGTAATTGACTTTTTTAGCAAAATCATTTTCTATACATAAAATTGCCAAATGATTAAGCCATTCTTGGCTAGTGGAATTTCTTTGCCATGTTTTTAATGAGGTTTCCAATTTACTGAACGATCTCTCAGCCGACGAGACAGTTACTGGAATAGTACAAAATAATTTCAATGCAAGGCAAATATTACCAAATATTTCTTGCAGATTTTTTTTCATATATTAAATTAAGAAGTTTAATTGGTGACCTTTCCGAACCAAAAACGGTCTTGTGGATTGTTTTAAGGTGAAGTACTTCATTTTGTAAGCTTTTACAAGTATTGCTACTTTTGTGGTTAGCTGATCTTTGTCCAAATCCTGAAAATTTAAAATTGGAGAGAATAATTCGCAAATAGTATTCGCTGCTTCAAATCTTGTGTTTATATCGTTGATAATAAAATCCAACATTTGGTACATGACAGAATTTCGGAAGTCTTCTTCACAATTTTCAGAATTTGTGCACTTTTCAGGAAATTTGTGATTTCTATTGCTGCAGCAACTGCTTTAGCTTCATGAACAATGGTTTCCCATGAATAGCGCAACATCTGAATTTCTTCCACTAAGTCTGTTACCAAGGTGGTCTCTATATCAAGAGGTAATCCTTTGCTTTGTATGACAATATTCTTATTATCAATACTGGTTAGTATTTTATGCCAGAATGTTGTCATCAACAGACCTTTATAAGAACTGAAATATTTCTTCAAACCTTTAAGCATATTTAGTGCTGAAGGAGTTAATCCTGTAGCCATCTCACTAAAAATGTCATCTACCTCAGCAAGTACACCGGGGTAATTTTTGACGATTGGACGCACAGCTTGAATTCTTTCCCTCCATCTAGTTTCTGACTCTCTTTGAAGAGGTAATGGTATGTGTTTTCTAAGTACCTCCCAGCGTGCAGGACTATGAGTGAAAAAAGTGTACCAAGCTCTTTATATTTCCAAAAAATGTTATAACATCTCGATTAATTTTTGCAGTATTCACTCCTACGCGATTTAATGAATGTGGACCACAGGGAGAGAACACTGCAAATTTGTTCTTTTCTAGGATGTGGGTTTGAACACTGATTACTTTACCACGCATATTGGTGCTATTATCGTACCCTTGTGAACGGCAATCTTGAAGAGATATATTGTGTTTTTCAAGAGTAGCAAGTATCTTCAGTTATTTTTTTGTTAAGTTTTCCCAGTAAAATTTATGAATTTGATGAAACTTTAATTTACTTCAAATTCGTTTAAATCTTTGTTTTGAAATACATATTTGAGAATCAGGACATTTTTTTCATTGTGCGAGATATCTGGTGTTGCGTCAACAATTATGCCATAAAAAATTGAGTCCCTTCTTTGATCCAGAATGGTGTTACGAACTTGGTCTGCACAAAGGCCTATAAACTCATTTTGAGAATAACACGACAAATGGACAGATCCTTTCATATTTCTTCCTTCTTCTGTCTGATTTTGTTGAACTTTAGCAAGGTGTTATGTTACTTCATCATATTTTGCAATTAGTTCCAAAAGCCCTAAAAAAATTTCCATTGTGGACATTTCCAGTTGTGTTCTCTCCTTGAAACGCCAAACCTCTAAATGCCAAAAAAAGTTTTACATCTAAAATTTGTTGCAGAATAGCTTTCCACTTGGTTGTGTCAGACCGAAGTTGGAGTTGGAGGACTTTATCGATTCCATGTCCTTTTAATGAATCCAAAAGGCATTTCCAGGCTACGTATTTTTTGCTATGTTCAGCACTATTTTCATGAGATGGCAAAATGTCATATAAATTTTTACAAGGTTTATTTTTAGGTGAAAATCCTTCTTGAGCTAAACAGCTTAAATTTTTGTTAAGTGGATCGCAGAAAAGTCGAGATGGTAGGCAGTAAAGAATTTCTTTTGATGCACTCCTTGTTAGCCATTCTCTTGTAAAATGTTCACTTGTTCTATTATTTTTCATTTTTTTACATAAAAGAAACTCTTGGAATTCTCTACCATTAACATCCTTTGGCAATTTCTTATATATCTTTTGGAATTCTTGAAAGATGGTGAGTTGGTACGGTTTCTTGTTGCAGGTTATTTGAAATTACTCAAGGCCACGTACCAGGATCATTGTATTTTACATCAGGATTTTCGAAATGATGTGTAACTGAAGTATCGATTGTATCATGTTCTTTCACAGTTAGTTCTTCTTGAGGTTTCTCATTTCCTTGTTCTATGACAGTTGCTACAGTGGCAGTTGCTTCCTCTTCAACTGATTTTTGAATTTCTGATTTCTCATAATCGCTATCTTCATGAGTAGTACTATGCACTGAATTCTTTTCGTCACCATATTTAAAGAATTTTGTTATTGATTGATGACCGCATGATGCTTTCACTTCTTTTTCGTATTTGTTTCCTTTTCTGTTCGCCAGACTTGTGCTTATAATTTGAAGCCGACATGGCTTTACTTTTACTTGTTCATTTCTATAAAAAAAATAAAACCCAAAAATATCTATTTAACTTTTTCAAAATGAACATATCCATAAACTACAGGATGGGTGCAAAGCAAAAATATTTACTTACGTTTACGAACATATCTCTCAACCTGAAAACATTAAAAATCTGGACAAATGGACAAATGGCCACGAAAAATAGGTACAAATCTGTACGCTAATTAGCACAAAATCTGCTTACCTAATTATGTAACCCCACCCATTCCAATAGAATTGTGGGAAACCAACTTTCAAACACAAACTGAAGAACAGACAACCAAAATATGGTCCCAGAGTCCCCCCTTGCAGCCATTCCAATGTCCCATTACTTGGCTGTTTCACTCTATTTACCATAAACACTGGAATGTGCATACTGCTTTACTTCTACAATGATTATTTGGAGTTCATTTAAAACTTTTTACATTTTATAGTATAAACACTAATGGACATCTGCTGAACAAAGCAGTTCAGTCTCAGAATGAAAATGGACTTAGCATCAAAACTTCTCTGCCCTTGAAACTCGCATTCATTGAAACCCAGACACTAATGCTTAAATAAAATTGCTGCTGCCATAACCACTCCGCTTACTGAGTGTAACATTTGAATTAGAAAGCTGAGGCGCTGCTGCCAATAATGAACCACACACATTGTGTGAGTTGCATGCTTAAATAATATAGCTGCTCGCATACCTCTCAACTTTACAGATTTCTGCAGAATGTCCAGATTTCTGCCTAATATTTTTGGTCAGTTTTTCATAAAATTGTGGCTTTATAGCAAATCATTGGCAAATCACTGAAGATTTAAGTCAGAAAATAATGTCAGACATTTGAGTTTCAGACTTCATATCCTTCAGAAAAGTAATATTAAAGCGCATCCTGTTCTATCTACTTTCTAAGTTTGTAAGTACAATATTCAAAAATTGTCCCTATCTTTGGGCCTTTGTCTCCCCCCCCCCCCCATTATTTATGGCTTTGTCCAGATTTCTTACTCTAAGAGGTTGAGAGGTATGCTGCTGTCATAACCACTCTGCTTACCAAGTGTAACATTTGAATTAGCTGCATTTTCACACACACACACAAACTAATGCTTAAATAAAATAGCTGCTGCCATAACCCGACCAGTGTGCAGCCGCAGGCAGCCATATCTTGCACAAGAATCTACACATCCAAAGACCAGAAATTCAAAGCATGGCATGCATGGCTATTTATTTTTTCACACTAACAGTTACAAAAGAAGATTCATGGGTTCTGCAACACATGCCTTCAAAATAAGTAATCCATTAACCTGACATAAGCTAGTAATAGTCATTACTCAAAGTAGCTGTTATTCATATACTTTTAACATTCGGATACTCTGGTTAAAAAAAGTTTTTGTTTTGACACAAAAATAACTGATAAACTTCCAAAAAAAGAATAACATGAAAAAGGTCAGTTAAATCAAACTTCCAGCGTGAAGATAACATATTTTATCATATATATATATATATATATATATATATATATATATATATATATATATATATATATCCAACTGGCCATTAGAATAAAACAGTACAGAGGCAGACAAAGATAAAAAAGTCATATTGCTTTATCAACATAACAAGTGCCTAATTTCAGTGGAGGCGCAATTCACTGATTGATTTATTCCTACTGTGAAGTGAACGATACTATCTAGTACTGACTACATTGAGGTGTATACATTTTTTTCTTACCTGTTAGATCCAGTAGTGTGCTTCACAGTGCTATCAACTACTCAGTTCTCAGGCTTCTGACTCGTCTGTCCCATCCCTCTCTCTTTAGACCCTATCTAATTCTCTACTCTGTTGCAGGCTTGCAAAGTAAACTCAGCCCAGAGCAGCGCTGAGCCAAATTCCAATAGGTTGGCAGGCTGCTCACGAAGCCGACGTCACTGTGCACACCTCTGCGTGATGTCAGTTTGAAAAAAAAAAACTGGGAAATTAAGGGGTCCCACTCTGGAATCGTGGCATCCTATTATTTGGACCTCAATCTCGCTTGAATTATTTTTTGTTTGTAGTCTGTTTTGTGTGCCATGTTATGTTATGTGTTGTGAAATGAGAAAACTTAGAAACATAATCATTATACTATAAGATCACAGAGCATTTGAATGCATTTTTTAAGCTTTTAGAGATACTTGAAGGGTTTTCAAAGTCTTACATGTGGACTTTATCATTCCCTGTACTTATTGTCATTGTATTAGTATGTTTCTCAGAATTAATGTTTTAGGAAGACTGAGGTATACAGCATTATTTTAGCATATCTGATTTAAAGGAACTGTGGCAGTAGGTCCTGTACTCTACCAGTACTGAGGCATCTGTAGATGTGCTGTGTGAACCTACTACACAAAACATCTACCAGTATCAGAGAGTATAAAACAGGTGACTGCATTTGAGAAAAGCCATACAGAGACACTATGATCTAACATTCAGTGAAGCATAACATATTTCAGAACATACACGCAATGTATGACAGTATAAATGCATTAAGTATTGCAGAAACCTGGGGAAACCAGTTAGTATAAAGAGAAAAAGGCTGCACTGTGATAACTGCTATAGTAAGATATTTGGTAACCTCTGGTAACACTATCAGCAGACCGCATTAATGCTGGTTTAGTGAGTTTACCATTTTAATTTATCAGTTAATAAACACTGTAACCCAGTTATATGTTTCTGTCTGCATAACAGGACACTGTTATTAATAAAACTGAAGCCATTAATGTGTATTTAGTTTTGCAAAATTTGCCCAACACTCCTCACATAGTGGAATAAAGATCTGCCTGTGACTCTGGCAAACTGAGTTTGATTAGTGACTTGAGCACCTACTGGAGCTAGCCAGATTGAATTAGCCTTGCCTCTTCTGGAGGGAGAGAGATGGGCGTATGCAGGAGACACAACAGTTCACAAGCCCTGGTGGTGATATCAGTGCTGTAACAAGGACAGCTATTATAGAGGTAGGTGAAAAAGAGGGACACACCTCTCCCTCTCCTCAATCCTCAAAACCTGTAAAAACTGATAGATTCGGTACGGTTGAGAGGTCAGCTTACGAATCGGCACGATTCCAGCTAAAATCAAATCTTTTTTGATTGGAACACACAAAGTAGACAACTTGAATAGAAACATTAGATACGGCTCAACCACGTTGTTTTTTTGTTTTTTGTTTTTTTTGTAAAACATGCGGCCATATGACACAAAGGATAAAAGTATATCACATGCTCATACTATACCAAAGCAGGCTAGAAATATCCCCGAACACCCAACTGGCTCGCGTCACCCGCTCTGCCGCATTGATGATAATAATAATTGAATCGTGAAGTTTGAAAAGGGCCCATCTCCACAATTGAAAAAATATGGATATGGGCCCTTTTTGAAATTCACAATTCAATTGTATGAATTAAAGTATAAATTTTCAGTGGTCGAGAAATTTCAAAAAGAGGTTTTAAATATTTTTATGTTTTGACTCATCACACTGGGCCCCCCTTATCCCGGACCCCCAGGCTACGGCCCTGTCAGTCCCCCCCTTGTGGGGGCCATGCGGGGTGGTCAAAGTTAAGGTCGCAGTCTACTTGTGATCCCACATTCCTTACCACTTCGTAGGTATGTAGGGTATTGTTGTTAATTCTATAGTATGAAGGGACATTGTTTTTACTGAAGGGAATGATGATGCATTTCTTTACTTTTAGTCTGAGACCATTACTAAGACATCAGTCATTGTCCTGCGTAAGATCCTCCTGAAGTATATTGACATCATTTGGGGATTCAGTAATTGCACCTAGATGTTCATCGTGTTACACTGCTGCAGTTATTACACTTGGGTTATCCTGCTGTCAGGCGGTCCTGTAGTCGGCCAGAGTTCCAAAGTCTTGGTCCGGCGTCGGTTGCTGTCGCTTCTTCCCTGACGTCAGTGCGCCAGGGGTATATAAGATGCATCCGACACCATTTTCTTCAGTCTTTCTTGCCGCGCGGTGCCCGAAGCAGAAGCAGTTCGCAAGTGTCGGTCGACTCCTGAGATTTTCGAAGTCGAATTTCAGATCCGAAGTCTTCAATGAAGCTAAGTACCCCGTTGGGGAAACTTTTTTTCTTGCCTCAGACCGATGTCAGAAAAAGTTAATAATTGTATTTCTTGTGGGAAGCAAATACCTCATAAGGACTTCCACTCTTACTGTATTCCATGCCTAGGCCCTGATCACGATGTCACTAGTCAGTTCTGTGCTAGATTTAACAAACGCACTATAAAAAGACGTTTTGATTTTGCTTTGCACTACTTTGGCCGAAGGTTTAATTATATTATGCCGTCTGATTTACCGACGACCGCAATACCGAAAAAACGCAAGGACAGGGATAAAGACAGGCATCCAAGGTCCAAAACCGACGACGATACCTCTTCTAGGCCAGTCGCCGGTTTGCCACTTTCGCAGCCCCTGACACCCGCTATCTCAGAGCCACAGGCCGCCTCCGACTCCCACGTGGAGACAACCAGGCCTCTGGAAACTCAAGGTATTGGGCCTACGGAAACTAATCCCTCAGATGGGTCTGGAGCCACTGAGCAGGCATTGGCTTCTGAGGGTGTTTATAGATCTTCACAACTTACCATTAAATGGCAGCCAAGACAAAAGTACCATTAAAGACAAAGAAACAAGTACAGCATTCTCCTGAACAGTCCTCCATGCCTAAGAAACGGATGCGCAAAATGGCCGAAGACCTCATTACTCTAATCAGGGGTTCCCATCCCCCTCCTGAGAAAAGGCCTAGACAGGATACAGAGTATGATTCCTCTGATCAGGTTTCTATTTCCTCTGATTCCTTTTCAGACTAGGGATACTCTACCCCCCTATGAGGACTCTGATGCTGAAGAATCTATCCCCTCAGCCTCTCCTCCTGAGGATTATTCTTTTGAGGAAACTTTACATACCATGAGGGAGCATTTCCATTGGGAAAGTCAGGATTACTCAGAATCCAAGAAAAGGCTCTGGGATTTCCTTTTATTGCCTCAGCACAGGCCCCTGGCTATTCCGCCTGTGCTAGATATTGTGGATGATGTGTTCTCTGAATTCAGCTTATCTCCTTATTCTTTGCCCCCTGCACCAGCCAAGCCAGATACGTATTATAGAGTTCCTGACTCTCACAAGTTTCTTTATAAAAACCCTTCTGCTGATCCAGAAACTATTTCCCAGGGTCCAAAAGGGGTTAAGGCTTCCATTGCAAAAAATCCAGTACCCTCTGACAGAGATTCCAGAGCTTTGGATAGATGGGGGAAGAAAGTATACACTTCTGCAACTTTAGCAGTAAGAGCTTTAAATTGCCAGTTTCACATGCTTAAGTACCAACAATATTTAATGGCTCACTTAAAACAGAAAATGCTTGCAAGCTCAGAAGCTCCAGATTGTAAAGAAATGCAGGATTTATTGCACGCAGTTGAAGAAGTGGGAAAACATACTCTGCAATGTGGTTTTGATTCTTTAGAGGCCTCTTGTAGAGCCGCAGTTACAGGTTCTGTGATTCGAAGACATGCTTGGTTAAAAGAACAGTGTTTACCTGATCATGTTAAGGCAAAATTATTGGATGCTCCTTTACAGCATGATACATATTTGGTGTTAAGGCAGAAGAGGTGTTAAAGAAAATGGAGGATAAAGCTAAATCTATGGAAACAGTCAAGGATTTTTTACAGGTACAGCCACCTCGTTTTAGCAGAAATTGGAAAACAAAGAATTGGTCCTTTCCAGTGTCAGACAGGCCACAGAGAGGCAGATACAGACGCCCAAGAGGCAGAGCTCAACCCCAAGGCTCAAACAGACATTGACAGTGGGGCACCTCAACCCCAAAAGGAGGTGAGGACAAGTCTCAACCTTACAGAAAACAGTCACAATGACTTTCCCCTTCGTACGCCAATTACTTCCCTTTTGGAAGCCCCCTTAGGGGGAAAACTAACACTTTTTTTCTCAAAGCTGGCAAACAATCACCCAAGACAAATGAGTTCTGAATATTGTGTCTCAAGGTTACAGGTTCCACTTTCATACTTTACCAAGGCTAAAAGGAATGCCAGACCTGCCACAAAATCAATGGGCAGAGGCACAAAAACAAATTTCAGCCCTCATGGACATGAAAG
The DNA here is from genome assembly GCF_019279795.1 of Protopterus annectens. Lineage (NCBI taxonomy): Eukaryota > Metazoa > Chordata > Ceratodontiformes > Protopteridae > Protopterus > Protopterus annectens. The sequence continues at coordinate 1,561,070,211 of NC_056729.1, read as the reverse complement.
CTATTCAAAAAGTACCACAGCAGATACGAGGATTTTACTCTAGGCTCTTCCTGGTCCCCAGAAAGGACAAGGCCTGGAGGCCCATACTGGACCTTTCAATTCTAAATACTTACCTGGATATTCCGAAATTCAAAATGTTGACATTACAGCAGCTTCTATCCATGCTGGGCAAGAAGGCTTGGCTTGTTACTCTGGACCTCAAAGAGGCATACCTGCATGTCCCTATCAGACAAAATTGCAGAAGATACCTCAGATTCAAAGCTGGTACAATGCACTACCAATTCTCTGCACTGCCCTTTGGCTTATCTACTGCGCCCAGGGTCTTCACAAAGTGCCTGGCACCAGTAATTGCATTTTGCAGACAAAAAGGAATTCAGATATATCCATACCTGGACGACTACCTCATTCAAGCAGAGACAAAGGACATTCTTCTACAACATCTGGTGTTTGTAAAAAGGTTGTTCTTTTCGTTTACTGTGTACCCTAGAGAAATTAAGTCAAAACTAGTGCCCTCACAACAGATTATATTCCTGGGTGCCAGCTTAAATTCAACAGCCCAGATGGCTTACCTCACGCCAGACAAGTTCAACTAACTCAATATTTTCAATTACTGGCAAAAAAGTCCCATCTCCCTGCAAGAAAAATTCTGCAGGCCCTGGGATTCATGGCATCCTGCATACTACTAATACCATATGCCAGACTGCATATGAGGAAATTACAATGGCACCTAAAAAGTGTTTGGACTCAACACTCTCAACACTCTCACAGTTTAGAAGCAGTAGTACCAATGATTCCCTGCCTATAACAGGAGTTTCAATGGTGGGCTCAGGCATTTCACCTAAATAAGGGTCAGCCTTTCACCCTACCCACAGCCAGGCAGACTCGAACAACAGATGCTTCGGATTACGCCTGGGGAGCACACATGGGAGGAAAATGCATTCAGGGCAAGTGGACCACAGACCAGATGCATCTTCACATCAATCAAAAAGAGATGTTGGCTGTTCAAAATGCCCTAACAGCTTTCAAGGATCTTCTGCATCCAGGACAATTACTATTAAAGACAGACAACACCACAGTAATGTGGTACATAAACAAACAAGAGGGCACTCATTCTTATCCCCTATGCAAGCAAGCTATGACCTTGTGGAATACAGCTCTAACGTATCAAGTTCACCTGCAAGCACAATTCCTGCCAGGAAAGAAAAATACTCTTGCAGACGATCTAAGCAGAAATATCATGGACCCTCACAAATGGAAATTGAATCTACAAATATTCAGCATGGTAACGCAAAAATGGGGATGCCCAGACATAGATCTTTTTGCCTCCCCACTGAATTGCCAACTACAAAAATTCTGCACAAGGACTTTTCACAAACAAGCATGGAAAGTGGATGCTCTTTTGTTCAGCTGGAAAAACCTAAAAGTTTATGCCTTCCTGCCACTGCCTCTTCTTTCAAAGGTACTCCTAAAAGCCAGACAAGAAAAACCACAGATGATCCTGATTGCTCCAGACTGGCCATGCCAGCACTGGTACCCTATCTTAAGGAACTTAGCTCAAGGCCCACCATGGATTTTGCCTCAAATTCCACACCTTCTGACTCAACAAAACAATCAGAACCTGCACGGTCAGCTCAAAACCCTAAACCTGGTTGCATGGCAGATTCATTAGTCAAACAGGCAGCACCTCTCTCTAAAGCTGTTATGGATGTCATTTTGGAGGCCAGGAGGCCTAGCACCAGGAAAGCTTACTCAGAAAAATGGAAGAGATTCTGCGCCTGGAACCAGGCTCAAAGCCTTGACTCTCTTGTTCCAAACATTCCTCAGATTTTACAATACTTAACTGAGATGCTGGACAGAGGCCTATCCTTCTCATCAATTAAGATACACGCCTCTGCCATTTCAGCACATTACAACACGGATCCTCCTTTATTCTCTCATCCCTTGCTAAAGCAGTACCTCAGAGGGGCTAAAAACATAAGACCGCCCCGGAGAGCACCAACACCAACTTGGGACCTCCATTTCGTTTTGGAAAAACTAACCCTGCCACCTTTTGAGCCAGCCAATACAGCCGATCTAAAATTTTTATCATGGAAAACAGCTCTGCTCCTGGCAGTAACTTCAGCACGAAGAGTCTCAGAGCTACAGGCATTAATGGCAGTGGAACCTTTTATAATTTTTCATCAGGACAAGGTTTCTTTAAGGACAAACCCTACCTTTATGCCAAAGGTGGTATCTAGTGTGGCTCTTAACCAAACCATCCAATTGCCAACCTCTTATCCAAACCCCCAGAATAAAGGGGAGAAACTTCTGCATTCTTTGGACATACACAGGCAGCTACACTTCAACTTGGACAAAACAAAAGCTTTCAGGAAAACTGAGCAATTGTTTGTAGCATATGCTGCAGGATCACAGGACAAGGCTATCTCTGAGTAGACTATATCCAAATGGATAGGACACTGTATTCATTACTGCTACACACAGCATGGAAAATCAGTCCCAAATAACATTAGGCCACATTCCACCAGGGCAACAGCCACTTCAACAGCCTTTCGCAGAGGAGTACCTACCAAGGAAATTTTGGAGGCTGGAACTTGGAGTTCAGTACACACCTTTACCAAGCATTACCACCTGCCTCTCTACTCTAAATCCAGAGCAGGATTTGCCACTGCAGTTCTGCAGGGCCTCATAGCCAATCCTAACTCTTTATAGTTCAGCCACCCAACCTTAGCTTTGGGATTCTACCCAAGTGTAATGACTGCAGCAGTGTAACACGATGAACATAGTACAGTTTTGTACCTACCATAAATGTAGATGTTTGAGTGTTCACACTGCTGCAGTCCAGGTTACCCTCCCTCCATCCCCTCTGAACTAGCTGGACTTATCTATACCTTTCTATCATATACAACCTTTGGGGTGTATTTGCTTGTAACTGAAGGTACTGCTTTTATTTTATATGTATAATTTTTATTAGCAATATGTATTGCCTACCTACTTGGGGGCACCTGACATCTGGGGCAAGAAAAACTGAAGAAAATGGCGTCTGATGCATCTTATATACCCCTGGTGCACTGACGTCAGGGAAGAAGCGACAGCAACCGACGCCGGACCAAGACTTTGGAACTCTGGCCGACTGCGGGACTGCCTGACGGCAGCATAACCCAAGTGTAATGACTGCAGCAGTGTGAACACTCGAACATCTACATTTTTGGTAGGTACAAAACTGTACTTTTGCAGTCGTCCACAAACTTGGTCAGCCACCGCCTTAGTGTTGGCCTGAACTTCTGAGAAGTATATACCAAACAGTAGGGGGCCCAGCACTAACCCTTGTGGCACCCCATTTTTGACAGGTCTGCTGGTTGATGTGGAGTCGCACACTTTGATAGTGTGTGACCAGTCTGTGAGGCAGTTGACAACCCATCTTACAACAAAGGGGTTTACATTCAGTTTTGCTAAGTTTATCCGTAATGCCTGAGTGTGGGAGTTTGTCGAAGGCTCAGGACAAGTTGAGGTATGCTGTGTGCACAGATTTGCCCTCGTCAGTGGCCCTGGTCACATTTTTGAAGAAATCCACTGGGTTTAACAGGCAGGATCTGCCCTTGACGAAGCCGAATTGAGTTGGATGCAGGGTTTGGAGATTGCCTATATCTTTATTTGTGGTGATGATGATATGTTCCATGGTCTTACAGATGAGGCTGGTCAGACTTATGGGGTCTATAATTCCCTGGGTCTGTTGCTAAGCCACCTTTGTGGAGGGGAGTAACTGTTGCTGTTCTCCATTCCATAGGAACATAGCCTGTGGTTAGGCTGTGATTGAATAGGATACTTAATGGTGATGCTATTTCATGTTTTAGTTTGTTTAGAAAACAGCCGGGGATACCCTCTGATCCCATGGAGGCTGTTTTTTTAGACAAGGCTTTAATGACCTGCCCTTCAGATATGTAGGGTGAGGGGGAAGTTAGAGGCAAGGTTTGTGATAAATTTGGAGGCGATAAGGGAGTGAAATGTTTCTGTCTGTTAGCAGGTTTACTATCTCTGAGGGATCAGTGTGTGTGATACCGTTAAGGTCTTATAGTTATCTTTGGCTGTGATTGCTAAGTTTTTCTTGCAGTTACCCTTTGAGGATTTGACATGTCTTATTTGCCTGTTGAGGCTGAGGAGGGTGCTTTTCCCATTGTTGGAGCCTTGCCTAAGTTTTCCTAGGCAGCAACTTTTTGCATTTGTTGTAAAGTTTGTTGATGCTGGATTTCCACCACGGTCACTTGTTTTTACTTGGGGCTCTGGCTTTGATTCTCCCTGGAGCAGCTGAGTTTATACACTTATACAGGTGATTGTACAGGGCTTTAGTGTAAGCTTTGGTGTAGTTACCACTTCCAGCTGGGGGTAGGGCCTGGAAAGCATTTCCTAGTAGGGTATAGTTTACCTTGGTGAAGTTTTTTAGTCTGGCTTCACCCTTTGTGAATTCTGGTGTTAGTGCCAGTTCAAATGCAACTGATTTGTGGTCAGATTTAACTAATGAGGGTCCGACAGTCAAGATGGTGCATCTCTTTGTCATGTTAGTGAGGATCAGATCTAGTATGTTTGTTCTTGTTGTTGAGGTCTGAATAATTTGTTCCAGTTCATTTGAGTTAACAAAGTCAAGGAACTCTTGTGCTAGTGAGCTAGGGCTAGAGTAGCTTTCCTAGTTGATGGGGGATAATTGAAATCCCCCATGACCAGAGTGTTTGGCAGTATTTGGATTGACTTCAGTTTGGTCAAGTAAGCCTCATGTGCATCATGATCCATGGAGGGGGATGTGTAACTAACTATGACTTAAATGGGGGTCTTACCCCCAGTAATCTGAACTTGGAGTACCTCCATGGAGTTGTCCTGTCTAACTAGTCGGGAGGTGAATTTGTCAATTATCGATAGAAACTTCACCTCCGTTGGTTCTCACACATTCATTTTGTGGTCTGTGTGTGTGGAAGGCATTGTAGCCTTGCAAGGCCAATGTACTCTCTGAGGCCTTAAACCAGGTTTCTGTGACTGCACAGATATCTACATCCTCCAGTGTAGGAGTGCTTCCAGGGTGTGCAGTTTAAGGTTTAAGCTCATAGCATTTAGCAGCATACCACATGTTTTGTTGCAATTGGCAAATTTCACATCTGCGGTTTTGTTTTTGAGACCTTACCTAAAAAGGTACTGTGGGGGAGGCGAGAGCCTTTGCCAGCAGCCGAAAGCTTAGTGGTGCCAGGTGCAAACCGTCTCTGGCAAAGCAGCAAGGTTTGTCTATCTTGGCATTCCAGGCCGACAGAAACTGGATTCCCTTGGAATGGCACCAAAAACTAAGCTAATTATTGAAATCAATCATTTTTTGTTTATACTGTGGCATCATTCTAGGTGAGGGTAATATGCTGCTCAAGGCTAGGGAAATACCTGCCTGGGACTTGTACTCAGAGAGCTCAGTCTTCATGTAGGCCAGTGAGGTACATCTCAGGTTGTTCACTCCAACATGAGCTGTGATGGCCTCATAATGGTAGTTGTTGCTGAAAGACCTTAGAGTATGCATGATCTGATGAATTTTGACACTGGACAGGCAGTTGACCGTGACTTTCTTCTTATCTAACTTGGTGAGTGGGACATCCATATGTGTCTCACTATGGAGTCTCCAATGACAAGAAAATTTGGTTGAGTGTTATGGAGTACCGCACCCACAGACTCAAAAAACATGTTTAAAACATCATGGCATGATGTTTCCTGCACTTTAACAGCACTCTGTAATTATTTACAGGATTTTAAATATTTTTCCAGACTCTGACCACCTGGAGACTGGCATATTGACGTGGTTTGGATAAATCAGGTTGCCAATCAGTATCCCAGAAATCATTGTTTGGCTTAAAAATGTTCCATCATGCAGGCCTCCGTTTGCCTAAAGTTCCTGTCATTTCATAGGTGTTGCATGCGTACAAAGTACTGAGTAAAATAGAACAGTGTAAGTAACATTCCCTGCTGCTGGATGACTACTTAAAACAGAAACAGTGCAAATGCCACAGAACACACTCAAAGTGCTGTTTACTGCTGCCTTTTTTTCTAATTTAGTTTAAATGGCACTAATTTGTGAGACAATGAATTCCAGTCCATTTACTTCTCCCCTCCCCCATAACACTTAGCTTCCCTAGCTGTCAGAAGTCCTGAGGGTAATTTGACCTGGTAATTCCATTGATTGGCAGATCTCAGCAGGGTGCTTGACTCGTGTAATTTAATCTTTGCTCTAGCATTTCCTTTGTTAGAGGGGACATTTTTTGCTGCACTATAACCATGGCCTTACTTGACTGCAATCACATCCATGGCCTTACTTGACTGCAATCACATCCAGTAAGGTCTTGCTCCAAGGAGCTAAAGAATAAAACATTTACTCTATTAACCAGTTTAGATCTTTATTAATTTAAGTGTTAAGGTATCACTTCATGCTTCCACCTTGTTAAAAATTGAGATTTACATGTGCAAAGTGTGTTGGTATGCAGTGTTTGCCTTCATATGTTTTTACTCCACTGGTTGGTTTGCAAAAAAAACCTTTTGCAGTGTCCCTGGATTTGTCTTTGTACATACAAACCACATTGCTATATTTTCCCCTTCCTTTTTCTTGTGTCCAGAAGTCACTTACAACAAAGTACATTTTTGTATTGATTTTTTTTTTTTTAAATAAAGGACATCAAGGTTAACTTACCTTGAATCAGATAATGGATGCCACTGCAAAGAATCACTGTTGAAATATTTGTGCATGGACAAAATCCCTTACTAAATCAATTTGCCAGCCTCCAGTTCAATTGGTGCTATGGCTTTAATATACTGGTGTGTTTGCTCATGCCTTCCAAATATCTCCACCATTACATACCAGTTTTGCAGTGTAGTAACCACCCGACATGCCCATACACCTTTAGCCATCAATATGCAGCTACTCCTGTTCATGTGAGTATGTGAATTCATTTTCAGACTTAAGATGTGGAAGCTGCACTGAATAATTCTAGGTGTTTGTTCAGGTTTCACATGGTGCTTGCTTAGAGCTACTCTCATATTAAGCCACTATGAATATGTTGCACTGCCACCTCTGATACCAAGGTAATGTTTTAATCTTTATATTCCCGCACTGCACAGTAGCAGTATCTGGTGCAAATACAACAGAGAAGTATGCAAGCAATACACCACCTAAGCATCATTTGCCGTGCAGAATGTACAAGTATGCATACACTACTACTGAATAAAATGAACAGCACTCAGGCTGGGGGAAGGACAAGGGAGCCATGACATCACAGAATGGGTGGGTCTTATTATTTTAGTTAGAATCAGATGACGGCTGTGGTGATGTCACTTTGGGGGAGGGAACTGATTGAAAAAAAAACAAAAAGTACCTGCACTGCCTGGCCTCGATGATGTCAGTAATTGGGCGACTCCAGCAAGCTTTATTCAAACATGAGAGAATCATTTTGTAAGTGAAACCATCACAGTATGAGAAGGTAGGCTTCTGTTACAGAAGTAAGGGGAATTATAAAAATTGTAAATGCTTTATCGTTGTTGCTTTACAGAGGACAATGTAAATAGGGAGGTAAAGGGCCGTGAAGTTGAGGAATACATTAGAGAAACCTGTTGTACTCCTAGGTAGGTGAGACTCTGGTGTTGCTGTGTGTCTTGGGTGCTGTGGGAACTGTTAGTTGTAGCAGTCTTGTGTTTTGGAAGTCTCTGGTGTTTCAATAAGTTTTTTGAGAGAACCTCCATTTATGTGTTGGATGCATACTATCTGTATGAGTAGTGGTACTATGTGCATGAGTAGTGGTGGGTGAGTGGACAACTCCTAAACAACAAAGATCACCTAGACCACCCATTGTCAAAGCTATGCCTCAGCAAGCCCTAAAGCACTAAAAAATACCCAACACCACACATACAGTCACTCAGTGGAGTCCCTAAGGCAAGCAAATGCACTTCGCAGGATGTTTATCATAAGGGACTCGTAAGATGTACTGATGCCCCTCTAACCAAACTGGATGAAGAGAGGATAACTGTTAGCTGCTTATCTGGAGCCAAGATTCGCCAAGTCATGCATGCACTTGAGTCATTACACCACTGGTACCAGTATGATTCTGTCATAAACCATTTAGGTATAAATGACCTGAAATGTACCTCCCTGGACTATATGAAGAGAGATGTTATAGAACTTTCAGATTGTGTCTCAGCTGGTGTGAACTTAGCATTGAGCAGAATATTACATCACCAAGGATACCACAATATGACCAAAAATATTGATTTCAACAACTGGTTGTCTTTCTGGTGTCATTCTTTGGGATCCAGTGTTTGTCAGTTTGGGAGGACATCATTAACAGACCATGTTCCTTTGCCAAGGATGGTTTGCACCATCCCGTCTAGGTCCTTGAATATTGTCTGAAACTTTATCCACCCCATAGTAACGTTTTTTTAGGCAATGTCAAACTGACAAACCTACCAACATAGCAAAATCAACTCAACTGAACCTCAAGGTGTTCTTTCTCATCACCAGGAGTCTAAATAAACAACTACACTTCCTGCAAGCTCTCCTTACACTTGAGAATATAGACAGCCGTGCACTTAGCGAGATATAGTTTAAAGCAGCAGAGAGAGTACCTTGGCATTGCAAGGCTTCAGTGCCTTCTACACTTTTTGTCCAGTAGCTGCACAGACAAGGGCTAAAGGTGAAGGTGTCTGAATAGGGTCTATATTGAATCAGTGAACACTTAAAAAAGCGAACGCTGATTCATCGACCCTATGTAAGCGAAAGCTTACAATCCCGAACACCCGGAACAGTGTTTTTTTCCCCAGGGAAAAAAAATCGCTAGGCCGGTTTTGGGAGTTTACCATTTCCTCCACTGTGGTGCGATCTCAGACTTGGTATATTTAAGTAGGGTGGTATAGGGGGGCAAAGCCCCCCACATTATATACTGTTTTAAGATTTTTTTTTTTTTTTTTTTGTGGAACAGTGATTTTTTTTTCCCCTAGGAAAAAAATCACTGTTCTGAGTTTTTGGGATTGTAAGCTTTCTCTTAAATAGGGTCGATGAATCGGCATTCGCTGATTCAGTATGGACCCTCTGAATATACACCAGTAACAAGCATACCTCTTGGGTGGTCAGACATGATGATGTGCTGGAGTTCATCCAGATCACCATAGACAAAATCCTATATCATATCCTAGCCAGCTATAGGTCACCTTCCATGTCCCAAGAATCTCACAATGCATACTTGGACCTACTGGCGACACTTACTATCCAGCCTAAAACCCTATTCATGGGAGACTTTAATTACCCCTCTATAGACTGGGAATTCTACACTGCCTCAAATCTACAGGCACACAGATTCATGAACTTTGTAAATGCAAACATTTATTTTATTTTACATTTGTTGACTGGGATAGTCCAACTGGATACATGTCCATTTTCAGTGGAGGCCCGGGGAGAAAAGCTCCGTTTATTAACACAAAAACAAGTAATAATAATAATAATAATACAATAATACTAAAACAGAGTGAGAAAAGAATATGGATACATCATTTCACAAGGTTTAACACAGTAGGAATACGCTACCACATGCTAAAGGTGTAACGGCGCGAGAAAAGAATATAGATACATCATTTCGCAATGTTTAGCACAGTAGGAATATGCTACCACATGCTAAAGGTTTAGCTCAGTGACGAGCAGACAAATCTGTACATTATAACATAACTCCATTTGATCAATAGAATGATTTGATCAATAGAATGACTGGCTTGTTAATAATCAGTTGAGTAGAGAAACACCAAGTTGTTGGGTTGGGTTAGTCAAGGTTTAGGCAGAAGCAGAGCCAGTGTGATTTAAAGTATTTTTGAGGCCTTTTTTAAATAGAGGTAGAGAAGATTCTTAGGTAAGAATTGCAGAAAGTAGGTTCCAAATGTTACCAACTGAGTTTGCAAACAGAGAATCTCCTGCTGTGTTGTTGGATTTTAGGGTTAGGACCAATAGTTTATTTGAGGATAGAAGTGGCCTGAGAGTATTATGTGGGCTGATAACGTTCTTGAGAGTTGGGGTATTATCAGGCTGTTTGAGTACTTTGTGTGCTACTATAAGCTGGTTGAACTGCAAAAGGGAAGGAAATTCCAGCCATTCAGGTTGAACTAGGTTGTTGCAATGGTGAGTCCTATATGCCTTACCAGTGGCAAATCTAGCTATATGGTAGTAACAGGAGGATAGTTTGTTGAGGTTAGTTTTGGAAAGGTTGGTATGTACTGGAGAGGCATAGAGAAGAGAGGAGAGAAGATGGGTTTGTGCAATGGCAACCCTAGCAAAAGGGGTGAGGAAAGGTTTGACCTTGTAAAGGGAGCCTAGTTTTTTGTTAATGGACTCAATAGTGTGGTCGATATGCTCATCAAATTTGAGGTTTGTTGTCTATTGATACTCCTAGGAGCTTTGTTTGGTCATCTGGGGAGATAATGGTACCATTGTTAGACTTAATAGTGAAGAATGGATGAGTGGACCTATGGGTAGAGGAGGAAAGTAGCAGCTTGGTTTTGTTAGGATTTAGGAGCAGTTGTCGATTAGTTAGCCAGTTTTCAATGCTATTAAAGGTATTCTTGGTTAAGGATAGGAGATTTGTTTGAGAGGAGGCAGAGCACATCAAGGTAGAATCATCTGCATATTGGATACAGATATATAATATGAATTTCGTTTATGAAGATAGAGAAGAGGAGGAGTCCTAGTGTAGAGCCTTGAGGGACTCCTAGGGTGATTGGGAGATGGGATGACAGCTTATCCTGCCTGCTGTGTATCTATTAGATAGGACTGAAACCATTGTAGTGAGTGATGGTCTAAGAAGACAGCTTTCAGAGTACTGAGCAGTAGCTGATGGTTAACCATACTGAAGGCCTTAGAAAGGTCAAGACAGAGTGCTGATGATAGTTTGTTGTTTCGATTAAGGTTGATGACATTAGTGAAAGATAAAAGAGCTGAAGTAGTACTATGGTGTGGTCTGAAGGCATGCTGCGAGTCTGCCAGCAGTTTGCTTTGGTTGAGGTAGTACATTAGTTGACCCGCGAATCTATCCGTCCGCTCAGTAGAGTACTGGCCTCAAGAAGCAGGTTCCAGAGACTGATTGGCGTTAAGATTTCTCACTGGGTGGGCCAGGAATGCATTTCTAGATGCAGCATTTGCCCGTGGTCCGATGTTGGTTTTCTTGTATTTCTAGAACCATATTTTTGGTCAATGCAGATAACCGCCTTTCAGACCAAACGAGTTTTTTTTGATTTCATAGAACATTTTGTTTCCGAAATAGTATTTAACCGGATGTCAGAAAAGTGAATAAGGTTATTTTGTGAAAAGTTTCTTGGATGTTTGGAAAAACATTTACTGTTAAATGGTGCGAACTGTGGGCCTGCGCGCTTTTTGCCAAGTTTTGCCGCTAAAGGTTGTAAGGAGCCTCCGGCGCCGGTTAGAGTGAGCACTGCGCCAGGTTAGTGCTTCAGCCTAGTAATTGAGTGTGGGCCGCTAGACCGTCGGTTCTTTAGAAAGAACAGTTTAGTTTAGTTTTTTATATGCACCGTTGATGGCCGTCAACAGCGCAAAGGCAGTTGAGGGGAGGCTCAGTGGTTTCCAGAGGTTCTCTCCAGAGCTGGTTCTCAGGTTCTCTCGATCCCTTGCTGTGCCAGAGGTAGGTGGCCAGGAGGTAGCTCTCAGGCAGGTTCTCCTCAGGCACCAGGTTCTTCTTTCTCCTCTGTTGCCAAAACTGCCTAGAGCTTGGGTTTTTTGCCCTCTCTAGGGGAGGTAGTTAGAGCGGGTTCTGTATTGCCAAAACTTCTTTGACTAGAAACAGAAGCTTAAATCAGCTTCAGATTCTGCATGCCCCTTTTGAGTTGTCTCCTAGGTGGATTAAGAGTTTGATAGTTTGAAACAGTGTTCAGAGCATTTTGGATCTGTGATCTCTGATTTGTGAGTCTTCTTGCTTCCCCTCTGGAGGGCTGATCCCACTGAGGATTTTCATTACTCTGAGAGTCTGCACTCCTCAGCAGGAACTCATTCTTTTTCTCCTTTGATTTGGATGATTCAGGAGCCAGGCTAGGAATTAAATGGAAAGGCCAGGGATTACCTGCATTCCTTCCCTGACTCTAGAATTTTTGTTGGCCAGGATTACTTTTGAGGGAGGTGGAAGATGTTTTTGAATGTGGTTCTGAATACTCCTAAGCCTCTCCTCCTGAACTTAAGCACTGGAGGCCTTTTTTATTTGGTTCCTGAACCCTAGCTCTTTGCCTCCTGCTCCTGTTAAGCCTGATAGGTATTATGGGGTGCCCGAAGCTCATAAGTATTTGTTTAAGAGTCTAGTTGCGGTTCTGTGAAAAAAAAAAGGTATACTTAACTGATAAATAGCTTCTGGGCTTTTTCTTCCACTCTAGCCAATAAAGGACTTCCACTGCTTTCTGGAGGAGTGTAAAATATCAGAATGACTTCCTTTCACAATAAAAGGTACTATTCCTTTCTGGCGGAAGGTATGGAGTTGGAAGAGTTGCTGGATTTGCATCATGTGCAGAGTTGCTTTGATTGCCTATTTCTGAGCAAGGTGAGTTACGGGAGTTTGTTGGTTTTGGGCATGTTTGGACAAGGATTTCTTTGCAGCTTACTATGTCTGTTCTCGTTTTGCATGCTCTGGTTGAGGGATTTGAATTTAATGGAGGACTGTCTGAAGTCTGATCAAGTTTGGCCAGGCTTTGGAATGTGAAGTTTGCAAACTGTGTAAGAGCAGAAACTGGCCAAAAAAATGGAGGATGTAGAAGTGTAGCCAACTGTTAAAGATTTTTTTCTAAGCATGGTTGGAAGTTTAGTTTTTAGAGGCCCACTTGTGGAACATTATTCCGCTTATTGCTTCAAGGGTGGCAGGTGGCTGGGCGGGAGGGGCAGACTGGGACCTCCAATGACTCAGCTGGGGTAGGGACCGTCAGAGACTTCTAGGAGGGTAACAGCCAATTTTTCAACCTGTGGTCTGACCTGGAAGGAGCTCATTCCAGTTCAAGACTCATGCCCTTTGACCTTTCCAAGACAAATTACAGTTTTTTATTATTCATCAAGATAAACATTCTATTGTTAGCCAGATTCTCCAGGGTTATTTAAAAATTCAAGACCACAAAAGGTTCTCAATTACTGCAAATGGCTCCACACAAGAAAAGTCCGGTTACAGAAAGTTTCAGCCTTAATCCCCCCCGGGCCTCAGCCAGAAGTCTTCCTCCTCACAACCTAAAGATTTTATTCTCATTGTTTTCCCTCAACAAGTGGGGGAACATCCCAAGACCAATTTTTGATTTTCTTTTTCGCTAACTTTTCTAAGTTTTTTCAACAGTTGGATGGAATTATTACATCTAACTTTTTATCTCCTTCAGGCAGATCACATTCTAGAACTCAGGGACACAAGCTTTTCCTAATCATGCCTATAAGGCTAAGGTTGCAGGATCTGTTCTTTGCGGAGCTTTAAATTATTTACTCGTTTCTATCACTTGTTTTTGGCTTATCGGCCAGCTTTGGCTTATCTCAGGCTTTCCAGTGATAGCTGGCCTCCAGGCTCCAGGAATCTTGGACTTCAAAGAAAAAGGACGACCTTTCCTGAGCCTGGCTCAAGACTTAAAGATTCAGAGGTGCTATCATCTGAATATTATATAGCAAAGTTATGAAGCCAGGGCTCATTTCTAATGTGTGCCGAATATGTGAGGGTAGTGCTAAGATGCCTACAGGCAGTGATGGTGTGAATAAAGCAGTTCAGCAAAGGCCTTTTAACCTTTGGGACAAACAAAAAAGTCTATCACTTACAAAGATCAACTCCTTCAAATCCCCGTGTTGACTGCAAGGACAGTCCTTCAAGCTTTAGGGTTCATGTCATTCAGATAAGCTGGCTTCTGTGCTTCTCAAAATGTATGGACACAGCACTGCCAGGATTTCAATGTATCATTTCAAATGCTAGGAGCCTATCAAAGAATTTTGTGTGGTCAACCAGGATAAAAAAAGAATTTTCAAGTGGTGGGCTCAGGAGGAAATAAGATTTAACGAGGATGCTACCGGCAGATCTTGAGGTCAGTCACGGGGATGGCACATGCCCCCGGGACATTGCTTCTGGGGAGCCATCTAAATGGAAAAGCAACATACAAGATTAGGGGAGCAGTCCCAGCATATGTTATCCACACAGACAAGTTACTTCTGTTAGTTTTCCAGTTGATTCTAACAGCTGAATAGACTTTCTTGTGTTACTTTCCAGTGGTAACAAACAAGGAACACACATGTCATGTGGTACATCAACACATCAATGAACAAGACTGCACATTCTATGCACTAACTCTAGGCACATAATTTTTTTCTGGAGTAGCATACAACCTTTGCAACCATGTTAAGCACAGCAGGGTTTCTGCCATCCTAAACAAAGTCTTCATTGGTACCAAATCTATGAGGCAAATGTGTTGAATGGATCTTCAAAGATGCTAAAACTCGATGGCTATGTATAGACACTCTGCCACAGTATCAGTAAGGAACCACCATACCCAGATCTATTGCACAAAGGGTGGTCTTACTCAGCTTGAAAGTGGATATTTCTCTCCTTCTTTGACAAAAAAAACTTCATGGATGTTCTTTCCTCCTTTGCCTCTTCTTCAGACAGGCCTTTCAAGGTTTGACAAGACAGGCCAAGGATGATTTTGATAGCTCCAGATTGGCCTCCTCAACTATAGTACCCACTACTACTGGTCTACCTGGGCAGTTCTCTATATTGAGTCCCTCAACTTCTTCATCTGTTATCTCAGAGTCAATTCATCATCTCTCCTCTGTCAACATTCATCTCTTCTCTGTGTTTTTCTCTACTCTCTCTCAACAAGTACAGCATATTGAGTCTCACAAGAATAGCAGGTGATAATGGTCAAGGAGTGAGTAAAGAGGAAGGAAAGTGTAATTAAGAGTGGAGTAGAGAATTTGATTTGTACATTTGAATTTAAGAGATTTTGAGCAGAATTGGATTCAAGTTGAGTTATGATGCAAGGTTATAATATCTATTATTATAAGTTTGTCCTTCTCTTCATTCTTGCATTAAGATTCATTTCATTTCACTATGATTTCAGTTCACCATTGTTTTCGTATCCTTTGTTCAAGCAGTTTTGCCAGACCCCCAATAAACCCTCCCTATCTCACGAGAGCCCCTCCTCTGCTTGGACCCAATTGTGGTTGGGACTTACCTACTTTCCTTTTTTGAGCCTATGACTGCCGAAAATTGAAAATACTTATCAGTAGACTGCTTGCTGTTGGCTATTACTTCAGGGCAAGAAGGTTGCAGGCCCTGCAGGCAGTAGAGCCCTTTTTGATTTTTTTTATTTGATTAAGTCATGATCGCGTTATCATTAAGTATGCCTAAGGTGGTTATTAGTGTGGTTTCTAAGTGTGGCTTTTAAACTATGGCTTTTTATGCTTTTATGCAAATAAAGGGGAAAGAATTTTGGAAAAGGACTTTATATACAATTGCACATGTTTGTAATTTAGCATTACTTAAGTTATTCTCAGCAGGAACGGTTGCATTTGTCTTTTGTTTTGTTTTTCTTTTTTGTCGCAAAAGGCAAAAACAACAAAACAAACCATTTTTTTTTGCATTGCATTGCATTACATTTTGTTTTGTTATTCATGCTGAGATTTATTCCCATCATGATTAGCTATCCACTACCTACTGCCGCATTTCACTAGTGGCAACTAAGGGGGTGGGTGAGCAGCTGAGGATTTTTTCAGCAATACTTGAGTTCAGTGCATACTTTCTCTAAGCATTATCTTCCTATCATGGTCTAGTCTGGCCTTTTGTTTTGGCTGGTGTTGGTTGTTGGCTTTGTCAGCTCCTGCTTCTCTATCTCTATGATTTTTCAGCCCTCTCTGCTTTCCTCTGAGTACCCATTAGTACAGGGGACTGCAGCAATAGGGAGCGAAGAACATAGTACAGTTTTGTAATACCATAAATGTAGATATTTGAGGGTCCACCCTCCAATTCCATTCCTCCTCCTGTAGTGTGTGTGGATGGTTTGTGTAGGTGAGGTTACATGTGATATTTTGTATATATTCTTGGCTGTATTGTACATATTTTTTTTTGGTGCAGGTATTTTTTCTTTTTTGTTCTTCTGCTTCTTCAAAGGGCAACTCAAGAAAAAGATTGAGGATATCACGTCATGCGTGCGCACTGACGCCGTGGACGCGTCCCCATCGCCATCGACCGTGCCGCTCTCTCCTACTCTGGGTATTCTGGACGGCGGACTGGACTATAATACAGTAAGGACTGCAGCAATGGGGATCCTCGAACATCTACATTTATGGTAGGTACAAAACTGTACTTTTTGTGGACGCATTTTTCCAAGAATTTTGCTAGTGGTGACAGAATGGCTATGGGTCTAAAGTTGGACAGTTCTATGGCACTACCTCCTTTATGGAGGGATATTGCATGTGATATTTTCCATATTGATGGAATGGTTGCCTCTGAGATGAATCTATTAATGAGGATAGAGAGTGGTAGTGCAAAGGCGTCTGTGGCTAATTGCAGGTACTCAGCAGGGAGGTGGTCAGCTGCTAGAGCAGTGGGTTTTAGTTTTTTGAGAAGGGCACTGATGAGGGTAGTAGGGATAGGTTGGAAGCTAAAGGAGAGATGAGTCTAGGGAAGATTTGAGCTGTTTGTAGTATTGTTGGAGTTAAAGTGGGGGGTAAGGTGGGAGTGAGTTGGGTGGCTAGTACCTGGATAGTTTCAGTAAAGAAGCAATTGAATGTGTTAGCAATTGCCTCTGGTCTTTTGTTAAGGGCTGCTGATGGGATAGGAGTGGTGGTACAGCCTGGATGGAGGAGGTTGTTTATTCCAGCCCAGAACTTTTGAGGTTTGTTTTGATGCTTTTGTTGCAGGTGGGTATAGTAGTATACACCCACTAGAGGCTCCAACATACTGGAACTCATGCTCACAAGTATGGGAGGATGCTGCATGTCTCATCCTGCTTGATAAGGTCCAACTATAAAGGTATCTCAATCAAAATCAACTCCGTTATCTCATTAGAACCAGTAACAGGAACTATTCCAGGCAAATTACCTTTTTTTAAATTATAGTTTGTCAAAATTCAGTGCACCTCTGAACACAGCAGCCTATGCTGAATTGTTGTCAGAAACTCTGTTCAGCCATATGAATGACTGCATAGAGGTTGCTGTACCTACCAGAAGCAAGTCCAGAAGTAGCCCCAAAAATAAACCGACTTTGTGTCATCCCAAATTAAAAAGAATATACCACAAAAGGAAATAAAATGGCAAAATCAGGAAGGGTAATTACTATAAAAGACAAAAACTCCCTCATCAAACTAAATAGGCAACTAAGAGGGCTAATTAGGTCAAGCAAAGCCATCTTGGTGGATAAGATAGCCACCCAGGTGATAGATGACCATAAGGCCATCTACAACTATGTCAAACTTAAAGGGCATTACACAGCAATATGCTGAACTGGTGGTTAATGGTACCACATTTACCAAGCCTGGTGATATAGTGAACCTGTTGGCGGACAAATTCATTTCCATCTTTACCTCCCTTTCACCCCAACCATCCCCCCAAAATATCCTCAAACATAACTCCCCCAATTTTAACTAGGGAGCATGTACTGGCTGCACTCAGTAATGCCAAGAACATGGCTTCCTTGGGTCCAGTAACATCCTGTTGTACCTCCTGAACAGTCTGAAATATGACTTGTCAGTCAAGAGCCAGGAGTTCGTTATTTAACTATATAGTCTTAAAACAGGCCTTGTGCCACATAAATGGAGGACTATGATGGTCATCCCTCTCCATAAAGAAGGACCTTCAACATACCCTGGAAACTACAGACCCAATAGTCTGACAAGTCTTGTTTACAAAGCCATGGAAAGAATTATCTTGGATATCATCAAGGACATAGAAGACCTCCAGATACTGGATCCATATCAGTTTGGATTTGTCAAAGGAAGGTCATGCTTACTGAATCTGGTGGACTTGTTTGGAAAGGTCACTAAGGCAGTGGATGAGGGGAAAACGGTGCATACTGTCTACTTAGATCTGGCTAATGCATTTGATACAATACCCTTCTTGTGCATTGTCAACAAATTTATGGAACTAGGTATAAACCCCTTTATAACACGATGGATAGCTAGCTGGCTCACTGATAGGACCCAGGAGGCTGGAATCTGAGACCTCCTCCTTAAAGAAGTCGATCATCAGTGGAGTCTCCCAAGCTCTGTGCTAGACCCACTCCTCTTTGACATCTACTTCTTTGATGTCAAAGCCAATGTCAAATACTTCTGGCTATCCAAGTTCGCAGATGATTGCAAACTGAAAGCAGTCACTGAATCTCCCCAAGACAAGAATACCCCTCAGGTAGGTCTAACACAGACAAACACTTGGTGCCAAAGCTGTGGTTTAAAACTTAGTACCAAGAAATGCATTATAGTACCTTTTGGGATGTCTGTCACCCTGGGTAACTGTCATCAATAAAAACACCCCCTAAAAGTTGAATCACTGGTAAGGGATCTGGGAACTCATGTAGACAGTAACTTAGGCTTTGACCAACATGTGTCCAAGGTAGTCAGAAAATCCTTTGTTGCTCAAGTTATAAGCAAGGGCATGGCATGTCATTCCAGAGAGGTCATCATTACCACTGTATGCATTCCTCATCAGACCCATCATAGAATATAATGCCCCCTTTGGTATGTACATGACTGGCACATACAGCAAATGGAATGTCTGTAAAGTTTCCCTTCAAAACCAGTACAGGGGGTAAACACAATGTCCTAGGGTGATCATCTCAAAGCCCTGTCTCCTTGCACAGTATTATACAGACTTCTTACAGGTGATCTTTATCTGGCATACAAGGGATCCTTGGCCCCTGTTTTGATGAACCTTCTGCATTTCCGCAAAACAAACAGTATTAGAACTACTAGATTAATAGACCTAAATTTCGCTTGTGACATAAATAGTACATGTTGGAGAGGTAGATATGTTTATCAGAGAATTCCCATTCTCTGGAACAGGCTCCCCTTCCATGTGAAACAGAACTCCTCCCTATCCCTATTGCTTTTTAAGCACAAATTGGACCAGTAGATGGGTAATTGGAAATTCACCCCTGGTCTAGTGCCTATGTGCCTGATGAACAGTCAGTAAATCACCTGCTATATAAATCAAATTTATGAGTCGCATTTGGGTTGCATGTCTAGACTCATAAGGGTGCTAGTGGTCGTTGGCCTAGTACACCCATGTACATTGAAGCCCATATGTACACAGTCCCACTTCACAAGCAGTTACATTTCACATCAGGCGCACCGACAAATGCAATAATAGCTTTTTTTGTAGAGAGCCAAGCTCCTCGTACCAACTGCACTCCTGCAACTTTATATTTGACAACTGTAAGATCCTGCAAAAGTGGGTAAGCGGTGTTTTCACAGTCCCCATTGTACCACAGTCTCACACACCAAAGTAAAAGCACATGTCATTAGGCTATGCCATACAAACCACAGGAAATTCCTATTTTCAGTAAGTTGTACCCTCGACCAATTGATTGAGTGGCACATGTATATTTATCTAACTTCATAAAGACACACACACACACACACACACACACACACACACACACACACACACACACACACACACACACACACACTGACATCAGGATATATTTTACCACCTAAGTTGAGATCCTCCCTAGAATGAGTCAAGTCAGGAACTCTGGTTAACCAAGTATGATGAGTGTAAACTAGGTGTTGTACCTGAAATCCCCTTCTGATATGCAGATGCTACAAAGTGAATTTACATGTTAATAATTGGTGCACTGACAATGGGCTAAAACTAAATGCTAAAGCATACAGTGCTGTTGCATTGGGCAAACATGCCCTTCACCCAGTTTATACTATAAAAACATTCCATCCCAAAATGAATATGACACAGACTTTGAAATGTGGGTAGTTAACTCCCTTTCCAGTGATCGTGATATTGCAGAAGTGGTCAGGAAATCTTTCTGCCAGGCATAGCTGATCACAAAGGATATTTCTTCTAGGTCCAAATAAGTCTTTACCCGTCTAGATTCTGCACTGATCGGGCCTATCTTAAGTACAATATCCTCTTTGGGATGTATCTTGCTACATATATCAAGCGGGTGGAGATATCCCAAAGGTTCCTGACAAAAATGATGTTAGGACTAAAGGATATGAGCTATCAGGAGGTTGGAGGCCTTGTCCTTGTATTCTGTCTCCTACAGACCTCTTAGGGGCAGTGTATACCCTTGCATTCTGAACCATTAGAGGGCAATCCAAGAGCTCTTATTTCTCCACAAATGAAACAGTCCATTGGACACTAGAACCAGAAATCAAAATCTGTTTCAGCAAGTAAACAAATCACAGTGTATAGACAGATTCATCACACAGTGACTCTCCCTTTTTTTGGAACATGTCCTGTTCAGATCAAACAGTGTGACACATTATCTTCCTTGAAGAAAGAATTGAACTGTTGGATGGGTATTCATAAATTCACCCTTGGTATGACTGGCTTATCACTCCTTGAAAAAGGAGGGGTAAGGTCTGAGTTAGTGCTGGCAAGGCCAAAAAGGCCACATGGCACAGTTGCCTTGTACGTTCAAAGATCCTGTGCAGGACAGAGTCTGATTACCATGGCATATCCTATAATCATGCTGGTGTCCTTGCTACAACGTGCAAAACAGTGTTGAGGAGGAACCTTCTGTATTTCCATTAACAGGATTTATTTAGACTTGAGGCAAAAGTACAGTCATACTTTGGATGAAAATTTCATTGATTTGCAACGTAGAGGATTATGCCCATCAAGAGTGGGGTACTGTTGTTGCTCAACGGTGTTGGGTAGTGCTCAAGAGGTGGCTTAAATTCTGAGTAACTTTGTCACTGAAGCCCAAGAGATTGTTCATTGTTACCTGAAGAACATTGCAGCTCAGTTGTTCATTCTTAAAATGTTACAGGTGGTTGGATGGCCAGTTTATTAGGACATGGAAAAACTGGTGAAAAAAGTGTGCTGTGGTAATTTTGGGTCTGTACCACTTAATCAAAAACAGAAGTAATCGAACCACTATTCATCGAACTGTTTACATCGAAGCCTCAAACCATCAAACAAATTTGTAATCAAATATTTCCCAGGACAAAATAACCCATGGCCAATCTAGCGACTGTCAAATAAATAATAAAATTTAAAACCCACTCTGGTAGAGGGCTGTGCTCTCACACCCCTCAACTAAATCTACCAGCTCCGTGATCACACTACAGTGGGGAAAAGGGCAAATTCTAGATGGTGGCCAACTGTTGTTTTGTCCTAGGAAAATTTTCGATTAGAAGTCTGTTCGATGGTTTGAGGTCTCGATGTAAAGGGTTCGATGAATAGTGGTTCGATTGTTTGGGTTTTCGATTATGTGATATAGACCCAGTAATTTAATCCAGATTTATAAATTTTCCAAACATTTTGGCAAGCTGATGGCCCTTCAGGCAAGCACTGCGTAGGTTCTTGAGTCCCAAAAATCTATTTTTGAATTTGAGCTAAGGTACAGGAGATTAACTTTGTCACCCCTTATCACCACTCATGGTTAATTGTTTGTGAACTGAAGTGGTCCCCTCCCTGAACCTTAATTTTACCATCTCCCTCAAGCGTGACTATCACCACAGTGGTGTGTGCCTTGGAGTGGGGTTGACAGTCGTTTGTCCCCATCCTTATAAGGGATTTCGTTGGCTAAGTAGGTTCATGAGACCATATTTCAGTAGTTTGGTATAATGCCTGTTCCTTTGTTGTTGTAGTATGCCTCCTGACTGTATATTCAGCCTGACATTATCTTCTCTGTTGGTTGAGCATTTGCTGTATGATGATTGCTCCTAAACTGGAGTAAGTGAAAGAGGTGACTCATATATGCTAGTTATAGGAGATTTTCTGTTGCCATGTTTGACAGGATGAAAGCTCCAGTGCTAGAGAATGAGAAAAGAGGAAGCGCTCTTTCCCTTCTTGCACCCCTTCTGTAGATCTCTTCTTTGGAGAAGTCTTCAGGTGCAACATATCCTATGTGATCCAGTATGTCCACCTTAACATTAGGACTGGATGCCTTCAGACACTTATCAGCATCAAATGGAATTTCCCAGCCTCAAACTCTTCCCATTGCTTCTGTAATGCACGACACCCCTTGACTCAGCAGATCCCATTTGTTGCATCTACCACTCAAATCAAGAGTCATTCATAAGCTTGCTGATTTATAATTTCAAGAGAGTTTGTGGTTTTCTTTGACCTTTTGTTCAAAATGAGATCTTTCCTTTTTTTTCATATTCTGGCAGTTGGAGTTGTTTTGATCTTTGGTTCAAGGTCAGATCTTTCCTTTTTGCAATATTCTGACAGATGTTCATCATGTTACCCTGCTGCAGTCATCACACTTGGGTTATCCTGCCATCAGGCGGTCCACAGTCTGCCTGAATTCCAAAGTCTTGATCCGGCGTCAGTTGCTGTCGCTTCTTCCCTGACGTCAGTGCGCCAGGGGTATATAAGAGGCATCAGATGCCATTTTCTTCAGTCTTTCTTGCCGTGTGGTGCCCGAAACAGAAGCAGTTCGCAAGTGCCGGTCGGCCGACACCTGAGATTTTCGATTCGAATTTCAGTCTGAAGTCTTCAATAAAGGTAAGTACCCCGTTGGGGAACCTTTTCTTGTCTCAGTCCGATGTCAGAAAAAGTTAACAATTGCATTTCTTGTGGGAAGCAAATACCACATAAGGACTTCCATTCCTATTGTATTCCTTGCCTAGGCCCAGACCACAACGTCATAGGTTGTCGGTTTTGTGCTAGGTTTAATAAACGAACTATCAAACGCTGTTTTGATTTTGCACAACACTATTTTGGTAGGAAATTTAATTATATCATGCCGTCGGAGCATCTGACAACTGGCATGCATAAAAAATGCAAGGATAAGGACAGGCAGCCTAGGAACAAGCCAGACTCCGAGGCCTCTGCTGGGCCTGTCGCCGGTTCTCCGTTTTTCAGTGAGGCGCCTACGCAGCCCCTGACGACCGCAGAACTGGAACCCCAGACAGCTGCGGTTTCTCAAGCGGAGTCTACTAGGCCAACACAGCCATCTTCATTAGGCCCTTCTGACACCGGAGCAGAAGTAGACCCCGGTGCAGTGGAAACACCCTCGGTTGCAGAAAGTGTCTTCAGACCGACTACACTCACCATTAAATGTTATGCTAAGCTTAAAACTCCTTTAAAACCAAAGAAGACTGTACATCAGACTACAGTTCAAGGCCCCATGCCTAAGAAACAGATGCTTAAGATGGCTGAAGATTTGATTACCCTAATCAGGGGTTCCTATCCCCCTCCTAATAAAAGACCAAGACAAGAGGATTATGCTTCCTCTGACCAGGTTTCAATTTCCTCAGATTCTTCTGAGGAACAGGATTACACTTTTCCATCTTATGAAGACTCTGATGCTGAAGACTCTATTCCCTCAGCATCTCCCCCTGAAGACTACTCCTTTGGGGAAACTTTACATACCATGAGGGAACATTTCCACTGGGAAGGCCAGGACTACTCTGATTCTAAGAAAAGGCTCAGAGTTCCTTTTACTACCCCAGCACAGACCACTTGCTATCCCTCCAGTTTTAGAAATTGTGGATGATGTTTACTTGGAGTCTAGTCTAAATCCAGACTCTCTACCTCCTGCTCCAGCCAAACCAGACAGATACTACAGAGTACCTGACTCACACAAATTCCTTTATAAAAGCCCTGTGGCTGACCCAGAAACAATTTCTCAGGGTCCTAAGGGAGCTAAAGCTTCTATGGCTAAAAATCCTGTGCCCTCTGAAAGGGATTCCAGAGCCCTAGGTAGATGGGGAAAGAAAATATACACCTCAGCAACTCTGGCTATGAGAGCATTAAATTGTCAGATGTTCTTCATTCCACATTGCTGCAGTCCTAACCATTGGGTAGTCCGCTGTCCAGTCGGCCCGAATACCAAAGTATATGGCTGACGTCGGTCAAGGCGCATTAGACTGATGTCAGGACGTCAGGGTACTAATGCGCATGACCGACGTCATATCCTCAGTCTTTTTTGCCGCATGGTCCGATGCAGAAGCAGTTTTGCGAGTGCAGGTTGGCGTTCTGAAATTTTCTGAAGTCGGAGTTTCAGACCGAATCAAAGTTGGCTAAGTACCCGTTGGGAACATTTTGTTTTTCTTGCCTCCGTATTTAACGGATGTCAGAAAAAGTGAATAACTGTATTTCTTGTGGGAAACAGATACCTCATAGGGATTACCATACTTTGTGTATACCTTGTTTAGGGCCTGCGCACGGCGTTGTTGGATGCCGCTCTTGTGCTAGATTTAACAAACGCACTATTAAGAGAAGGTTAGACTGTGCCAGGTTAGTGTTTGGGAAGCGTTGTAATTATAAAATGCCGTCGGATGCTCCGGCCGCTTCGATCAAAAGCGCAAGGACAAAGCAGCAAAGCCTAGGGTTGAAGAACCGGCAGTCCCGGACGTCGGTTCTTTAGAAGGCTCAGTGGAGCCAGAAGTTTTGCCAGGAGTTTCTGTGGAGTCTCAGGCAGAGACTTTACTGTTACAGGATGTGCCCTCTCAGGAGGTAGGCCAGGCTGAGGGGCTTCTCAGGTAACTGTTCTTCCCTCTCTTCCTAAGGTAGTTAGAGCCTCTCCTTCTGTTTCCAAGACTTCTTTGAGAGGTAGGCCAAGTTTAGCTTCAGTGGGGCTTCTCCTAGCACTTCAGGTTCTGTGCCTAAGAAACATATGCTTAAAATGGCAGAGGATTTGATTACTATGATTAGAGGTTCTATGCCCCCTCCTGATAAGAGGCCTAGGGTGGTGCCTGAGTTTGAGAGTTTTGAACAGTGTTCAGAGGCTTCTGTGTCTTCTGAAGACTTGCAGGAGTTTCCTCATTATTCTGATTCTGATGTGGATGATTCCACTCCTTCAGCTTCTCCTCCTGAGGATTTTTCATTTTCAGAGACTCTGCATTCCATGAGGGAGCATTTTAAATGGGAAGGCCAAGATTTCTCTGATTCCAGGAAGAGGCTTCGCGAATTCTTGTTTTACCCCAGCATAGGCCCTTAGCTATACCTCCTGTGTTGAATGTGGTGGAAGATGTTTTGCAGAGGCTTCCCTGAACCCTGATTCTTTGCCTCCTGCCCCTGTTAAACCTGATAGGTACTATAGGGTACCTGAAGCTCATAAGTATCTTTTTAAGAGTCCTAGGGCAGACCCAGAAATTGTTTCTCAGGGGCCTAAGGGTGTTAAGGCCTCGGTTGTTAAAATTCCTGTTTCCTCTGATAAAGAGGCAAGGGCTTTGGATAGATGTGGAAAGAAAGTGTATACTTCTTCCACTTTAGCCATGAGGGCGTTGAATTGTCAGTTTCACATGCTAAAATATCAAAATTATCTCCTTTCCCAATTGAAATCTAAGGTGGATGCTCTGGCGGAAGGTATTGAGTGTAAAGAGTTGCTGGATTTAGTTCATGTGTCTGAACAAGTGGGTAAGCATTCTTTGCAATGTGGTTTTGATGCTGTGCAGGCCACCTCGAGGGTGGCTGCCACTGGTTCTGTTCTTCAGAGCACGCTTGGTTGAGGGATCAGAATTTAGCTGAGCATGTTAAGACAAGGATTTTGGATGCTCCTTTACAGTCTGATGTGTTGTTTGGTTCGCCTGTGGAAGCAGTTTTAAAGAAAATGGAGGACAAGGCTAAATCTATGCAGACTGTTAAAGATTTTTTGCAGGTGCAGCCTCCAAAGTTTAGCAGAAATTGGCCCACTAAGGGATGGACATATCCTGCTTATGATTCCCAGTCTAGGGGTAGGTCTAGACGTGGTAGGGGCAGAGCTCAGGGTTCTTTTAGGCCTAGAACAGGGAGTTCTCCTGCTCAGACTTCTGGTGAGGGCAGGGGTCAGTCCTTTCGTAAACAGACCCAATGACCTGCCTTTTCAGCTGCCAGTACATTCTCGTCTGGCAGCTCCTTTGGGAGGAAGACTGTCTCTTTTCAAAGAAAATTGGGATTTAATTACTCAAGACAGATGGGTTTTGGATATCATTCACCACGGTTACAGGTTTTATTTCCATACCTTACCCCCTTTCAAAGGCATGCCAGACGTTCCTCCTCCACAAAGGAAAGAAGCTCACAAGCAAATTTCTCTGTTACTCCAAATAGGGGCCATTCAGCCAGTCCCTGTACCAGAAAGGGGCCTAGGATTTTATTCTCGCCTGTTCCTAGTACCAAAGAAGGGGAACACGTGGAGACCAATTTTGGATTTATCTATCCTCAACACTTATCTGGACATTCCCAAGTTCAAAATGTTGACGTTAGAACAGCTTTTACCTCTGCTGGGCAAAGATCACTGGATGGTAACTTTAGATCTCAAGGAAGCTTACCTTCATGTGCCTATAAGACTAAGTTGCAGAAAGTATCTGCGTTTTCGAGCTGGAAATTCTCATTATCAGTTCTCTGCATTGCCCTTTGGCTTATCTACTGCGCCCAGAGTATTCACAAAGGTTCTGGCTCCAGTGATAGCTTACTTCAGGCTAAAAGGAATTCAAATCTATCCTTATTTGGACGACTGCCTGATTCTGGCTCAAGAAAAGGAAAACCTTCTACAGCATTTGGAATATGTCATAGCAGTGCTAGGATGCCTAGGGTATTCTGTGAACGAAATAAAGTCCAGTCTAGTACCCTCTCAAGACATGTGCTTTCTGGGTGTGAGACTGAATACAGCAGCCCAGATGGCCTTTTAACCCCGGACAAACAAAAGAATCTTTCCAGTTACTTCCATCAATTATCTCTTCAGTCCGGGCTGACTGCAAGGACAGTCCTTCAAGCCTTAGGGTTCATGGCATCTTGTATTCTGGTGCTTCCCAATGCCAAACTGCATATGAGGAAGCTGCAATGGTATCTCAATAATGTATGGACACAGCACTGCCAGGATTTGGACACTGTCATTCAAATAATACCTTGCATTCAAAAAGAATTTTTGTGGTGGGCTCAGGAATGTCACCTAAACAAGGGACTCTCTGTGACCCGGCCAGAGGCGAGTCAGATTTTAACGACAGATGCCTCGGACATTGCTTGGGAGCTCATCTAAATGGAAAGTGGATACAAGACAAGTGGCCTGCCAGACTTCAGCATCTACATATCAACATGAAGGAGATGTTAGCAGTCCAGTTTGCATTAATGGCTTTCAAGGAGTTACTTCTTCCAGGGCAGGTGTTGATTCTAACAGACAACACAACTGTCATGTGGTACATCAACAAACAAGGGGAACACATTCTTATCCTCTATGCAGGCAAGCAATGATTTTATGGGAAACTGCGCTCAGCTTGCAACTAACTCTTCAGGCAAGGTTTCTGCCGGAGCACAGAACTCCTTAGCAGATGTGTTAAGCAGACAAATCATGGATCCCCACGAGTGGAAACTGGATCTTCATGTATTTCAGAAATTGACAGTGTCATGGGGAACTCCAGACATAGATCTGTTCGCTTCTCCACTAAACCACCAGCTGCCAAAGTTTTGCACAAAGGGGTTTCATCACACAGCTTGGAAAGTGGATGCTCTTTCTTTCAGTTGGAAAAATCTACATGTGTATGCCTTTCCACCTCTGCCTCTTCTTCCAAAGGTGCTCTAAAGGTCAGACAAGACAAGCCAAGGATGATTTTAATAGCTCCAGATTGGCCTCGGCAACACTGGTACCCACTACTAAGGAGTCTGGTAAGGAAGCCTCCATGGCCTTTGCCTTTGATTCCACATCTGTTATCTCAGAAGGACGGTCACCTGCTCAATGTCAAGCTTCACTCTCTTCATCTAACAGCCTGGCATATTCTGTTCTGAAACACAGCAGGTCTCAACTTCCTCAACAAGTTTTAAATGTGATTATGGAAGCCAGAAGACCTAGTACAAGGAAAGTGTAGGAAGAAAAATGGAAGAGATTTTTATTTTGGAGTGCAGCAAAGAATTTGGAGATTTCTGAGCCTAATTTGAGTGTGGCTCTTCAATATCTTACTGAGCTATTGGACAAAGGTTTGTCCTTCTCTTCCATTAAGATTCATGCTGCAGCAATTTCAGCTCACTATGATTGTGACCCACCATTGTTTTCATCCTTTGTTCAAGCAGTTTCTTAGAGGGGCAAAGAATATAAGACGCCCACGTAGAGCTCCTACTCCTGCTTGGGATCTCAATTTTGTGTTGGAAAAACTTACTCTACAACCTTTTGAGCCTGCGGCTACTGCTGAATTGAAATACTTGTCATGGAAGACTGCTTTTTGTTGGCTATTACTTCTGCAAGAAGGGTTTCTGAGTTGCAGGCCCTTATGGCAGTAGAGCCCTTTTGATTTTCCATAAGGATAGGGTATCATTACGTACTAATCCTTCCTTTATGCCTAAGGTGGTTTCTAGTGTGGCTTTAAACCAAACTATTCATTTGCCTACTTTCTATGCAGATCCCCAAAATAAGGGGAAAAGATTTTGCACACTTTAGATGTACATAGGCAGTTGCGTTATTATTTAAGCAGGACTAAGGATTTCAGGCAGTCTCAGCAGTTGTTTGTTTCTTTTGCTTTGAGTTCTCAGGGCAAGCCTGTGTCTAAGCAAACTATTTCTAAGTGGATTGGGTTTTGCATTTCATTTTGTTATTCCCATCATGGCAAGGAGATTCCAGCTGGGATTAGGCCTCATTCCACTAGGGCTACTGCCACTTCAACAGCATTTTAAGGGGTGGCAACTAAGGATATTTTGGAGGCAGCTACTTGGAGTTCAGTGCATACTTTCTCTAAACATTACCATCTTCCTCTCTACTCTAAATCTAGGGCTGGTTTTGCCACAGCTATTTTGCAAGGCATGTTGACAGCTCCTGCTTCCTTATGATTTGCCAGCCTCCCTTAACTCTGCTTTGGGATTCTACCCAATGGTTAGGACTGCAGCAATGTGGAATGAAGAACATAGTACAGTTTTGTACCTACCATAAATGTAGATGTTCGAGGATCCACATTGCTGCAGTCCAATTTACCCTCCCTCCTTCCCCTCTGTGTTTAGGGGTGGTGGTGTGGGTTAGGATATACTCTTGTACATTTGTATATATTGTATATATGTTTGGTGCAGGGTTTTTTGGTTTTTTGGTTTGGGCCTTGTCTTTTTAGGGTCTTCTGACATCTGGGGCAAGAAAAGACTGAGGATATGACGTCGGTCATGCGCATTAGTACCCTGACGTCCTGACATCAGTCTAATGCGCCTTGACCGACGTCAGCCATATACTTTGGTATTCGGGCCGACTGGACAGCGGACTACCCAATGGTTAGGACTGCAGCAATGTCGATCCTCGAACATCTACATTTATGGTAGGTACAAAACTGTACTTTTCACATGCTGAAATATCAGCAGTTTCTAATGTCTCAATTTAAACAAAAAATGAGCACACATTCTGAACAGTCTGAATTCAAGGAAATGCAGGATCTGTTGCATGCAGCTGAACAGGTGTGCAAACATACTTTACAATGTGGATTTGATTCATTGGAAGCTTCCTGTATAGCAGCTGTTACTGGCTCTGTCATACGTAGACATGCTTGGTTAAAAGAACAAACCCTTCCTGATCATGTTAAAGCAAAATTATTGGATGCACCTTTACAGCAGGATGTATTATTTGGTGTCAAAGCAGAAGAGGTTTTAAAGAAAATGAAGGATAAGGCAAAGTCTATGCAGACGGTCAAAGATTTTTTGCAGGTACAACCCCCTCGTTTCAGCAGAAATTGGCCAACAAAAAACTGGCCCTTTCCAGCTTCTGACAGATCACAGAGAGGCAAATACAGAAGCCCAAGGGGCAGAGGTCAGTCAGAAGGCCCTTACAAACCTCGCCAATGGGGTTCTGCTACCCAGAAAGGAGGAGAAGACAGGCCCCAAGCTAGCAGAAGACAAACACAATGACTCAGTCCTCAAACTACCAAGCAAATCTCTCCTGGCAGCTCCCTTGGGAGGAAAATTAGCATTTTTTTGCAGACAACTGGCACGTCATCACAAAATACAAATGGGTCCTAAACATTGTCTCTCAAGGATACAGATTCCACTTTCATTACCTTACCAAGGATAAAAGGAATGCCAAACCTGCCACCAAATCAATGGGCAGAGGCACAAAAACAAATTACAGCTCTCATGGACATGAGAGCCATTCAACAGGTACCTGGACATGAGAGCCATTCAACAGGTACCTACACAGGAGCAAGGACAAGGATTTTACTCAAGACTCTTTCTAGTCCTAAAAAAGGACAAAGCATGGAGACCCATTCTGGATCTTTCAATTCTGAACACCTGTCTGCAAGTACCAAAATTCAAGATGCTAACACTACAGCAGCTTCTTCCCATGCTGGGCAAGAATGCTTGGGTAGTAACATTGGACCTCAAGGAGGCATACCTGCATGTGCCTATCAGACAAAATTACAGAAGATACCTCCGCTTCATTGCAGGTTCAGCGCTTTATCAATTCTCTGCGCTGCCCTTTGGCTTATCTACTGTGCCCAGGGTCTTCACAAAATGCCTGGCACCAGTAATTGCATACTGCAGACAAAGAGGAATTCAAATATACCCATACCTGGATGACTGCCTTATTCAAGCAGAAAGCAAGGACATTCTTTTAAAGCATCTGGCATTTGTCAAACACCTTCTAAGTTGCCTGGGGTACACAGTAAACGAAAAGAAATCAAAACTAGTGCCCTCACAAAACAATAATATTCCTGGGTGCCAGCTTGAATACAACGGCCCAGATGGCTTATCTCATGCCAGACAAGCAACAACAGCTGACTCAATATTTCAAAATAATGGCAACAAAGACCCAACTCCCTGCAAGAAAAATTCTGCAGGCCTTGGGATTCATGGCATCTTGCATACTACTAATACCATTTGCAAAACTGCGTATGAGGAAATTACAATGGTACCTGAAAAGTGTATGGACTCAGCACAGCCACAGCTTGGAAACAATGATACCACTCATTCCCTGCCTTCAACAGGAGTTTCTGTGGTGGGCACAGGCATGTCACCTCAACAAGGGTTAGCCTTTCACCTTACCCACAGCCAGGCAAACTATGACAACAGATGCATCAGACTGTGCCTGGGAGCACACATGGCAGGACAGTGCATTCAGGGCAAATGGACTACAGATCCAGAGGCATCTGCATGTCAATCAAAAAGAAATGCTAGCAGTACAGAATGCCCTAACAGCTTTCAAGGACCTCTTACACCCAGGACAATTAATTATAAAGCCGGGCAATACCACAGTAATGTGGTACATAAACAAACAAGGGGGCACACATTCCTACCCTCTATGCAGGCAAGCAATGACCTTGTGGAACACAGCACTGTCTTACCAAGTTCAACTACAAGCACAATTCCTGCCAGGAAAGAAAAACACATTGGCAGACAACCTAAGCTGAAACATCACGGATCCCCACGAGTGGAAACTGGATCCACAAGTATTTGCAATAATAGCTCAAAAATGGGGATGCCCAGACATAGATTTGTTTGCAAGCCCCCAAAACTACCAACTTCCAAAATTTTGCACAAGGACATTCCATCCACAAGCTTGGAAAATGGACACCCTTTCATTCAGTTGGAAAACATCAACAGTGTATGCCTTTCCCCCACTGCCTCTCCTAGCAAAGGTACTGCTGAAAGTCAGATTAGAGAGACCACAGCTGATGCTCATTGCACCAGACTGGCCACGCCAGCATTGGTATCCAATTCTAAGGAACATGGCCCACGGCCCACCATGGATTTTACCACAAATTCCTCACCTGCTCACCCAGCGAGACAATCAGATTCTGCACAGCCAACTCAAGACTTTAAACCTGGCTGCATGGCAAATTACCTAAACAACCATCCAACACCTCTATCCAAAGCTGTTATGGATGTCATTCTGGAGGCCAGGAGGCCCAGCACCAGGAAAACCTATTCAGACAAATGGAAAAGATTTTGCGCCTGGAACCAGGCTAAAGGCTAAAATCCCCTTGATCCAAACATTCCTCAGATTCTACAATATTTAACTGAGATGTTGCGCAAAGGACTTTCCTTTTCATCTGTTAAGATCCACGCCTCAGCAATTTCAGCTCATTACAACACGGATCCTCCTTTATTCTCACATCCACTCCTAAGACAGTAGCTCAGAGGGGCTAAGAACGTCAGACCGCCAAGAGGAGCTCAAACACCTACTTGGGATCTCAACTTTGCTCTGGAAAAGCTTACACTGCTGCCCTTTGAACCAGCTTTTTCAGCTGATGTAAAATTTATTTCCTGGAAAACTGCCCTGCTACTAGCAATAAACTCAGCTAGAAGAGTCTCAGAGCTACAGGCACTAATGGCAGTGGAGCCTTTCCTCATTTTTCATCAAGACAGATTCTCTCTACGAACTAACCCATCCTTTATGCCAAAGGTGGTATCCAGTGCGGCCCTAAACCAAACCATTCATTTGCTCACCTTTTTCCCAAATCCCCAGAACAAAGGAGAAAGACTCCTGCACTCTTTGGACATTCACAGGCAATTACGTTACTATTTGGATAAAACTAAGGCTTTCAGAAAATCTGACCAGCTCTTTGTAGCCTATGCTGCAGGATCACAAGGAAAAGCCATCTCAAAACAGACATCTCTAAATGGATAGGGCATTGCATACGTTTCTGCTACACGCATCATGGGAAACCGGTACCTGCTAACATTAGGTCCCACTCCACCAGGGCTACAAGCTACATCAGCAGCCTTTCTCAGGGGAGTGCCAACCAAGGATATTCTGGAAGCTGCAACTTGGAGTCAGTGCACACCTTCACCAAACACTATCACTTACCTCTATATTCTAAGACTAGAGCTGGTTTTGCCACTGCAGTTTTGCAGGGCCTACTAGCTGCTTCTAACCCTGTTTAACTCCACCTCCCATCCTTAGCTTTGGGATTCAACCCAAGTGTGATGACTGCAGCAGGGTAACACGATGAACATAGTACAGTTTTGTACCTACCATAAATGTAGATGTTCGAGTGTTCACCCTGCTGCAGTCCAGGTTACCCTCCCTCCATCCCCTCTGAACTAGCTGAACTTATCTATACCACTCTATTCTATACAATCTCTGTGGTGTATTTGTTTGTGCCTAAAGGTATTATTTTATTTTTATCTAGCTATATATATATATATAGATATATATAGATATATATATATATATATATATATATGTACACACACACACATATATATATATATATATATATATATATATATATATATATATATATATATTGCCTACCTATTGGGGGCACCTGACATCTGGGGCAAGAAAAACTGAAGAAAATGGCGTCGGATGCCTCTTATATACCCCTGGCGCACTGACGTCAGGGAAGAAGTGACAGCAACCGACGCCGGACCAAGACTTTGGAATTCAGGCCAACTGCGGGACTGCCTGACGGCTGGATAACCCAAGTGTGATGACTGCAGCAGGGTGAACACTTGAAAATCTACATTTATGGTAGGTACAAAACTGTACTTTGTTTCTTGGTGATGTAGGTATTTAAAATGTATTTCCCATTTGCTTTTATCAGGTAGTCCTTGTGTTTTTGGTGTGTTTGAACCTCTGTGGATTCTTTTTACATAGTAGTTATCACTGTTTTATTCTACGTCTCTTTTGGGTGGGTTTAACATATCTAAGCCCTCCTGTCAGGTTTTTTTCATAGTGCTTTCTTATGGTTTGTTTTTAGTGGCTTGTAGTCATGGAGAAAGTTAGGGCTTCAGAAAGTGATTGAAGTGTGGGCATCCCCAGGGAAATACATCTTGGATGTTGTTTTCCTTGGGGTGGAATGTTTAGATGTTCAGTGTGAGAATTGCTAAGAGTTTTGGTGTAGAACACTCCAAGAGAATAAACAAGATAATTCATAAGTGCCTGCTCCCCAGTGACTCTGTACCAGATTCTGAGGAACAAAAGAGAAAAAAGAGAAAGCTTGGGAAGTGTAGGGTGATTGACAATACAGTTGGATCCCCCCTTCAGTAATGGATTCTAAATGTCTGATGGCCTTGGAACACAAACATATTCTTTCTCACTTTCTTTACAATTTTTGTGGTGCACTCAGACCTAGTATTTACCATTTGCCAGCCATCTTCCTACCCCTCCACCCACTTAGATATTGCTGGGGACCACTGTGGATCCTAAGGATGTAGTGGGGACTTTGCTCGTCTGTGCTTCCATCCAGGGTTTTTTTATTTGCTTTATGCCCTACTCACTCCTTTTCCCCACCTCCCAAGCATGTTGACTACATCTGAAAGCGACTCCCCTCTTTGGTCCACACCTCCCCGTAGGGAGCGTATCAAAGAGAGCCCTCCCACCCAGAATGGGCATGCCTATCCCTTCCCTTCTGCTCCATCTGTCACCTGAGCCACTAATCAAATCCAGTTCAGCTGGGTCATAGTTAGGACTTTATCCCTGTACGCCACCAGAGTGGCCTAATGTCATGTTCTTTCTGGTCAGAATTTTCTTGGTGTGCCTCAGCCATCTAGATTGATGGCTTCATCTAGGCAGCCTTTGTAATAGCAGTGTATTTCACACACACACCCACAAGTGTATCTGCTGCATTAGATGCGTATGCCTTGGAGTGTGGATGGCTTTTTTGAGGCAGACTGTCCAAGAGACATGGTTACAGGAAGAGGCCAGTCTGCCCATAAATGGCTGGTAAATTAAGTTAGTCCTCTTAACATGGCAGGTGCTTCAAAGCTTCCTTCAGGACGAGATAGCCAGCCACTTGGACAACATGGCAGAGGTTTAGTATACTAAAATGTAGGGGGTTACTCAGCTCTTACTCTTATTATAAGGAGACCATGCGGCTGTATGAGTGGGGTATGTAATGCTTTCCTTTTTAGTAAGAGTGTACATCCCCAGCTAAGCCTTGACTTGCTGACAGGCTCATCCAGTACTTGTGAATGCCACATTAAATGGTCCCTCAGTCGGTGATAGATGCCATATTTCACTGCTGGGGCAAGCTCTGCTGCAAATTATTTGTCTCACCAACTTCAAGTGTAGCATTTTTTCTCCATAATCCCTTCTCATGGACAGACTTTTTCAGGACATTGTAGTTTAGCAGTGGGCACTGTATCTCCTTTACAATTTTCCCTTATATGCTCTTCATATTAATCACTGCTGCAGTATATATGGGTTATATCTTGCCAAGGATATAACAGCTGGTCAGATTCCAAAGCTTTAAGACATCTTCCTCATGCTCAAACCATTAGGCAGCTTGAGGTGAGCTGCCTCAAACACAGGTTTGAGTGCTAAGCCCTTCATAGTTTTCCTGCCATTGAATAATGTGCTCCACTGTGGCTTTTGAGGATCAAAGGTCAGCTTGTGATGTTCCTTGGCTGGGCAGAGAAGTTCCCTTTAGGGAAAAGCCATCCATTTAAAAAAATATTGTTTTATTGTACATTTCTGCTTAGGAAAGTTCTTTTTAAGATAGGAACTTATATTTTAATGGACTGCTAACATTTTGCTTCTGGTGAGAGAAGAAGCAAAGGAGTATTGTATCTCAACAGAGTGAAGCTGTGCTGAGACCACCATTAGTAGTAGCCAGGCAGTAGCCATTCATGCGACTCCCCTCTTTTCATAATTCTTGACAAGCTAATTCTTTATTTTCATTAAGTACTGCTTGATTTCTTCCTTACTTCAGAATATTTGCCTAAATACTTCATCTTTAAATTTTCAGGGTCTACGTATTAGTTTGCCCTCAAGTGTTTGGCAGTGCTCTGTACAGACTCAGACACTTTGAGTGACATTTTTCCTGTAAAAGGCTTCAGAACTTAATATATTGAGGTCATATCCGGACATGTCTAAAGATCAGTTCCCTGTGCTTTCTCCTGTCAATCTGGTGAACTTCGGCATCCTGAGGCAATGTAGCAACTGCCTCATGTACACAGACAACCCTCTCCTCTTACCTCCCAACACTATGACTTTTGAGAGATGCACATATATAGCCAAACTGGAAGCTAAGCACTTTCCAGCCAAGACTGGATTAGCCAGTCAAGAGGAGAAGGTTAACACCTGCACCACACCAAATTCAACACATAGCCCTCCATACACCACCACATCCCTCACATAGTAACACAAAACACATACCTACTTTTGCAGAGGCTGTCAATAAAAGTCTGCCCAAACAACAGAGACCTCTGAGGCAGAAGCGCAAACAGCCACCACATCCCAGCACAAAACCATGTGACATATAGCTCACATAAACAGTGTGCCCCTCAATCAAAATCCATGAGGCAAAACATACCCAATACACTAGTCATAGGTGACTTAATAGTAAGGCACACTGATGTTCCACTCACTAGTTTGAATAAGGAGAAAGTTACAGTCAGATGCCTGTCGGGTGCCAGGATCCGCCACATAACGCACACACTTAGGTCACTCCACAACAGGTACAAATATGACTCTGCCATTGTCCATGTTGGTGTGAATGACCTGAAATGTACCTCCCTGGACTACATGAAAAGAGACATAGAGGAGTACTCGGATCTTGTAGCCCAGGCAAGTATGACCCTAGCTCTAAGTAGCATCCTACCGTCACCCAGAATGAAACCACAGTGCAAGTAGAAAATGATTGACTTCAACAATTGACTAAGTTTCTGGTGTCATTCTAAGGTGATCCAGTATCTGTCTGCCTGGAATTACATGATCGACAGACCTTGATGCTTCACCAGAGATGGCCTGCACCTGTCACCCCAGCAATTCCAGATACTGGCCAAGGCTCTTGCCACCCCTATAGTGCCTTTTTTAGGCAATGTCCTGAAGACATAATTACCATCATAACATCTACAAGCAAATGAATTTTGAGGGTTAGGCTCCTCAACTCTAGAAGTCTATCTCTCAAAATGCACTCGCTCAAAGCACTCCTTAAAATGGTGAACATCGACATCTGTGCAGTAACCGAGACATGGTTCAAGGCTCTGGAGAGCACCCCAGCACTACCAAGCTATAATTCATACCACACCTTTCGTCCACTAAACCTGGACCAAAGCACTAAAGGCAGTGGTGTCTCCATATTCATAAAGGATACGCACACTTCCAGACTAGTAGTCCAACATAACACATCAGAGATACTTCAGGTACAACTAACACTCGGTAAAGCTGCAGTCCAGGTTGTAGCATGCTATAGATCCCCCTCCATGTCCCAAGACTCCCACTCCACATTCCTAAACACACTGGAAAATATTAGGGTAAAATCCAATACCCTTATACTGGGAGACTTTAACTACCCCTCCATTAACTGGGAAAATTACTGCTGTACCAATACACTTGCTCAACGTTTTCTGGAATTCATTAATTCCAGTGCCCTGGACCAGCTCATTCTTACCCTGCCAGGGGTAGAAATATCCATGACCTGGTCATTACTAACATGGGCAACCGCTGCTCTACACCAGTAATCAACTCCTCTCTGGTCAGATCTGACCACAAGCTAATCACCATAGATATCCACATCTCACCCTCACCCCCAAGGGAAACCACTGTAAAAAACTTCTCCAAAGCCAATTTTGGACTTCTAAAAACAGGGGTGGCTAACTTCACAACACCAATGCAAATGGAAAATAGGTGCATGACTGAATCATACACCAATGCACTGTATGAGGACATACACAAGTGCATGGAATGGACCATACCAAGCAGAACCAAGACACTCTGCTCCAAAAAGCGGAAGCCAATCTTGTGGTCCTCCACCATAAACTCTACTGAAGAAGGAAAACAAATTTTGCAGAAAAGGGTGGAATCCCAAGACTGGAAAAACACCTTTGTCAGTCTCAGCAAAAAACTGAGATCCATTATCAAATCCTCTAAAGCTAGCTACGAAAACAAAATTGTTGCAGATTCTAAAGACAACCACAAGGCATTCTATAGTTATGCCAAGAATCTACATGGCAATACTCCGATCTGCTCTGAGTTACAGCACAATGGCAATGCATATACAGAACCAACTGATATTGCCAACATATTGGATGACGGCTTCACTGTAAACTTTACCCCCCTTTCACCCCCTAAAGAGCCTTTCACAATGCCAAGTCCCTGTTATCACGGCTACACAGGTAAAAACCGCACTGTCCAAAGCCAAGAATACAGCCTTCATGGGACCTGTTAATATCCCTGGTTGTGTTCTTCATGAATTACAAAGTGAACTGGCACCCCACCCGAGTACCCTGTTCAATCACAGCCTCATTTCAGGCTTTGTTCCTTCCGAATGGTGCACTGCTACGGTCATCCCACTCCACAAATTGGGAGCGACTACAGACCCTGGGAACTACCACGCCATTAGCCTGACACATCTGATATGTAAGGCTATGGAGCACATCATCATGGACTTTATAAATAAGGGCATAGGGAATTTCCAAACTCTGGACCCCATGCAGTTTGGGTTTATAAAAGGTAGATCATGCCTGCTCAACCTGATAGACTTCGAGTCTATCACCAGAGCTGTGGATGAGGGCAAGGTAGTTCACACAGCCTACATAGATCTTGCCAAGGTCTCCAACACCATCCCTCACTCAGGAATCCTAGATAGGGGTTTATGCCTAGTTTAGTGAGTCTATGTCATAGATGGGTTGCTAATTGGCTCACTGATAGAACTGATTCTGTGAAAGTGGCGGACTCCAAATCTGACTATCGACCAGTTACAAGTGGTGTCCCACAGGTATCGATCCTAGGTCCTCTCCTGTTTGGCATCTACTTCTCTGAAGTTCAAAGTCATTTGTTACATCAGCAAGCAATGGGGAACCAAGTCTTAAACCTTTTGCAGACTAGCCATGTTAGCTTGGGATGTAGCTTCGCATCACAATCGCCCTACAGACATCCAGCATCCCATCAGAGCAAAATTGTATAGCAGACGTGCTGAGTAAAACAAATGTAGACCCTCACAAATAGAAACTAAATCAGTGGGTCTCCCAAGATTTGATGCATTTGTGGGGAATTTCTCAAGTAGACCTGTTTGCCTTTCCTCTGAACAGTCAGCTGGCAAAGTTCTACTCCAAGACTCCATGCAAAATGGCCTGGAAGACGGATGTTGTATCTTTTCCTTGGACAGGAGTGTTCCTGTATGCTTTTCTACCCTTTCCACTGATATCCAGGGTACTTCTGATGATTCAAAAGTAATCTGCCAAGATCATGGTGGTGACTCCCTTCTGGCCCAGGCAACAGTAGCTGTTTTTTGCCAAAGTTGATATCAGAGTTTATTTTAAGACAAACTGCCCATCTCCCTGTTTTCTTTCCTGATCAAAAAATGAGGGAGAAAGGATACTACATACTTTGGATGTCCACAGACAAATCTGGTATTGTATTGACATAACTAAATCTTCCAGATCTTCGGATTAGATATTTCGATTAAATGCCTACAACCACCCAGGACTCAATGATATGTGTTCCCTAATGTGTATTTTGAAATTGAAAAATCTAATGAGATAGTACTGGGGACCTTTCTCCTAAATATATTTTTACATTTTTAAGTTTTATACTCATATTCACTGTTCTGTTAAATTGTTGGACAGAAGTTTAACATATTTTTGTTTTAACTAGTGTAATTGTGGATTTTAGAAATATTAACATGTTCATTTTAAATATATGCTGTTATTTCTTAAGTTGATGTGACTAGCACTTTAAATATTTAGCTGGGATGTCATGTGACTTATTGAGAGGGTTATTTAAACTGTTTTGTGTGAATGAAGTACTTGTATCTGATGAAGTTTGACTATGTGGTGTGGACGAAAACTGCTTTATAATAAATTAATTTGTTGTTCCAGGCATGGTGCCTTATTCTTTGGGATTTTGCAGTTTGTTTTTTTTGTGTTTCATTGGAATAAGTTTGTCTTCTGTGAATGATGCCAAACAATACGCTGGTATTCAACCCCTGAATTGTTTTCCAGTACTGGGAGAGATGCAGATGATTTAGGCAACCTTACCATTCTAGTACAAGCTCTTTCCCAACAAGTGGAAAGCCTTAGTCACAGGTTGGATTTGCTTAACCCAGCACAACAGCAACAACAAGACTCAACTCAATCTACACAACCTAACAGTGGAAGTGCTTCTGGTGTTTTGGGGTTGTTAAACCAAGCTACTTCTCAAATTCAACATGTGAACTTGCAGAATGGACTTACCAACCAACTTAACAACCCAGCACAACAACCAGTGAATGAAAACCTATCCCTGAGGCTTATTGTGTTTCCATCGTTAAAGGATTGGCTGACGTCACCATTGGGCTTTAATGCACCTAATTCAGCACAAAACAATGGGGAACTCAGCCAGGGATAAGATGAATATTTCTAATTTGTTAAATATATTTATCCGGAATTTGTTAAAATACAAAATATTACGCCTAGAAATCAAATATTTTCAAGAGTGTATAAAACATGAAATGATACCTAAAGGGCTAAGAATCTGTCAATATCCTACAGGTTTGGTCCCAGATTCACAGTTTCACTTGGACTTAAGTTATTTAACTGACAGGGGCTGGACTTGTTAGACTTGATGTGCAAACACTACAACTTGTTTGCAGAGGAATTAACAGATGCAATTTCTGTACTGGATGTTCAGATTAAAACTCACTTTGACTTTGACCGTTATAGATACAATTATGCATGTATCTTTCAGAGTGTAGACCAACACATCAACACAATTTAACTAAAGTCAAGAAATTAGAAAGGGATTGTGCTCAGTACTTAAATGGGACTGCCTATCCACGCCCCTACATCACAAGCATGGAACGTCAGAGGAGGCAGTCAGTCACGCTAGTAATGAAAGGATTAGCGAAAAAGCTGTGTCTACACACACTGACTGTGAGCAGGTTTCCAACTATGACTATGAAAGTCCAGAGCAAAATGAAACTGTGAGAAAGAGCGAGTGTTTACAAAACCAACAAAAACGCTCCAGTTTTAATGATAACCAGCACAACAGCAATAACCAACCTTCTCAAAATGCCTCCAACCAGGGTTTTACCAGAGGAAATACCAGCACAGACAGAACCAACGGAAGAAGCACAACAAATGGAGGTAAACAACTCAGCAGAAATTAATGACAGTACTTATGGAAGTAATCCTTTGCTTATCAAAAATACTGAGGGTGACTTTTATATTTACAACTATTCCACATTTGATGTGACTGTTGAACTTGCTAACATTTTGGCCATGGGGCTGACCTTCATTCCTTTGAGGAGAATGAACATTGCTAAATGTATTTTAGACCTGAAACATTTTGTAAGAAAATTAAATTTAAAAGCTCTTCTAGGTAATACTAGTTTATAGGGCCAACAGTTTAGGATACCCAGCTTGTTTAATCCACCACTGCATAACCTTTTACATACTTTTGAATGAGTTTGTGAACTTAATTTCAGGATGTTACAGACCACCGATAAAAGGTCCACAAGTAACTATAACTTAGTAAGGATGAGCAAGCCTGCCTTAATGTGTTAGTCAACTAATGTCAGAGACATGAAACCAGATAAGGGTGGGGGGCTGGTATTCAGGGACACTGACGATTATGATAAGATTAAATCTGTTTAGAATGCTGATTCTTACCAACAAGTTTCATTAAATGAATACAATACAGCTAATCAGCGTATAAGAATTTACATTAATGACTTATACATTGAAGGAAAAATAGACCTAAATGCATGCAGATACTGACACCTATGGCACCAG
Organism: Protopterus annectens; assembly: GCF_019279795.1. Lineage (NCBI taxonomy): Eukaryota > Metazoa > Chordata > Ceratodontiformes > Protopteridae > Protopterus > Protopterus annectens. The sequence continues at coordinate 1,561,028,489 of NC_056729.1, read as the reverse complement.
TCATGTTAGGAGTCCCTAAAATTCATAAAGACCTTCAAAATTTACCACTAAGGCCCATTGTAGATGGTAGAAATTCAGCTACATACCCATGTGCAAATGTGGTGGATTCAGTGCTGAAAAAGTATGTACAAACTGAGGCACAAATTTGCAGGGACTCCTGGTCATTTCTTGAAAAAAATTAATGAACTTGACTTCAATGCACAATACAGTTTTCTTACAGTGGATGTAAGAGACCTTTATACATCCATACAACACAACCTAGGCATAGAATGGGTGGGAAATATTCTAAGCAGCAAAGGTGCCCCAAGCACAGATACTTCCTTGGTTGAAGAATTGTTAGACATTATACTGTCCAACAATTTCATTCATTTTAAAAATAACTTTTATTTACAAACAATGGGAGTAGCATTGGGGGTCACCTTGTGGCTCGTTTTGCCAACTTAGTAATGGCTTATTTGGAACACACTTATTTCAACATCCAGGAAATTACCAGTCAAATAGTATATTTTATATGTTATATGAAAAACTTGTGCATTATTTCAATAACACCATCCAATTTTTAGAATTCACCCACAACTTTCATGAACATGACATTTCCTTTCTAGATGTACAACTAAGAAAAAATCAGTGAGGAGGAGAGATATGAAGCTAAAATCATCAGGAAATCAACTTATTCAAACACATTCTTGCACTACACAAGTGCCCATCCATACCACCAAAAAAAAAAAATCAATGGTTAAAGGGCAACTCGTACAAGCTTCTAGAATGGTAACTACTGAAATGGATTTCCATGATGAATGTGAATTTTTAAAAGAAATGTTTGTGAGAAGAGCCTACCCAACCTCATTATTGTATGACTTAATAGATGAAGTCAGGTCCAAAAGGCATAATGTTTTTTATAGGCCAATTTAAACATAATTCAGACTGTTAACATTTCTTCCCCAGATACTATACAGTCAGAGAAGTCAATACATGTAGTAACAACAACAACATCAACGAAAAACTAATAAAATGAACCAGGCACAACAACAGCTACAACAACTCTTGCTTCAGAATGTAACTTTAGTCTAGATTTTGTCACATTTAACTTGGACTTTAGCTACATTAGAGATAGTTTGCAAAAACTGGAATATTCTCATGGAAGACAAGAAACTAGTAGTGAAATTGGGGCCTTCTCCTAAATTTATTTTGAGAAGAGCTACCAGTTTTAAAAATCTGCTCAATAGAAACACTAAATCCAACTCAATTTATGCAGGAATCAAGCAATGCAGGAATTGTTATTACTGTGGGTACATGGATGTGGGCCTCACAACATTAGTGAACAATAATAAGATAACCTGTAGGATGAAACACAACTGTAACGCTATGATGGTGGTTTATTTAGCCAAGTGTCAGTTGTGTGAATCATTCTACATGGGCAAAACAGAAAGAAGCTTTAAGGATAGAGTCTACGAACATGTAAATTGTATCAGTAGGCAAAAAATGGAAAATGCTTTGGCAAAGCATATCTTTATGAATCCTGAACACACATTTAAATTTAGAGTTATAGATCAGGTGGCACAGAATCCTAGGGGAGGCCCCATCCAGTAAGAATGCGAGAGACTAGAACTTATTTGGAAAATTCGATTAAATGTCAACAACCACCCAGGACTCAATGGTGTTCTCTATTGTGTATTTTGAAATTGAAAAATCTAATGAGATAGTATTGGGGACCTTTCCCCTAAATATACTTTTACATTTTTAAGTTGTATACTCATATTCACTGTTCAGTTAAATTGTTGGACAGAAGTTTAGCATATTTTTGTTTTAACTAGTGTAATTGTGGATTTTAGAAATATTAACATGGTCATTTTAAATATATGCTGTTATTTCTTAAATAGATGTGACTAGCACTTTAAATATTTAGCTGGGATGTCGTGACATACTGAGCTGGGATGTCATGTGACTAACTGAGAGGGTTATTTAAACAGTTTCTTGTAAATGAAGTACTTGTATCTGATGAAGTTCGACTATTTGGTGTGGACGAAAAGCGCTTTATAATAAATTAATTTGTTGTTCCAGGCGTGGTGCCTTATTCTTTTGGATTTTGCAGTTTGTTTTCTTGTGTTTCATTGGAATAAATTTGATTTTAGGTAGCTCGAGTGCGTGGAAGGTGTCCTTTAGCTTTGAAAGCTGGCTAGCTGGTAAATTCTTGACAGGACTATACTTCCCCCTTATTCTGAGACTTCTTAAGAAAGACATAATAAGGAAGATAAGACTCCATTCTCATAATTCCGTTGTAGTTTTGGTAGGTTTTATTCACTTTAATATGATCTCTTGTGGTGGAGAAGCCTCTTCACTTTTTAGGTGACCTATATCACCTGTCCAACAAGCCTCACCTAGACCTCCACTCCTTCAATCTAACTGCATGTTTACTCCATTTCTCTTGATGGTCAGAGACCCTGCTACCCTCCCAAGATAGGTGAGATTGCAATGGCTGCCCAAGAACCTTCCATATGGCACACATGTAAAAACCAGTGGACTAAGTTTCATTGTGGACCACCTTGCAAGGACTCTACCTTTTTCATTCCCAGTCCAGACAGTTCTGCAGTTCTTGGCTCATAGTAAATTATCACTTATGACACAGGCAGTCATACATTTATATAAATGAAAACAAACCCTATTGACATAATCTTAGTTGCAAGCATTATACATCACAAATCATATTGACATCATTTTCACTGCAAACATATGTCATTTGTAATCAACCCAATCATTGTGAGTTAAATGTTACATGGCTCATTCAAATCCTGCCTTCTTTTAAACCTCATTCCTTCCCTGTATATATTGCTTCCACAATTCCCATTTTTTTCTAAGTAATTTGCTCCTACCTTTTTCTAAAGATCCCAGTTCCAGTTGTTTTATCTCTATTACTATACTCACACATTCTACTAAAGTTGGTTTGATTTCCATTTTCTAATAATGTTTTTTTGGCAGCCACTATAATTAGACTCCGCAAGACCTTACTATGTCTATGCAATTCCGATTCTGTATCATAGCTCAGAAAAATAATTTCCCTAGATGCATCAATTTGCTCAGCCAGTATCTCTGATAAAGTAGTATGCAAGGAATCTTTAAAGTCTGCCAACTCATTACACTCCCAGAAAATAGGTTTCCAGTTGCTTGTTTCTTCCCCATCACACCTCCAACATTTGTTGCCTACCTGTAGAAAAATTCTCTGGAGTCTACTTGGGGTATAAAAAATACATATGTAAACATTTCCAAGCAAAAGTCATAAATCTTCTAGATATTGTTACATATTTGGGAGACATACATATATCCACCATTGTTTCTTTGTGAATTGCTTAGCCAATCTCTCTTCCCAATCTTTTCTAACCTCCTCTGATTGATTGTTATAGTTAACCTGCAATATTTTATATGCTGTACTAAGTATTCCTTTTTTAACAGCAGCTTCTGTTCTAGATTCAACTAAAAACTATACCAGTGCTGGCCTTTAGTTTAGGACCCCCCCCCTGTTTCTTTCTCTTTGCCTATACGCTGATATCAACCTTTGATAGGGAAGTCAGTCTGTAACCTGCAGTCCAAATAAATTCTTGATGTCTTGTCATTCTGTTACATTACCCCCTCTAGTTATTTGCTCCCAGTACAAAGCTTCCTTTGCTATTTTTCTCCAATAAATTCCAGAACCCTCTTGCTTATTGTCTGTGTCCCTAATTGCAGTCATCCCTATGAGCAGAATTTCCTTTCTCCATTCCCGTGTTGACTTAGTTCTTAGAATACTTTCTGCTATATTATGAATATAATATTCTGTATGATTGTTATTCTCCTTAAAGATCTGCATCCAAAATCCCAGTCTCTCCCTGTTTTTTGAGCCCCCCCTCCCCCATTTCATCATCCCTTTCCACTTTGAATTCTAATTTTCTGCTTCTGCTATGTATGGGTGCCTTATCTGTGTAGCTCTGAAATACCCCTTCAAATTGGGTAATCCCAGTCCACATTATTCTTTTGGAAGAATCGGTTTATCCCACTTGACTCTTGCCATCTTCCCCTCCCAGATAAAATCATTCAATTCTTTATTAAATGCTAACCACAAGTTCTGCTTTGGTTGATAAAAATATGCCTAACCTGTGTATAAGATTAAAGAGACAAAAACATTTTGACTGCTTGTATCTTACTATCCATATCCATATAACAGAGCTTCCAGTTTCTCAATTTTTGTATTTTCTTTTGTTTAGTCTCTTCCCACGTATCCTTAGCTATCACAATGGAATCATTTTTAATCCATACTCCTAAGTACTTTATTTTGTCCCCATAAATGTGGACATTGCTGAACCAATTTGTATGTGGGTGCATAATTTACAGCTGTTGCCTTTGTTTTAACTTCATTAATTTTGATCCAGAAAAGATATGAAACTGTCTCAAAATGTCCCACAACACTGAAATGTCTTTTCCTGGTTTTATCCGGTATAAAATAACATCTGCACCAGCTTTTCTTGACTACCATGCCAATTGTATCTTAGAATTTGTGAATGTCTTATTTTCTTTGCCAATGGTTCTAAATATAATGCAAATAAAGGGGAAAGAGGACACCCCTGCCTGGTTCCTCTGCTGAAGTAGAAGTTATCAGACAGGAACCCACCCACTTTAATTTTCATCTCTGATCCCTCATATATCCTTCTAATCAACCTTGTAATGTTGTCAAGGATTGCAAATGCTTCCATTGCCCTGCTCATAAAGTCCCAGCTTTCTCTATCAAATGCTTTTTCATGCACCAAGACCCACCAACAACAGTGATATTTTCTTACATCCTGCTTCCCTCTGGATCATCAGTATTCTGTTAGTGTTGTCAAATGTTTGCCTCCCTGCCACAAAACTACATTGATCCATATCTATCAATTTTTGGTATCACTTTTGCCATTCTTTTAGCTGTTATACATGTAAACACTTTATAATCATGATAAAAACACAGAAGAACTCTGGTATGATCAAGGTTTCCAGTTTCAGTTGAAGTTTTAATGTTAAAACATGAGCACTTTGCAGGATGACCTGCTTTATCAGATGCTAATAAATACAACTAAAATGTGCTTCTGTTTATACAATCGCTAACAAATACAAGTAGTCACATGGTACAAATTAAGTGGTAACAATTAACACCAAAGGGACAAATGACAGAGAGATGATATAATGAGGCAGATTTCCTAATTAATGTTAATGAGGTGACAGGATTTAGGGGAATGGTAGCCAAGCCTTATGAGTTCTGTGTTTTTATCATTGTTTGCTTTTGGACTTCTTTAGAACTCAGGAACCTGTGCGGCCTAGTGACTGTTTTTGTGACTTTATAATCATGATTTAGGATTGAAACGGGCCTGTAATGAAGCTGGATCTGATGGGTCTTTATCCTCGTTAGGAATTACAGCCAACACTGCTTTCTTACAGGATGTTGGTACTTCTCAAGCACTTAAAATACTGTTAAACAAAACCTTCCAGATCTTTATCCGTTTTTTTCCTCCTAGCTTCTAGACTTCCACAGGAATACCATCTATTCCTGGGGACTTCCTGTGGATTGGTTATACATCACCAATTTTATCTCATCTCCTTCTATCCTAATTGTTAGTAATTGAGTCTAATCTCCTTCTTCAAATGTTGACATTACCATTTATACCGTTTCTTGATTTCCATATTTTTCAGCTTTGTGCAGCCTTTCATTTTCCGTTTAGCATTCCACAGTTGCTCCTCCTCCTCTTGTTCTATGAGATCCCCCCTTTTCTGCAACACTTTAACATTTGTCAGTCCCTCTAAATAATTCTTGTTACTTCTTAACCATATCTCTGTTCATTTTCCATGTACTCTGCCTTCCTCTAATGAACTCTTATGCTTTTTTTCTTCTCTAGTATTTTCCATTGAAACATTGAAAAAGGTTTCACTGATGCAGTCTCTCTGTGATCTTTGTTACCAGAAGAACAAGAAGCAGAATCTTCTTTCATTTCACAGCTCCATTTTAGTTAGACAACTTTTGTATTTCTTCCTTAGCATGTATTGCAACAAAAGATGATTTTGTCCTTCAAGGAAAGATTATTTTGAAGATAGCTGGGTACATCAGTTTGAATCCTCATGCCTGCTTCTTGGCATTCCCTGAATAGTGGAATAAATTCACTCATCTTCTGCCTGATATACAGTGAGTAATCATTATCCAGAAACACTCTGCTGTCTTCCACTTTTAGTACTTTGTCCTTCTGCCACAGTTTTGTCAAAATCGGCTGCTTCTGCTGGTAGGACTGCATCTTTACTATTAGTCTAGGTTGCTTTCTCATAGCCAGGTTTGGAGCATGCGCACGATGTGCCTTTTATTTATTTTTGTTTACAGGGATAGTCCGACTGGGTGAGAATCTATTTTCAGCAGAGGCTGAGGAGAAAAGCTCCAGAGAAAATTACATAAATTTAAAAAAAATTTAGAAAACATTTAAAAAAAAACACAAAATACACACATTATAAATCCACAATGAGTCACAGAGATTAGATTGATTACAGAGTATTACATGTTGAACATACACATTGTGTAAGTGTAGAATCCTAAAAATCAGTCTACAAAATTGAAGTAACCAGACAGACTTCTGTTAGGGTAAGGCATGATTTTGATGTCGGTTGCATAACTATGGTAATTGAGGATATAGGGAGGTTTGCAAGAAGAGTAGGGAATGGAGGAGAAACACTCTGCTGGGAGGAATTAGTATAGAAGATTTCAGTTAACAACTCCTGCTGTGAAATACCAGTCCAGTTGCTTATTTGTGCTTTCATAAAATTAATACAGCTTGTTCCTTCCAGCTTCAGCAGCAGAAAATCTCAGGCTTTTGGAAACATCTCTTCTTGAGCATTCTCACATTCAGCCAGCCTTTTCTTTATTTCGATCTCTGATTTTTGCAGTTTTATCATCTCATCTAAATATCTGTTTAAAGCTTCTTCCATTTTTTTTCTAGCCTTTTGTTGCTTGAGTTGATGTACTCCATCTGTGTTTTGTTTATTTTAATCAGGTCTCTGCAGTTGTCTTAAATTTTCCAGTAGTTTACTGGAAGTCACATCTGGAGCTTGCACTGCTTTTTGCTAAATAGCTGCTGTACTCTTCCCAGTCCTTTTGTAGCTGATTTTCTTTCAAGTCCTCTGCATTTTTTTTCCTGCCATCCAGGCAGTGCACCTACTAGCCAGTTACTGAAATTTACCCAAAAATATAAGAAATATATAATATAGGCTTTCTCTGCTGAGTTTCTGTTTTCACACTGGGAGTGCTAGAATTCAGCTGTTACTCAATGTGCAGCCATCTTGGAAGTCTCTTGGCTCATAGCTTTAATCGAGGACTAATTTATTATTCTGTTAGGGTTTATTTAGCAGTTGTTTCCATTTTTTATCAGGGGTTTAGTTCATCTTTGTTGGCATTCATAAAAGTATGTATGGCCTTTCTCAAAGGCACCATTTTGCTGTGGCTGCCACTTAATTTCATGATGGAAAAACTGATATTGCCCCCAAGAGTCAATAGCCAAAGCAGATTTGAAATATGTAACATGGAAGATCCTGTTCCATGTGGCTGTTCTATCAGGAAAGTTTCTGAAATACTTGCTCGCTCTTTCAAACCTCTTTACCTCATCTTCCATAAAGACAGAATATCTTTGCAAACAAATCTGTCCTATATGCACAAGATAGCCACAAAGCAAATCTAAATCCGCTCGTGTTTTGTTGATCAGTATTAAAATTGTCAAGACACTGTCTAGATGTTCATAGACAGCTGTTTTTGTTGTTAAACAGACGATCAGTTCTGTTTACTTCACCTGTAAAAGATTATGCCTAACAGTACCCAGTGTCACCCTCCCCAGCTTTTATTGCTACAGGAAACGGTGGTAAGCAAAATCACAAGAGAGGTTCGGGCACCTCAAGGCCATGTCTCCTACAGGGAGCAGATATGACTTAGCCTGGCTACTCTGTCCCTTACCTCCAAAAATCCCTGCCTAACCACAAAACCCAAACTTCTTTCATCCTATAGAGTAGGACTATTTGTAAAGGAAAACAACATAACCCAAGACCAGTGGGTATTAAACATCCTGATATAGAGGTGCAGATTATAGTTTGAAAACACACTGTGGTTAGGGGCCATCCCTTCCCTGCACTACTATTAGAATAAGCAACTCTAGTCCCACCATTGCTAAATGAAATACTAGACTGGGGGCCATAGAAAAGGTATCAAAAGGGGGAAGAGAATTAATGATTCTGTTCAAGGCTCTTGTTAGTTCCCAAGAAAGAAGGTATGTGAAGATTTATTCTGGACTTCTCGAGACTATACAAGATCCTCATTGTCCTTTATTTCAAAATGCTGAACTTTGAAATACTTCTGCCTGTGCTTTCCTCTCAAGTCTTCCAGGTTATGATGGACTTGAAGAATGCTTAATTACATATTCCTATAGCCAGAGACTGAAGAATGTTTCCAAGATTTGTAACAGGAATGGAGGTGGGGGATGATTTCCATTTCACCCCCCTGCCCTTTGGCTTGTCTACTGTACCTGTTCTCTTGACAAAAATGCGTGGCCCCAGTAACAAGATTCTGCCAGACAATGGGTATCCACATTTACCCATACCAGGACAACTGCCTTATTCAGGCAGGCTGCCAGCAGGAGATTCAGAAGGCCTTGACATTTATCCTTGTATGTTTTTAGATTTGTGGCCTTTCATTCAACCTTTATAAGTCAAACTACACTCCAGCAAGCAGAATGGTTTTCTTGAGGGCATTGCTGGATGAAGAACTACATAAAGCATTCCTTCTAATCTAGAGGATAAAGAAGTTCTTCAGGACTCTGAGTTACATAGCATCATTCACTCCTATGATCCCACTAGCATGCCTGTATATGCAGGTTCATAGGAAAATACTAGGTTATCAGTCTGCAGGCTATTAAAAGAATAGCTAATGACTGGTGGCCAAAATTAAACTCTGTGCTTTGTGTCTGTGAGGTAAAGACCCTAGCCATTATGTCATAGTACCTGCGGAGCAGATGATATCAGGATTTCAAGCCACTTGAGATTCTTATACAGAGCATCACCTAGTTAAAGAAGGACCTCTCATGTTGGAAAATACAGATACATCTGTGTCATGAAAGGAGATACTGCCGGCCCGGCTATCTGTAATTTTATAAATAATTTGTCATTTGTGAATATCCATGATTCATATAAGCTACTTGTGTTACAAATGTATTAGAACTGTTTGCCATGTATATATCAAACTGTTGGTAAGTGTGTGTGTTGAAAAGGTTTTTGCAAAGTGCTTAAAATGTAACCACAGCATGCCCTACTGAAATTGAATTGAAATGTACCTGCACTATTGTAACTGTTTAGATGTATATATTTTAATAGTGGAAACTGGAATACAGAAGGTTAACTTCAGAAAAATAGCTGAAATTAAATTACTTTATGGCCACTCCATAAAAATATGTTATCATTTAGTTTCAGTGCAGCAAGAGGCAAAATGTCAAAACTAGGGAGCTTTCTATATTGTCTTGGAAGTGTTTTATTGTTTTATGACTTCCACAATTTGCCAAAGATCTGAGGAAAAGCCCTTGTCTGTATTTCCACAGGTAGATGATAAATACTTCTATCTTCTGGCAGTGTGTGTGTGTGTGTGTGTGTGTTTGTGTGGGGGGGGGTCACCTGAGATAGTCAGATGACAAGAAATGAGGTCATTCTGCAAACTATCTCAGCAGTAATATTTGAAATATTAATTTGAGAACTCTCTTAGAGAGACTGAGCATTCTGTAGTCTGCCTTGGACCTGACCAGGAGACCCATTCACCACCCATTTGCCTTGCTGCTCTAATAAAGTGTACTAGGATATAATAATTCTCTTAGATATAGTCAGGAATATAGCAAAACTTAATTTAGATGTTTTTCTTTATTTATTTGAGACTGTCCTGCAATGTTTTAAATATTTCCTGTGATTTTGAACTCTGCTGTCACTGTAAATATAAACCGAGTATTTTCTTGTTCTTTCATTATTTATTATTAAATATATTTAAACATTTAATTGTGGCTGATCTGTCTAGAGATATTTTAAGTTCTGGGATTACTTGCATATTTATTTGGTGACACTGTGTAGGCCACTCCTAATAGCCTTGCCCTTGGTCAAGCTACCATTTGTATTAACAGTATCCTTACACAGTAAGATTGGATACCCTTTGTTAAGGGCCTTAAAGTAGCTGGTAAGGAGTGACGACTGGTGGCAGGGGAAACTACCTTATAGTCTGGACAGAAGGGGGGCATAGCTAGTAAATCTGTGGCAGCCTTTCCCAGGTGTGTATGTACATAAATCAGACCTCAAGGAGTGTGTCAGCTACTTTGGCAGGGACACTAAGCACTGGTTGGACAGGGTGGGTGCTGGAGGTCTTGGCTTGATCACTCAGCTGAGATCTCAACTGTATAGCTATGCCAATGGGGAGTCTTACTGAGGATCTAGAGAAAGAGGGAGAAACCAGCCCTGGACTGACTGTGGCCTCTGTGTGCTCCTAAGGGAAATTGCACTTGATGCAGAGAGCTGCATCTGGAAATGCTGTGTGTGTAACTTGTCATCCTCCCAATGTACGTCCCGCACTGGTGCCAGTGGTGAGGGTTGAGGCTCCTTGATTACTGGTCCAGTGGTGGGATGTCACAGTCTCATTTTAAGAGTGTCTTTTAGACTACCTGAGACCACCCAGACTGTGCCTGGTTAGGGTGGAGGTAGACCATACGGGAACCCTGAAAGTCTAGGGAACATAGGATGGAAAGATAAGAAACAGAGACATTAATCTGAAGTAAATAATGGCTGTTAAATTATCACCTAAAACACAGGTTTGGGCATAGAGGACATTCCATATTCTAACAGATAACACTGGTACATCAACAAACAAGGAGTGTCCACTCTTAAGTCCTGTGCAGGTTGTGTTTACAAGCAGGAAAGGTAGCTGTGGAGTCTGGTATGACCCTCAGTGCAGTCTACAGCCCCTCCAAGAGAAAGTCTTGGAACACAAGCTGACCAGATCCCAAATAGGTCTACACATGAGGATGGTGAACAGGGAAAACTTTCTGGATCTGGCCGAAATTTGGTGAAAAAATGTTCAAGTGTTGTACCTTAATGCTCCCTGCAATCACTTTGGTAATTTTTTTCAGAACACAGGTTAAGGAAAAACTGGGAGCTAGCAAAAAAGGAAGGGGAAAACCCTTACACCTACTGGCATCAAGTTGCAAGATCTATATTACCTCTTTTCTAGGATGCAGAAAGAGTCCACATCAGTTATACTGCCGTGGCCAAGGGCAACAAGGAAATTAGAAGGCTGGGAAGAACCAACAAGGCTGTAGTAAATTGCAGAATGAACACGGATCCAAAGCCAAAAATAATTATCAGTACTGGGGATACTGCAGTCCTCCATCATGGGCAGGAGGCAGCAGTTTCATCTCTAAGGACTTGCCTGACTTGACCTACTGTGTAGGTGGTTAGGGCTGTTGGTCTCTTCAATTACTTGCATAGCTGGTCATCATGCAGGATAAATGGATTTGGACTCTTACTACTGAAAAGCTGTAAGATCTGCTTACACACAGGAGCCACACACTTGCATTAAAAGACATCCAACCCCTACAAAAGAGTCTCAAAATCATTTAAAAAAGATACAGCCACAATGGGCCTGTGGCCTGAGGTCTGCTTCTATTTCTGCTTCCATGTTAGCACTTAAGACTGTTCTCCCTGTAGAGTCCTCAGTGTCCTCATCTTCCTTAGAGTCTCAGCCATCTGCGCCCTCTGTTTTCAGTCTTCTCTGCAGCTGAACAGAGGATCTGGGAGTTGCTGTCTAGACCTGTATCGTGTGTCTGGTACCAGTCCAGCTTCAGGCTCTTTCCAGAAAATCTCTATCCAGGAGAGGTAGAAGGTGTATGTTCAAGAGGAAGTGTATTGACTCCCTTTGAATCCCTCACATGAAACACAGATGACTGAGATGGTGCAGACTCCCTATTGTCTTCCACAGGTTAAACGTGATTCTTGAGAACATGAGGTAGAATGTTGAGGTTGGCCTGCAGCCTCTGTCATCTCCTCAGGGGATCCTATAGTAGGCTTTCCTGGGTGGTTTCATAAGATAATTGTACTTTCCATCATGGAGGCTTGAAAAGAACTCAATTTTGTGGGACATATACTGAGGAAGTCAGACAAGACTCTCTGGCTTCCCAAGGATTGGAATTGCTGGGTTCAGACCATTGTGATTGATCTACAGTCACCATGGTAGCCCTTAAAAATCCTCTCAAGTCAAATGCGTGCCACTGTCCACCTACCCAAAAAGCAATTTTGGGCATTGTACAGATTTGCAAAGCATGTTGATGAATCTTCCACCTTCATTATATGGGCGCTAAACTGTTTATGCATGTTGAGGTTCGAGTAAGAGAATGCAGAAGAGATGGCCATGCTACTGGGGGAGTTGCCAGAAGATCATCTTTAGACATGATTGTGTTTATAGAGGGCAACAATATATTCTGTTTCAAGTCTCAACTTATGCATTGCTGATAGTTTAATGGATGGTGCAGCAAGGGCAGCAGGTGCTGGAGTAACTGTTCCCTGTTGCACCTGTCTGCATCTAACAAAATTTGCTGACAATTATAAAGTGTCCTTAATTAATGCTCCATTTGATGGGTCCACTTTGTTTAGGCAAAATGTTAAGGAGAAACTGGAAGTTAGCAAGAAGGAATGGAAAGCCCTTAATGCTGTTGACATAATTTTCCAGATCCTTGTCCTTTTTCCAGAATGCAAAAGAGTCTGCAGCAGTTGTACTGACCCAACTCAATACCAGCAAGGAAGTCAGAGGTTTGGGAGGAACCAGGAAGACTATGGTATGTTGCAGAATGAACATCCAACCCAAAAGCAAAAATAATCAGTAGAGTTAAGGATATTGCAGGTTCATTCATGGGGGGCAGCAGTCTAAAGTCAGGGTTATTTGTCCTTCCACTTATCACAAGGGCTTGCCATAGTGCAGGTGAAGTGAATTTGAGCTGTAATAGCCAGAGGCTATACAACCTGCTTTCACACAAATTGTACCCTCTCCTATTAAATTATATTTCACCACATCACAAGAATGCACCAAGAAAAGAGGTCTTAAACCCCATTTAGGAAGAGAGTCAACAATCAATGAGGTGCCACCTAAACAGAAAGGTTTGGACCCTTTGTGGTGCAGAAGGAAACTATGCATCTCAGACTAACAGTGTAATTAAGTAAAATTAAAAGCTCTTAGCCAATACATGCCACGAATACAACTTTTGGATGTTGTTAGTGCAGTCAGTCCTTCCCTGTCTGTTACAAGTAGACTGGATGTTCTCTTTCAACCTCCAAAATGCTTATTTCTCCTTAAGGTTCTCAAGAAAACCATGATGTTTCTTCACTCCTGGGTAGGAGCCAGTCACCATGAGTTTCAGGCTTTTCAGTTTGGTCTCACTTCACCCCCCCCCCCCAAAGATATTTATTGAATGCATGTCTATAGTTGAGGTGAGAAAGAGGCTGCAAGGGGTCAAGATGTTTCTGTACCTCAACAACTGGCTGCTAATCATACAGGCCTTAGACCAGCTAGTAACATCACAGTAGTCTCTTTTTCAGCTATTCCAGTCCTTGGGAATTATGGTCTGTATGAAGAAGTCTCAGATGGAGCCATTGTCACTGTCTACATGCTGGACTCTTTATTCCACAAGCCAGGATTTTTCCCCTACATTTTGTCTGTGTCACAGCTATTTCTCAAACAGTTTCAGCAACATTTTCTCTAAAGACTGTGACCCACTACCACTAGTAACAGATCGGCAGTACCAAGGGATCACCTTGGACCCTACTCTTTCATTAGCCAAGCATACTGATATTATTAGCAAAACACTCCATGAACTAAAACTATGCTATAGAATCTCACAACTCCTCATCTCTGTAGATGTCCTTCAAGAATGCAACTGCAGTCCTGACATATGGGTTGTCCTGCCTCAGGCAGCCCCTCGGTCGGCCGGATTCCAAAGTCTGGGTCCGGCGTCGGCTGTTGTCGCTTCTTCCCCGACGTCAGAGCGGCTGGGGTATAAAATCATCAGCCGACGCCATCTTCTTCAGTCTTTCTTGCCGCGCAGTGCCCGAAGCAGAAGCAGTTTGCAAGTGCCGGTTGGCCAGCTCCTGTGTTTTCAGTTACTGAAGTCATCAAAAAGCTAAGTACCCCGTTGGGGAACCTTTTCTTGCCTCAGCCGATGTCAGATATATCTGCAAAAGTTAATAATTGTTTGTCTTGTGGTAAACAAATACCTCATAAGGACTTCCATTCTTACTGCCTTCCCTGCCTGGGCCCAGACCACGACGTCTCGGCTTGTGCTGCCTATGCTTGCTTCAATAAGCGCACACTTAGGCGCCAGGCAGAATTTGCTGAAGACTTTTTTGGGGGAAATTACTCCTATATCATGCCGTTGGAACTTCCGACTGCACACGTTTCCAAAAAACGGAAGGACCGGGACCAACCTTCGCGGCCCGCAACTTCCACCGACACCACGCCTAAGCCTACCGCGAGTGTATCGGTCTCTTCGGAGGCAGTAATTCAACCGCTCCAGGTCAACGACACCGTTTTACCGCACACTATGGTCCCGGAGGCTTCCTTGGTGCCGGTTGTTGTTTTCCCTCCTGAAACCGAAGCCCAAGATTTGCCTGACACCATACCGGTGGACAAAGTTACTCCAGCACATGGGACAGCTAGGCCTCCTGTGCCTATGTCCATCAAGGCCTACACACGTGCTAAGGCTGCCAGCCAGGTTAAGTCTCATCCTCCCAATTCGGATAAACAGATCATGACTTTAGCTGCAGATCTAATTTTTTTAATCGGGCTCTCAGGCTCATCCAGACAGAGGTTCTCAGCCGCCTTCAGACAAAAGGCCTAGGGTTGAGCAGACAGACACCCTTTCCTCAGATGAAGCCTCTGGTGAGTCAGGCCTTTCAGATTCCCAGGAAGAACCCTTCCCGGCCTACGAGGATTCTGATACAGATGAATCCATTCCCTCTGCCTCTCCTCCTGAGGATATTTCTTTCGGGGAAATTCTCCACTCCATGAGAGAGCATTTTCAGTGGCAGGGCCAGGATTTCTCCGACTCCAGGAAAAGGCTTCGGACCTTCCTTAAGTTACTCCAGCACAAGCCTTTAGCTATTCCCCCAGTGTTAGATGTATTGGATGATGTGTACTCAGACTCCAGTACTTCCCTCCCTCCTGCTCCTGTCAAGCCAGACCGATATTACAGGGTTCCTGAAGCTCATAAGCATCTCTTTAAGGCCCACTCTGTTGATCTAGAAACTATTTCTCAGGGGCCCAATGGAGTGGCCACTTCCACGACCAAGAATCCTTTGCCCGCAGACAGGGAATCTAGGTCCCTGGAGAGGTGGGGTAAGAAAGTTTATACCTCTACCACCTTTGCCATGAGGGCTCTTAACTGTCTTTTTCATATATTTCAGTATCAAGATTTTCTGATGGATGATTTGCAGAAAAAGTTAGCCTCTCCTGAGCCTTTAGATAGAAAGGCTTTGCAGGATTTGGTTCATAATACTCAGCAGGTTAGCAATCATTTTCTTCAGTGTGGTTATGATGCATTGGAAGCTTCATGTAGGGCATCTATGACAGGGGCCGTCATATGTAGGCATGCTTGGTTGAAAGAACAGTCATTGCCAGATCATGTTAAAGTAAAGCTTCTAGATGCACCTCTGGAAAAAGACAAGCTATTTGGTGCTAATGCACAGGGTGTGTTGAAATCAATTGAGGAAAAGGCTAAATCAGTACAAACAGTCAAAGATTTCCTCCAGGTTCAGCCACCAAGGTTCAGCAGGAATTGGCCTTCGAAGAATTGGTCCTTTCCAGACACTGACAAGTTTCAAAGGGGGAAAAAGCAAGCGTGCTCGAGGTAGAGGGCAATACCGAGGCTCCTACAGGGGCCGCCAATGGCAACCAACTAATCAGAGAAGTGGCGCAGGGACTCCCACTGCTCCACAGGGACAATCACAATGACTTGACTTTGACACCGCCGACCAAGACTCAAAGAGAAGCTCCTTTAGGCGGAAAGTTATCCTTATTTTCAAAAAATCGGCATGTTTTTACAAAGGACGGATGGATTTTGAACATAATAGACAAAGGTTACAGGTTCCACTTCCATACCTTACCAACAAGACAAGGCATGCCAAACCTGCCACACAATCAAAGGGCAGAGGCACTCATACAAGTTTCAAAGCTGCTACAAATCAAAGCAATAGAAAAGGTTCCTCCTCAGGAACAAGGCCAGGGATTCTACTCAAGACTGCTCCTTGTTCCAAGAAAAGAAAAGCAATGGAGACCTATACTGGACTTGTCCGCTCTAAACACCTTTCTCATTGTGCCAAAATTCAAAATGCTGACGTTACAGCAACTTCTTCCCATGCTGGGCAAGGGGTCTTGGCTGGTTACTCTGGACCTCAAGGAGGCATACCTGCATGTCCCAATCAGACACAGTTGCAGAAGATACCTCAGATTTCTTGCAGGGTCAGAGCATTATCAATTCTCAGCATTGCCGTTTGGCTTATCTACTGCACCCAGAGTATTCACGAAATGCCTGGCATCAGTAATTGCACATTGCAGACTCCAGGGGATACAAATTTACCCTTACCTGGATGACTGCCTTATACAAGCGGACAGCAAACAAGCCTTGATAAGAAACTTGGACTATGTCAAACACTTACTACAGGCTTTGGGATACACAGTCAACATTCAAAAATCAAGACTACTGCCATCCCAACAAATAATTTTTCTAGGAGCCAAACTGGACACAAACTCACAAATGGCTTTCCTCATGGAAGAAAAACAAGGACAATTACCAGATTACTTCAAAAGCCTAGCAAAGCTCACCCAGATAACTGCAAGGAAAATCCTGCAGGCCCTGGGTTTCATGGCATCTTGCATTCTTCTGATTCCACTGGCAAGACTACACATGAGAAAACTACAATGGTACCCAAAAAGTTTATGGTCTCATCACAGCCACAACTTAGAAGAAATTATACCACTCATTCCATGTCTTCAAAAGGAATTTTTGTGGTGGGCACAAGCAAGTCAATTAAACAAAGGCATGTCTTTCAACAAACCTCAAGCAAGTCAAACCATTACAACCGATGCCTCAGATCATGGATTGGGGGCGCACATGGAAGGCAGATGCATGCAAGGGCAATGGGCTTCCCGGGATATGCATCTGCACATAAATCAAAAAGAGATGTTGGCAGTGATTCATGCAATCGAGGCCTTCGGAAAATTTCTTCAGCAAGGTCATCTGCTAATAAAGACAGACAACACCACTGTCATGTGGTACATAAACAAACAGGGAGGCACTCATTCTTACCCCCTCTGCAGACTAACAATGACTCTTTGGGAAAAGGCCCTGAAACTGAACCTACAGTTGCAATCCCAGTTTGTTCCAGGCAAGGACAATGTTCTGGCGGACAGTCTAAGCAGAAACATTTTGGACCCGCACGAATGGATGCTGCATCCAGACATATTTCGCAAATAACTCATGCGTGGGGAAGGCCGGACATAGATCTCTTTGCCTCTCACCTCAATCATCATCTGAAGAAGTTCTGTTCGAGGACACACCGTCCTCAAGCCTGGAGAATGGATGCTCTCTCCTTCAGCTGGAATTCTCTGACAATCTACGCATTCCCACCTCTACCATTAATGACCAAGGTGTTACTGAAGATCAAAGCAGAGCAACCGAAAGGTATTTTGATAGCTCCAGACTGGCCATGGCAGCACTGGTATCCATTACTAAGGAGCATATCTCGCACCAAGCCGTGGCCCCTGCCTCAATGGCCTCTGCTTCTAACTCAGCACAATTACAGGACTGTTCATCCCAATCTGCAAACATTGCAGCTGACAGCTTGGAGGGTTCCATGACTTCTACCCATAACTCTCTCTCCAAAAAAGTTCAAGAGATCCTACTGGAAGCACGCAGACCTTCCACCAGAAAAACTTATTCAGCCAAATGGAAGAGATTCATCACCTGGAATGCCAACAAGGGTCAGGATGTATCAGTAATAAACATGCCACAGATACTAGAATACTTGGCAGAAATGCTTCATAGTGGCCTTTCATATTCTTCCATAAAAATACATGCTTCAGCAATCTCAGCAAAATACAACTGTGATCCACCTGTGTTTTCACATCCTTTGCTAACACAGTTTCTAAGAGGGATAAAGAATATCAAACCTCCCAGGAAACCACCAGTGCCTGCATGGGACCTCAACTTCGTCTTGGAAAAATTAACTCTTCCTCCTTTTGAGCCAGCAACATCTTCAGAGATGCAATTTCTCTCCTGGAAAACAGTTTTCCTGTTGGCAGTTACCTCAGCAAGAAGAGTCTCGGAGATACAGGCCCTCATGGCAGCACCTCCATTCCTCATTTTTCATCAGGACAGAGTTTCTTTAAGAACCAATCCTTCATTCATGCCAAAAGTGATATCCAGGGTGTCTCTAAATCAAGCAATTCACCTGCCTACTTTCTTTACCAATCCTCAAAATAAAGGAGAAAATCTGCTGCACACTTTGGACATACACAGACAATTACTCTACTACTTGGACAGAACAAAGGCCAACAGAAAGTCTGACCAACTATTTGTAGCTTACGCTGCTGGAGTGCAAGGAAAGGCAATTTCCAAGCAAACAATTTCAAAATGGATTGGACACTGCATCAGATTCTGTTATTCTTTCCATGGAAAAGGTGTGCCAGCCAATATCAGGCCACACTGCACCAGAGCTATAGCCACCTCCGCAGCCTTTCTAAGAGGGGTGGCTACAAACGACATTCTAGAAGCTGCTACATGGAGCTCCATGCATACATTTTCCAAACACTACAGCCTGCCTTTATACTCCAGATCCCGAGCAGGCTTTGCTTCAGCAGTCCTGCAGGGTATTTTAGCTACACCATCTTTTTCTTAGATCCTACCACCCCCAGCTTGGCTATGGTATTCAACCCATATGTCAGGACTGCAGTTGCATTCTTGAAGGACATAGTACAGTTTTGTACCTACCATAAATGTAGATGTCCGATAGATATGCAACTGCAGTCAGGTTTACCCTCCCTCCTACCCCTCAGTAATTTACCTTTTTGGGTCCACTACCCCTTTTCCAACTTAGCTGGGGATAGCTTTTATGGTGTATCTGTTTATTACTATTATGCATGTCTGGAATTTTATGCATTTTCTAAATTTAGCCTCCCTTGGAGGGCACCTGGCATCTGGGGCAACAAACACTGAAGAAGATGGCGTCGGCTGATGATTTTATACCCCAGCCGCTCTGACGTCGGGGAAGAAGCGACAACAGCCGACGCCGGACCCAGACTTTGGAATCCGGCCGACCGAGGGGCTGCCTGAGGCAGGACAACCCATATGTCAGGACTGCAGTTGCATATCTATCGGACATCTACATTTATGGTAGGTACAAAACTGTACTTTTGTAATGCCTTAGGTAAAAATGTGCTTATCCCTAAAATCTGTTATGGACTCCTTGTAACCTTACACTGCAGCTCATACTAATGTAAAATATAAACTACTAAAAACAAATTCTGCAGATTTATTATTTTTGCAGAACCCAAAACTCATCACTGGCAACTTTTACAGTAGTGTGTAACAGGCTACATTTAAATGACTAAGGCACATTTCTACTTAGCTGTCAAATCTACAAGCTGTTAAACAATTGACACTTCCCCTACCCAAACAAAATTACAGTTCAAGGAGTCTGATTAAACACTTGGAGACAGCCAAGAAGATAACATTACCCTCATTAGACCTTGTTTTAAAACCTCCACGACAAAGAGCTGTCTCTCTAGGTTAGGTCAACTGTTTGGAATTGGCTACCTGCAGAAGAAAGGCAGCAAGAAACACTTCAGTTATTTAAAAACAAACTGAAAGAACTGTTCAAAGATTCCAAATGCTGTTGCTTCTGTGACGGTGGCTAGCTAGCCCTTGCAGTCAGACGGTAGTTGCATCTTTCTTGTAAGTGTATCTTCTTCTTCTTTTGGCTTTTCCCGGTTGGGGGTCGCCACTGCGGATCATCTGTCCGCTCATGATTGGCAGAGGAGTTTTACGGTGTCGAATTGCCCAACCTTCCAGAGAAGGCACACACTCACATCTAGGGCCAATTTAGAGTGTCCATTCCACCTACTGCATGTCTTTGGGATGTGGGAGGAAACTGGAGCACCCGGAGGAAACCCACACGACCACAGGGAGGACATGCAGACTCTGCACAGAAGGCACCCCAGCCAAGAATCGAACCGGAGAACCTCTTGCTGTGAGGCAACAACGATAACCGCTGCACCACCGTGTGACTACTGGTTGAATGCCTACTTCAGTTGCACATAGTGTATTAATATCACTTGCATTTATAATTGTACATAATATACACATGTATTGTCTTTACTTTGTTACTGTACTATATATACAACTTTGTGTATTCTTTAATCTGTATACAAGTTTCTGTATATCATTTTCTGTTTGAGTCTTGCACCATGGTGCCTGGGTCAAGTCTGAAAATTGTCCATCAACCAGTCCACTGACCAGGTTATCAAACTGAAACAAGTAAATAAACAAATAAAAACATTAGGCATGATGTCAACAACTATTTCCTGATGCCTTATGCAAGTTTCCACAAGGGGATCATACAGTGGACTCTGAAGTCTGTTATCTCATTTCACAGAATCCAGTCACACAAACATTTCCAAGGCATGGAAAGTGCATTTGTAGTGGTGGCTGCACACACCCAACCTTATGCTGGCCTGCTTGTTTTAGTGAAGTGGTAAGGCATTGCCAAGGGCAGACTAAGGTGCTTGGTCACAGAGGCTGAGCTGCATGTTGTTGCTCAGTCCTCCTCATTGTACAGGTATTTCAAAACTCCAGTCTCAGTGATGCAGTTGCCGTTTGTACTGACAACATGGCTGTAGTACTTTATATGAACAAGCAGGGATAGACTCCTTCCTTCCCTCCTTATTGAGAAGTGATGAGGGTATAGGAATGGACTATGTCTATCAGTTTTTTTTTTTTTTTTTAATTTTCTGTAATTTTTTTTTTTGATAGCTACTCATATTCATAGGGAAGCCAGTTCTGTTGCAGTCATTCATTGCCTACTTTTTCCACATAAGTGGTGCCTTCCTTAGCTTGTCTGTCTCATAGAAGCCGTTTTATCGTTTAATGGTACCCATTTGCTTCTCCTACAAATGATAAATACAGTAACTTCTCACCAATTCTTTATACAGAGTAATGTCTCAGGGATGTTGAAGAGCAGAAATGGTCCCGACCCCAGGCTTAGTTTGTGTTTTTTTTTCTTATTACAAAGTCCATTCAGAAAGCCAGACAGAACAAGCCCAGGATCATTCTCATGGTCCTCTTCTTGTCTTGACAAGAGTGGTTCTCACTACTTTGACCTCTTCTTCTGGAGATGTCTCTGTGTCTGAAACTCTTTTGGCCTCTGTTAACCCACCCATCAGGTTAACCTGTTCCTGAACTTTATTTACTCTGGGTAACCACATGGTTTCTCCAATTCCAGTAGTGGCCAAGAGTGCTCTTTATACTGCAGGGGTCATCCACACCATCTGTTCTGTCAGAGATCTAATACCACAAAAGCAGAGGGCAACTTCTGAAGTGTTAGACCTGTTTTCAGCTCTGATACCAGCTATTTTGATACATTTTTCCCAAATCTTTGACACAAGCATATGCAACTCCTCCAGCAAGGTTCATTTGGCTGCTATATTTAATTTCTGCCAATGATTTCTTTACTCTTTATGTGCTTCTTTATAAGTTTGTTCAGTCTTTTTCAGGATTATGCTTCACAACAGACCCCATTCAAGGATCCTTTTTCTCCATGGTCTTTATAGTTTATGCTTGAAAAGTAACTTTCCACCTTTCAAACTTGCTTCCAAGGCTGTCTTAAAGGTCTTGTCTCCAAAAACCTTCTTTCTTGAACAAATCCTTCCTTTGTGCCCAAAGTAGCAACATATTTAAAACATGAACCAGTCTATCAATCTGTCTGTATCTTTGCTTAATTACTCCATTAGAGACTAATGCAGGACGGATTGTGTGGGTATGCATAGGCTGTTTAGATTTTATGTAGACTCCATTAGATTTGTTTTGTTTGTCTTTTTATGCTAAGAAATTGGGCTGCAAATGTTGAAGGGCATTTTCTTCTGTTGGTTTTTGGAATGAATCATATTTTGTTATGAGAACTATAGTAAAGCATTGCCTGCTGTACTCACAGCACATTCCGCTAGAGCAGTAGCTGCCTCTCAGGCCTTCTTTAGAAATGCATCTCAGGATGGCATTTGTGCAGCTCTGACATGGGCTGCCCTTATTACTTATGTAAGAGACACTAAGCTGAATCTAATCTCCAGATCTCAGTCTTCCGTTAAATCTAATGTCTTTTCATGATGACAGTCCAGGAGGATAAGCTCAGGACTGTGTCCTATTGGTTGAAGAAAATGGACCTGATCAATTCAGATATGAAAGTTATGTATTTATTTGGATATTCAGGTTTTTAAGAATTTTGAATTCTCCTGTTTTTCTTCCAGTATATTCTCTAAGCCCACTTACTGCAACCAGTTTGTCCATTTCAATAGCGCCCATGATTGTCAAAGAAGGGTATTGCAAATGGCCAATATGTTGGACTTTCCAGGGTTATTTCTGAAGATGTGATTTTTTATGAGCAAGGATGAATCTTGGCATCCATGTACTAGACAGATGTTATCTGGATAGGTTGGTAGAAGAGGTTTTTGCTTTCGTGAGAGGAGTCATAGTTTGTATACCCTCATCTTAAAGAAACCTGTTGATGGGGGTCTTTTGAATAACAGCAGAGTTTCAGCTTCTTGCACCATTATGGCATTACATCATTCTTTGGTTACTCCTGCATTGCATAATATTCTATCATCTAAATGGCATACTTTTTATAGATTATGCCCCAATATTACTGAGTTGGGTCAGGTTCTGCTTTTTACCTATAAGACATTACATAATATGAGTGCTTATTTTGAATACATTGATATTCAGTAGGGCAAATATGGTATAATGTCCAAATGTGGAAGCTGCAGTCAGTGTAAATTTATATCCTAACATTGTCATTTCAGGTCATCCATGTATGCTAGCTTGTCATGGGAGGTATAATTGCAACATACAAGAGGTTGTGTATATATTGCTGTCTGTACAAGCTGCATCTTTCTATATTGGCAAAACCGAATGCATGTTGAAGAAACATAAAATTTATGAGCCTTGCATTAGTATTTGTACAGGAGATGTTACTAATGCACTTTCTAGGCTTTCTATTTTATAAAACTATGAGTAAAAAGATTACACAGACAAAACAATCAGTAAAAACTACAAGAAAAAATCAAGCCAAGCCAGAGTTTCCACTGTGTGATCCCTGAAACCTCTTATGTTAGAGGCACATGGGATATATACAAATGACCCTTTAGGGGCATCAGGTGTTTCAGCTATATGGCAGTGCTGAATACCCATGACTTTTTTCTTTCTAAGTCTATTATGGACAAATTCAGGGGTTTGGCTTTATTGGCCTGAATTTTTTTTTCATTTTCTGTTATGTGTTCTTATAAGATTACCGTATTTATTCTATTTGCCTGAGACAGCTAAAGACCATTTACATAAATCAATGTGGATTATTTCTCAAATATTTATTTTATTTATTTTTGTTTACTGGGAAGTGTCCGACTTGGCCAGAGCTGGCACATTTTCAGCAGAGGCCCAGGGAGAAAAGCTCCACAGATACAGTGTTGTACTAGTACAAAAGGCAATTTGAGGAATACATAATAGCGTACAATATAAAAAACTTAAAATACTTAAAATCTACAATGAATAATGCATACAATATATGTGTAGAAATAAAAGAAATACCATAATACATAAAATCTACAATAGAAAACATGTGTAGAAATACAAGAAATGTCAAGGGTAAAGAATTTGTTTTGGTATAGTGAAATTCAATAAATTTTTGGGACCAAATGAGGGAAAGAAGAAGTTAAGGGTGAGAAATGGTATTGACAAGTAAAGATTAACACTGGCAGCTCAGAGGGAGAAAGAGAAAGGGGAAGGAGAAACTAGATATAGAAAAGGGAAGAGAGCAGGTTAAAGGGGAGAGCTAGTGACAGGTATACATAATTATTAATCAGATCTAGTGCAGGAGCAGAGCCAAGTGATTTTGAGGTATTCCTTTAGTAGTTTAAATTTAGAAGTATTGCTAATGTTAAGTATATGTTGAGGTATATCATTCCAAATGTTGGCAACTTTGTGTGAGTAGGGGGAATCCCCATAACTGTTATTTGACTTGCTGACCTTCAAAAGCAATTAGTTAGAAGACCTTAAAATTCTGCTGCTAGACTATGGCTGGACACGTTTGCTAATAGATGGACAGTTATCAGGGTGAAACATAGTAGAATAAGTTAGCACTGGTTGGTTATAGGTTAATAGGTTGGGAAATTCCAACCAGCTGATTTGGTGTAGTGTAGTGCAATGATGGGTTCTTGCAGGTTGGTTGGAAGTGAATCTGTCTACTTTATAGTAACAGGATTCTAGTTTAGTTAAGTTGTATTTTCTTAAACTGATAAAAATGGGTGAGGCATATAAGAGGGGTAGATACAAAGTGAATTCTACTGATGGCGTATCTAGTGAAATCAGTTAGGAGGGGCTATATTCTATACAGGGAGCCAAGTTTGAGGTGCACTTTCTTGATGGTTATGGTTAAATGTTTATCAAATTTAAGGTCCTTGTCTATGGTGACTCCTAGTTGCTTTGTAGAATCAACTGTCTCAGTGCAGGTATTGTTAGATGAATAAATGGTGAATGAAGTAGGGTGTATAGATTTTTTGACTTTGGTAGGAGTAGTGGCCTCTGGGTATTGTACTATGAATTAGTAACCTGCTGTGTAGTTATTTTTTCTTCTGATAAGTTTTTGCATTCTGTCACTTCTCAGAATTTGAACTGATTTTAACTATTTAACTACAAGTTTCTCTGAGAACAACTTGGAATGGCGTTATCTCACCATTTATGAGAATGCATGTCTGCCTTATGCTGCCGGTGCCTCACACCTAATCAGGATGGCTGACATATCAGATTACTTTTATTTTCTCCAGTTTAGAGAGAATTTCCCAATGCATGAGTTCTAATATTTGGGACTGAAAACTATGGTTCTTTACCAGACACTGCATGTGGCCATAGAGTGGTCTGTTTATCTCTTAATTTTTCCTTCACATGCTGAGAACATATTCCTCATACCCTGAATGTTCCTCATCAGTCAGTGTTATTTCTGTAGCAGTCATATGTATAGGAAGTCAGGCCATCTGTTTGTTTCCTTTACTCACTGCATGGAAGAACTTCCTACAAGCCTACAGACCATTACATCATCTGGGACAAGACAGTTGATCACCAAATAGTCTGTGGCCTGCTTCTCATCTTGGGATTGGTGCTACTGTTTTGCTTCTGATGAGAGAAGAAGCAAAGGAGCACTGTATCCCAGCAGTGTGAAACTGTGGTGAGAGCAGTGCTAGCAGTAGCCATTCAGGCAAATCCCTGTTTTCATCATTCTCGACAAAGATAATTCTTTCTGTTTAGTAAGTACTGCTTGATTTGCATGTCTAACCTAACTTCAGAATATTTTCCTAACTACTTCATCCATAAATAATCAGGGTCTGTTTATTAGTTTCTCCTCAAGTGTTTGGTAGTGCCCATTATAGATGCAGGCACCTTGAGTTTCCATTTTTCCTATAAAAGCACCCTTGAAATTTCACCAGTACCTAGTTGCACACAGAGCAACTTGTGTGTGGTGACAAGCATTGCCCCCAGAGTTGCAAACCAGATACTCCTGAGATTACTTTATTTTCACTCCAACTGTCTAATCAATAAAAAAAAGTCTGTTGCCACTTTCACACACTGTTGCAAGCCTGGTGGATATGGACATCCTGAGGCAATGTAGAAACTGTCTCATGTTTACTGACACCCAGTTAATTCTCAAACAAACTGACCTGGTATTTCAGATGGATTTACACAATGTCAGTGGAGGCAAAGCTTTCACATAAAAGCACTCCTGATATCAGTCAAGTATTCATTAGTGCACACTCTGCACCCATCACACACTGTTCAAAGCAGACACATAGGCTCACACATGCTGAGGCATTTAAATGTAACCTTCCTAAACCCCAAAGACATCCTAGACAAAGTACACATAACAAATGCACTCTTTCAAAACACCCACATCAAAACATATAACCGCATCTCATGGAGCCTCTACTTTTAAGCCCATAAGTCAAGCCACCACACAATCCAACATTCTGGTTATTGGAGACTCCATTGTGAGATACACTGATGTCCCTGTCACCAGGCTGAGTTAGGAGAAAGTCACAGTCATTTGCTTATCAGAGACCAGAATTCACCACATTACACACACACAGTCAGGCACACAGTACCATTGTCACTCAAAGTCGTACTCCATGTGGCTGTAAATACTTCCCTAGACTATATGAAGAGAGACATCATGGAGATCTCAGAATGTGTCCCAGGCCTAGCATTGAGCAGCATTTTACCTTCTCCATGGATGGTGCCACAATACGAACAGAACATGACTGACTTTAATAACTGGCTTAGTTTGTAGTGTCATTCTAAGGAGGTGTAATATTTGTCAGCATGGAAGGAGATTGTCAACAGACTGCTGCTTTGCCAGGGATGGTCTGCACCTCTACCGTCTAGACTTTCGAATATTAGCTAAAATATAGTTCTCCCTGTGACATTGTCTAGTAATGCCAGCTGTACCAGGAGAAGTGGGACAGTGCATGTGTAGCATATGCCAGCATGGCTGGCTGAAGTTTTGTAAATAATCTTGTCATTTGACTGTCACGTTGATTTGTACAGATACTTGTATTAAAATTGTATTTGTAAAAGTCGCCTATGTTAAAAATGCTGCAACAGAATCTTAAAGTTCTGAATGTGTATTGTGTTAGAGTCAAGTGACTAGATGTGATGTCATTCTATAACCAGCTGAAGGATGAAACTGTGGCAGCAAAAGTTTGTTGTTTTTGTTTTTATTTTTCTTTGGAATCTGATATAAAAGATCTGTCAGTTATCACAGTTCAGTAGTTAGTTGTTCAGTTGTTAAGTTATACAGTTCAGTCATTGTGTAGTATCTCATCTTGCTTGGTGGAATTGTGCATCTCAGCAGTACATCTTGTCTTGTGATACTAAGTGAGTTAACTAGGAAGAGTTTCTCTTTAGTTCAATTAGGAAAAGTACAGTGAGATTAGTTTAGTATTATTTATTTTTCTACATCTGTGAGATTCTATCAAACTGTGTTATTTTTATATTTCATGTGCCTGAAAATGCTGATGTTTATTGCAACTAAATATTAAGTATTCTTCTGTTTTTTATTTTATCTATTGTTAAATATTTTTATACCTTTTCATTGTGACTGGTCTTTTAGAGAATACTTTTAACATCTTGGGAGCACTTGTGCTTATTTTAGTGACACTAGCCACTCTGAGAAGTCTTGCTGCTTTGGTCACACTCTACCACTTGTACAGTGATGGCTTGTGCTGTGGGGATGCAGGACTGCAGTCCCCCCCCCCAGCTGTGGAGAAAGAAAAGAACATTTTAACAATAGAAAATATGTATTATTATTTATTTAAATGTTATTAGCTGTCTAGCTGGCTGAAAGCTCTAAGTGAATCCGACTCACAAAGTCCCGGAACTCAAACTTGCATGCTCGCCAAGTTCTGTTTTTTTTTTTTTTTTTTTTTAATTAGTCTCTATAAATTAAATCTGGACTACTGTAAAAGCAGTCCAGATTAAGGAAAGAAGACATCAGTGTGATACCCAGAAGTCTGTGCGGTTTAACCCGCACAGTAAAATGGAAGGGGATCAGACTGCCACGTCTGCAGTCACATACATGAGGTGGACAGCCTGTATGGCTACTGATTGGTTCTCTCTCTCTTCTCGAAAAAGAGAGTGAGAAACAATCAGTATAGTTACAGTACTACTAGCACAGTTGCTTTGTTGTTGGTGTTATGAGTCACAAGTTAACCGTTGCTGAAAAACAACTTTTTTGGCTTGCCTAGTTGCCTTGTGTGTGTTAGATAGTCAGATTACTAGAGGGAGACAGAAGGACAGTCACTCGACTCATTTTTTTAACTTTAAAATTGAGGTAGGTGACCGTGTTGTTTTTTACTTAAGTTATGTTAGTTACTGCAGGATGGCTGAAGGTTGTTTACCTCTCTACTAGGAAAGTAAGGAAACACTTCCATATAAAGTAGTTGTAAATGCTTGTTTTGTTTCCTGTGCACTTTCTGTATGTGCCTAGACACCTGTTTTGGCATCCAGTGATGTTAAGAACAAACACACACACATTCATACACAGTCTCTTCTATTCAGAAAATGCATTCTTTTGCAAAGCTTGCTCTTCTAGCAGCTTAAGTGCAATATTTAAAATTTGTCTGTAATCTGGGGTGTTTGCCTTCATTATTTGTTGGATTTGTCCCTGATTCTTGTGGTAAAAGGCTGATCGCTAGTAAGTGGCAATTATGACAGTGGTCATTTGCATTTTTTGCATATAACAGGAACATTAGTACAACCTTTACATTTTGATAGCTGTTGTGAAGCTGAAATTAAACCATGGTCTTTTCAAAAACACTAACCTTCAGCACTGCGTACGTGGAGGGGATTTCTGGATATGTGAAGATGGCATAATTTAATTAGTTTAGGAATGTCTCGTATGTTTGCTTTTTTATATGTTTAACATTCTATTTGTATGTGTATAGCATATATTTTACTTGCACTTTCTACATAGTGCAAAAAAATAAATGTAGCTTATATTTAAACAGTTTGAAGTTTCAACAATGTCTAGCTATTTTTTGTGGCTTATATAATGAGTTCTAATTTTAACTGTAGCACCTCACTGAGACAGCAAATTATCTATTATATCCCCAGGAGCATGA
The DNA here is from genome assembly GCF_019279795.1 of Protopterus annectens. Taxonomy (NCBI): domain Eukaryota; kingdom Metazoa; phylum Chordata; order Ceratodontiformes; family Protopteridae; genus Protopterus; species Protopterus annectens. The sequence goes on along the minus strand of NC_056729.1, from coordinate 1,560,999,472 downwards.
ATTTCAACATAAGCACATTTTAAGTGCTATGATTTTGGACCTTCTGCTAAGGTTTTTGATGGTCGTCTGTTATGATTTTGTCAGCTGCTCAAGTTGACAATACTAGTATTAAAAAAGTGTCCTTTCTTTTATAGGGTCCCAGCTGTATTGTGTGGCTATTTTATATTTTCTCATCACATTTTTGGTCCATTTCTCATAAAATTCTGGTTTTATGGCAAATTAGTGGCAAATCATTAAACGTTGAAGTTAGAAAATAATGACAGACATTTGAGTTTCAGATTTCATACCCTTCAGAAAATTCATACCAATGCATACTATTCTATTATCTTTCTAAGTTTATAAGAGCAATATTTAAAAATTGTCCTTATTTTTAGGTCTTTGTCCCACTTCTGTGTATGGCTTTGTCCAGATTTCTTGCTCTGAGGTTGAGAGGTATGACAAATATGTCAGGGACATCACAGTCAGCCAGAGACATTTCAAATTGTGACATAATTGTTGCACCCTACTCCCCCATGTAGTGACTCTGGATGTGTCCAAGCAAGGCAAGGAGCAGTTATGCAGTGTAAGTGTGCAGATTATTCCCTCCATCCAAGGTAGACATAAGTACTACAGTGGCTTTTCATCTGTCCTTGATTTTGCAGAATGTTCTGTTTTTTTGTCATATTTTTATACTGTTGATTTATGCTTCTTCTTATTCAGAAAGTGCCGATTGCTCTGTGTTTAAATAGCAGTGATTTAATGACCATCAGGTAAGCTTGTCTGAAATTGTAAGATGCAAGTATGCTTTAATAAACATACTGTTAAAGAATTACCAACATTGAAAGCCTTTTTGTTGTTGCCATGCAGAGAATAATTACATAACTAGATAACGTATAAGCCTTAGGTATTGAAATTTATATAACAGTATTTGTAATAAAGGACAGGATTACAGCATTTTAAGAAGCTCATTACATTTGTTGGAGACTTGCAGTCATCTTTGCAGGCTTTATCCGTAAACTAAACGGAATGCCAATCTATCATGTGTGGTCCATAACCTGTGCAGTAATCCTTTAAGCAATTTATCTTGAGCTTGTTTCATGTTTGCTGTTCATTTTTTACTTTGATCTTGTTTTCCCCGTGAAACAAGTAGATAGCTGTTGTCAGGCAGCAGGTCTTTTTTGGATAAGAAACATTTTTACAAGTGGAGGTATCACAGAGATTGCTACTTTGGGCATGTTACTTGGTACTTTTATAAAGCTGAATATAAATTATAATTAGAACTGCAGTGCAAGGAGAAGTGGTTTGAGTTGAGTGCTGCTTGTTTTTCTTGCACATGATTTTGACTGGCATTCCAGTAATTTATGTTTTCATGCCTCACAACCTTTTTGTTTCCATCTAGATGTTAAGTAAGCTGTCATGCAGCCAATACATTGAAATATTTTTTTTCTTCTACACTTCGTAATGACTGTTTGGCACCCAGGGCAGGATATTTAATTAAGGTTCCAATTTTTGTGGTTTTGAGCATAGCTTTCCCCTTCCCATTGGCCCCACCCATTCAACTGTCTCCTGCAGCCCCCCTTTGATTTGAATTCACCAGCCACCACTGCATTTACATCATTATTGATGTGACACAGTATAATCGGTTACCCTTTGTAAGAGCCTTAGTGTATCTGATGATAGCAGTAATCTACCTTGTAGTCTGGACCTAGGGGACACATCTTGGTGAATCTAGGTCAGCCTTTCTCAGTTGTGTGTGCATGTGTGAAAAATCAGTTATCCAAGTGTGCACGTCAGATACTTGGAACTGGGACGCAGTGCTCAAAGGTGAGTCATGTTTGGCATTTGGCGAGACCGAGAGTCCAGTCCTAGTGGAGCATGTTCCCTACATACTTTTGGGGAAAATGGTGCTTGATGCAGAGAGCTGCATTTTAAATACTGTGTAAATCCATTCCTGGTTTAGTGACCTCCTCTCACCGGTGTCAGTGCTGAGGATTGGGGCTCCTTGATAAGTGGCTCAGGGTAAAGAGGGGATGTCACACTCTCCCCCAATAGTCCGTTTTTTAGGCAATACCAAACTGAAAGTACTTTCAATATTGCAAATCTAAACCAAGAAAATCTAAAGTGTTATTGCTCAATGCTAGGAGTCTAAACAAAAAACACTACTTCCTACTAGCTATCCTCATCCTAGAGAATGCTGAGTCATAAAGAGCACACCATGAATGCAAGACTATAATGCCTTCCACATATTTAGACCAGCTACTACATGGACAGGGGCTAAAGTTAGAGGTTTCTTGATTTGCATCAAAAATAAATATACCTCAAGAATGGTCAAACAGGACAGTGCACTTGAGCTCCTCCACTTTCAAATTACAATTGGCAAAATCTCATATCACTTTCTTGGAAGCTATAGGTCCCCCTCTGTAACCCAGGAAACTTGTAACACATATTTAAACTTATTAGAAACACTCCCCAACCAACCCAGTACCATAATCATCGACCGCTTTAATTACCCGCTATTAACTAGGAATTGGACACGACACCAACCGTACAGGCACAGAGATTCCTGGATTTTGTAAACAAACTCCCTGGACGAGATTGTCAATACACCAACCAGGGGTGCAAACATACTGGATCTGGTCTTGACTAATATGGGAGAGTACTGCACACCCCCTAGTGTAATGGCATATCTGGTAAGGTCAGACCACAAAATGGTCTCCTTTGAAGAAAAAATAAAACCTGGAACCGTAGCTAACCCTTGAATATTCAGGAACTACACTAAGGATAACGTCTGAGTATTAAGTTTTAACTTGGCAAAATTTCAAGCCCCATAAACCCTGAGAACACTGCTGCCTATGTGGAACTGTTCACAGAAGCCCTATACAAGCATGTTGATAGTTGCATAGAGGCAGCAGTACCCACCAGGAAGAAGTACAGAACTAAGTCAAAACCAAGCCACCCTGGTGGAATCACATCAGTAGGCTGTGTAACAGAAGGAAGATAATCATGACAAAAATTAGGAGGTGCAGCACCCAGAGAGATAAAAGCATTCACAAACTAAACAACAACCCCTAGGACACAAAGTCAAATTTGAGGTAAATTTGGCCTCTCAGGCCAAGAACAGACACAAGGCATTCTTTACCAATGTCCGCAACCTCAAAGGTAGTACACAGTTGTATGCAGAGCTCATTGTTAGTGGAGCCCACCTATACTGAGTTTGAAGATGCAGCAAACCTACTGGCTGACAAATCCATCTCCAGCTTTAACCGTCTCCCCTTTGTTATCCCTAGGGAACAGGTCCTTAATGCTCTAAGGCCAAGAACACTGCATCAGTGTGCCCAGACAATATCCTAGGATGCCTTCTAAATAGCAAGAAGCATGACCTATCAGACCATCTGGAATTGCTATTTAACTGTAGCCTCCAATCAGGCTTCGTGCCTTATGAATGGAGAACATCAACAGTCATCTCTGCGCACAAGGGGGGGGGGGCATCTACAGATTCTGGAAACTACAGATCCATAAGTCTCGCTAGTCTCATATGTAAAGCCATGGAAGGAATTATTATGGAAATGATTTATAATGAAATAGGAAACCTGCAGACACCAGACTCAAACAAAGTTTTGCTTAATCAAGGGCAGGTCATGCCTACTCAACCTGATGGACTTCCTTGAGAAAGTCGCCAAAGCAATGGATAAAGGATAGAATGGTTCACACTGCTTACCTTGACCTGGTCAAGGTATTTTTGACAAACTCAAGAGGTAGGTATAAACCCTTACATCACACAGTGGATATCCAGCTGTCTCGCAGGACCCAGGAATTTAGATTTGCGGAGTTTACCTCCACAAAGAGGACAGTCACAAGTGGAGTCCTTCAAGGATCGGTCCTGGGACTGCTCCTTTTTGGCATTTACTTCTCTGAAGTCAAGGCCAATGTCAGTAGCGTCTAGCTAAATGAATTTGCAGATGATTGCAAGTTAGGAGCAGTCACTGAATCTCCCACTGACACAGATATTCTCCAGGAAGGGCTGACACAGACAAATGACTAGTGTCATAGCCATGGGCTAAAATTAAATGCCAAGAAATGCATAATAGTATCTTTCTGGAAGTTGTCTACCCCTGGTAACTAGCATATTGACAACACACCCCAAGAGTTGACCCAGTAGTCTAGGACTTGGGACCACTCAGACAGCATTCTAGCCTTTGACCATCATGTGTCTACAGTAGTGAGGAAATGATTCTATGTTGTGCAACTTATAAACAAATGTATGGCATCTAGGTCTAAGGAAGTCATTGTTCCACTGTATTTGGCCAGACCTACCATTGAGTACAGTGCTCCCTTTGGTATATACCTAACCAGGCACATCCAACAACTACAATGTCCACAGAGGTTTCTCTAAAGAATATAGGGAGTAAGTAACATGTACTATGCAGACTGCCTCAATGCCATGTCCCTGTATTGTCTCCTACAGGCTGTTGATGGGAGATCTATGCCTGACATACAAGACATTGTTAGACCCCACCCTGATGGCCCTCCTGCATGTCTGCAAAACAAACATCAGAATTACCTGTTCCAAAGACTTCAACCTTGCCTGTGATACAGATAGGACCTGCTGGAGATACAGTTATGTATCCCAGAGACACTTCCCCTTTTCTGGAGCAGGTTCCCTATCTGTGTGAAGCAGAGTTCCTCCCTAACCCAATTCAAGTGCAGCTTGGGCAGTTTGATGGGAGATATGAAATTCAACCCTGGTTTGACACATATGTCTCTTATGGACACAAACGGCCTGTAAATGGTTCATCTCCTAGGCCTTTGCTTGTAAATGTTTAAATTTCTACATCCCTGCTTACACTTATCAAGAGTACCAGAACGTGTCAGATTTAGGATTCATGGCTAGGCTTAAAAAGGCCCTTGTGGTCGTAGCGTAGTAAACACATTTGAACATTGTATCCCCATTCACAGCATGGGAAGCTGGGCCGTAACTGGACTATTCATAGCATGGGAGGCTAAGCAGAAATCTCCTCTCGAGTCTGTAGAACATGTAGTAGAGAGACTGGGCTTTTGGTGTATTAGAATAGCTAAGGGTACTGAGAACAAAGATCCTTTGGTGAGGAAATATTGAGATGACCTGCGTTGTTTTAGGTGTTTAGTTAGGTACATGTCAAAGAGGGGCAATGTATTCGATGAGGGGTAATTAAGTGAGGAATAAGTTGTGACTCATATTTCTTTGAATCTTGGAGATACCACCAATAAGTTGTATAAGACAGAAGAATTTTCTAACCAGCATAGAGACATGGTAGTCTATGAAGTGACTGCTTTTAACAAAAGTACCAAAATCCATGATTAGTGTGCCAGATTTATGTGAAACATTATTTGTTAAGTGGAAGTATTACCTGATTTACCTAAGGAAGCTATACTGTATTTCTTGGCTTTTCTGGTAAACTCATGATAAACACACTAAGATTTTGCTTTTAAGTTCTTGCTGGAGAATGCATGTATTAGAATGAGATTTAATAACTTCCCCCAGTTTGTATTTATCAGCAGACATGATTTGCAATAGTCCACAGATAAAAATTTCATGGCAGAGAAATATATACAAAAGACAAAAGAGGAGGTCTGAGAAGGAGTTGTGTTGTCTGTGTACCCGATAAAATGTAAGTTTGGGGTGTAAGATGTGAGTGAGTTGATTAGGAAGCTACGGAAGGGTAGGGAGCTTGGAACTGAACCCTGGGGTGCTTCTGCTCAGAATTTGCCCAGGTAGGAGGTGTTCTTTCGAGGTATGTGTCTTGTATTGTAATTAGAGCCTTCACTATGTCCGGACTCCATTTCCAAGCACACTTCTGTCTTAGAGGTTCAAGGAGAATGGAGTCTGTTTACAGTTTCAAATGTGTGTTTAGGTGTATGATTGACCTTCAACTACTTTTTTCCATTTCTTGATATGTTTGGTTGGTTACAGGATAAAGAGCAGTAGGCTTGCTGTAGCTAGGACTGAACTTTTGCCATTTTACAGACCGTATGCCACATTTTTATGTGGTCTGCAGTTGCTTATGCATTATTTCTCGAGATTTTTGTAAGTTGAATTAGGTAAGCTATAGATTGATACTCAGCTGGAGAAGTGGGTGTTTTAGGGTAGTACAAGTACATGCATGAAGCTGTGAGGGTGATGCTAAGCTGCAGATGGAAGAAGTTTATCAGTGATAGCACTGACTACTTTTTAGAAATTTCAGATGTGATACTTAGTTTGATGTCATCAGAGAGTCTGTGTTTTGAAACATTGTTTCCAATGTTTTGCAGGTGATAGCTTTGAAGTGAATGGTCAAGGTTTTATCTTAATGGAGAGTTGCTGAATTTGGTATTAATAGTTAACCAGGAAAATGATGAAGTCTTTGAAAGAATTAAAGATCTTTTTTATAAAGGATGGAGTGTGGTGGTACTTTTACGAACCTCTGAAATAGCTTTGACTCCCAAACTGCTAGCTTCTGTTAAGTATGGATTTAACTGCATTCATTGCAGTTCTATAAGTAATTTATAAATGTTGGTGTGTTCCATGTAAGGTATTTATCCTGAGCTTTACTTCTCCAAGTGTTCCATGCTTGGACATTTTGGTACATAAATGCTTTAAAGTCTGAAGTTAACAGTGAGCGGGATCCTCGATGAATACTTTGTGTTGGTAGAAAAAAGCATAATCTTGGACAGGTTAAAGTAAATTGAAGTTGGAAAAAGTTATGTTTTTTACTGAATACAGGAGTCCAGTCTGTGGATTCCACCTCTAATAGAACTATAAATTCCAGAGACTGAGAAATCCTGCTTAGGGTAGTTGTTGCTGATGGGGCTTTAGATTCCCTACATGGTCAGTGGGTTTTTCAAGACAGTGGTCACTGAGAGCATTCGGTCAGGCGTGGGTTTAAATACATACATGATGTACATTGGTTATTATGATATCTACTAAGGGATTGCTATTATTGAATGACTTAGGTCATGTGGGCACTAGTGGGGTTGTACAGGAGAGTGATCTGTTTAATAGTAGCTTATTTTCTGTCAGCCCATTTAGTTTAAGGTTGCTTAGAATAAGTTAGCTTGTTTACTTCAGTGTCTTTTTGCCCCTTTACCTGCATCTATTTTTTGTTTTTTGTTTAGTGATTTATTTACAAGAATCATTTTTGCTGTCTGAGTTTCCGAGTTATTCTTAGTTAAGCAGGTTTAGGAGTCTCTAAGATATTGGGAAAGGGAAATGCTGCCTTTAAAATGGGTTTCTGTAACACCTGCTATGTATGGTTTTCATAGCCTGTCACAGACTTCATAATTAGTCCATTTGTATTGTTGAGGATTCCAGTAGTAGTACTGTTTAAGGGTTGTGTTTTGTGTCCATTTTGTTGCTGGCAATGTTCTGGCTGGAATGTGAGATGATTTCAGTGTCACAAGCTGTGTAACATTTTCTTTGAGCAATGTAGAAGAGAAAGCAGGATCCACTGATAAAGACCTTTGAGCTACACCGATATTCCTCAGTTCAAATTAAAAAAAAAAAAGAAAGTTGGTAAGCGTAACACACAAAAGAGCTCTGTTCCGCCACAAATTTATTTTCTGTGGGGTTAATATTTGCTCTCTATTCTGGATGTACTAGAAGATTGAGTAGGTCCAAGAGGGACCATCATATTGGTAATGGTTTTCTTGTAATTTGGTTGTGTTTTATTATTGCTGAATGATGTTTTGTAGGAAGGAGTCACAGGGATGACATATAAAGTAAGAAAATTTGTCATAGTTAGTGAATATGATTAAGGCCATGTTGAAGTTGGGGGGAAGCTGCAAAAGGATTATTGGGTGAATAGCTTTTGAATTTAGTTAATGATCTTTCTGTGAATTTGCAATAGTGGACTTTTGAAAATGATGTTTTAAAATAAGAAAATAGAAGATCCCATTGCAGTTAGTGGCTGGATTGGAGAGCTGAAGAGAGGAATGCTTCTATGTATATATATATATATATATATATATATATATATATATATATATATATATATATATATATATTGCATTTCAGATGCTTCATTGATTTGTAAGTATACTTTTAACAGCATAAGAAGTAGAGTTATAGGCATGGATGTTTTGCTTTTGTAAGATTTAGAAGTCTGTGATTATACTTGTAACTGCAAAGGAAGTAGAGTTAAATAGGGAGTAGATAGCTTGTTGTAGATTTATAAGGGTGTAGGAACACAGTCTGATCCAGCACTAGGTGACCTAGGCAGTTAGCTAGGGCCTACTGGCTTGGTGGAGCCCACTAGCCAGGGAGGGTGACCCACTGGTGTGTGTGTTAAATTTCTTCAAGGATCCACACAGAGTGCGCCCTTGGTAGCATCTGTACGTGCATCTTTAGTATGACTTGCACACATTTAAACTGGAATGGCGCACATGATTTTTCGAGCATGGATTTGGATTTTGTCTTTTGCTGTCTTTCCAGATGAAAGGCAAGGTTAGTGCTTTTTTTTATTTTGTTTCCATTGAACGGGCAGGTTAGTGGAGAACAGGGTGTGTGTGTGTGTGTGTGTTTTGGAGGCCATCGATGTCCTTCAAGGATGCATCTGCAGTCTTTACAAATGGGTTGTCCTGTCGTCAGGCAGCCCTTTGGTCGGCCGGATTCCAAAGTCTGGGTCTGGCTTCGGCTGGTGTCGCACTTCACCCAACGTCATTGCGGCAGTCATTTGGGTATAAAGGCATCAGCCGACGCCATTTTCCTCAGTCTTTCTTGCCGCGTGGCGCCCGAAGCAGAAGCTGTTCGCAAGTGCCGGTCGGTCAGATCCAGAGATTACTACTACCGAATACTACTTCGAAGACTTCTATAAAGCTAAGTACCCCGTTGGGGACTCTTTCTTGCCTCAGCCGATGTCAGAGAAAGTTAATAATTGTTTATCTTGTGGGAAACAAATACCTCATAAAGATTTCCACTCCTATTGCATACATTGTTTAGGCCCAGACCAAGACGTAGCAGCTTGTCTAGCCTGTGCTTCTTTTAACCGACGGACGCTTAGACGTCGCTCGGACTTTGCTGAGCAGATTTTCGGCTCCGATTTTGCCTACATTATGCCGTCGGATCCTCCGACTACGCAAATAACCAAAAAACGCAAAGAAAAGGACTGACACTCGCGGTTTCGGCCGAAACCGGGGTTAAGCAAACCACGAGTGTCTCGGTTTTGGCCGAAACCGAGCTTGCGGTTCTTTCTTCAGCCGATAACTTGCCTTCTACCGAGGCCTCTTCTAACCTGGTAGAAACGGCTTCTGAAATCCAACCTTCTGTTGCGGTTTCACAGGATTTTTCAGACACCATTCCCCTAGATATTTCTACCCCTGCACGTGGAGCTGCTAGGCCTCCTCCAGCTATGTCTATTAAGGCCTTTGCCAGGGCTAAAGCAGCCAAAGCATCAAAACCTGTGCCTGCCAAGCCCCCTCTCACAGGCCCAGCACCAGCTCCCATATGCTTTCTTTGGCAGAGGATCTCATCTCTTTAATTCATGGGGCCCAGCCTCATCCAGACAGGGCCTCTCTCCCTCCTCCAGAAAAGAGGCCTAGAGCAGAGCCCCCTGAGCCAGTAGCCACAGATGATTCCTCTGATGACTCAGAACATACAGACCCTCCTGAGGCTTCTTATTCTCCATACGAGGACTCTGATGCTGAGGAGTCCATCCCTTCAGCCTCTCCTCCTGAGGAATTTTCCTTTGGGGAAACCTTGCATGCTATGAGGGAACAATTTCAGTGGCAGGGCCAAGATTTTTCAGACTCTAGAAAAAGGCTTAGGACCTTTCTACATTTGCCACAGCATAGGCCTTTAGCTATACCTCCAGTTCTACCTGTTGTTGATGATGCATTTAATGATGCTTGCACTGCTCCTGATACTTTACCTCCGGCTCCTGCTAAGCCCAATAGGTACTACAGGGTCCCGGACACTCATCGCCACTTATATAAGGCTCCTTTTGCAGATCCAGAGACTATCTCCCAGGGCCCTAAAGCTGTAGCAACAACTTCTTCTAAAAAACCCCTCCCCTCTGAAAGGGAATCCAGGTCCCAAGAGAGATGGGGTAAAAAAGTTTACACCTCTGCTACTTTGTCAGCTAGAGCTTTGAACTGCCAATTTCATATGCATTTAGCTAGCCTTAGCTATGTATGTTTTTCGCCCCTTTAGTTGAATTTGAATAAAACTAAAAACTATGCCTTTCATTTCTCTGCTCTCTGTGTGACACTGAAGTAATCCCTGGGGTATATAATGATCTCCATCATCCATGTCAAGATTTTCTCTTTGACAGGCCAGCGAGGTGCTCTGCCTCACATGTACCGGGATTTTGTTCCACAGCATAGGGAGTCTGTGATTCAATATCAAGAGTTTATGCTTGACCAGTTGACTAAAAAACTGTCCTCTGAAGAATCTTTAGATAAAAAGTATGTTCAAGAAATGTTACATAACATACAGCAGGTTAGTAACCATTCTTAAAATGTGGCTATGATGCACTGGAGGCTTCCTTTAGATCAGCCATGACTGGCACAGTTATCAGGAGGCATGCATGGTTGAAAGAACAGGCATTACCAGACCATGTCAAATCTAAGCTTTTGGATGCACCTATGGACAAGGTCAATTTATTTGGTGCCCCCGCACAGCAGGTACTAAAAAAGATGGAAGAAAAAGCAAAATCTGTGCAAACAGTGAAAGATTTCTTACAAGTTCAACCTCCAAGGTTTAGCAGGAACTGGCCCTCCAAGAATTGGTCCTTTCCGGACTCCTCTAAGGCACAAAGAGGCAGGAATAGGCGCTCTAGAGGCAGAAACCAATCCAGGGGTGCCTACAGGGGTCACCAATGGCAGGGTAACAACCAACGAGGCACGGATACAGCCACCACCACTACAACAACTCAATCACAGTGACTTGGTGGTGGCACCGCCTACCAGGGAACAACTAGAAGCACCCTTAGGCAGAAAGCTAACATTATTTTCAAGAAACTGGCACTGCATTACAAGAGAAAAATGGATTTTGCAAACTGTAGACAAAGGTTACAGGTTCCATTTCCATACACTACCAGGAAAGAGAGGAATGCCAAACCTACCACCTTCTCAAAGGGCAGAAGCTCTAAAACAAATAGCTCAATTATTAAGAATGATAGCTGTGGAAAAGGTACCATCTATGGAGCAAGGCAAGGGATTTTACTCAAGGCTCTTCCTGGTACCAAGAAAAGAAAACAAATGGAGGCCTATTCTAGACCTGTCCGCTTTAAACACATTCCTCATTGTTCCAAAATTCAAAATGCTGACCCTACAGCAGCTTCTTCCCATGCTGGGCAAGGAGTCTTGGCTGGTAACTCTAGATCTCAAGGAGGCATACCTGCACGTCCCCATAAGACCAATTTGCAGAAGATACCTCAGATTTCTTGCAGGATCAGAGCATTATCAATTCTCAGCATTGCCCTTTGGCTTATCTACTGCGCCCAGAGTGTTCACGAAATGCCTGGCATCAGTAATCGCTCATTGCAGACTTGAGGGAATTCAAATCTATCCCTACCTGGACGACTGCCTGATACAAGCGGACAACAAAACCAGACTAACAGAAGACTTACAAAGAGTCATCTACCTGCTGCAAGCCCTGGGATATACAGTCAATACAAAAAAGTCAAGGCTGATTCCATCCCAAAGAATAACCTTTCTGGGTGCAGAACTGGACACATCAAAACAAATGGCATTTCTAACTGCAGAAAAGAAAGAACAACTTCCTCTCTACTTCTTGGCATTAACAAAGCAGAGCCATCTAACTGCAAGAAAAGTGCTACAAGCTCTAGGCTTCATGGCATCCTAAATAATACTGGTCCCTCATGCCAGGCTGCATATGAGAAAACTACAGTGGTACCTAAAGAATTTGTGGTCTCAGCACAAGCACAGCCTAGAAACCAAAATTCCAATGATCCCATGCCTGAAGCAAGAGTTCTTATGGTGGGCTCAGGCCTGTCAATCAAACACAGGATTGCCCTTCTGCAAAAGTCAACCAAGACCAACCATTACGACAGATGCCTCAGACCTCGGTTGGGGGGCACACATGATGGGCAAGTGCATTCAAGGCCTATGGACTCAAGACCAGCTGCATCTGCACATAAATCTAAAAGAAATGATGGCAGTAAAATTGGCAATCCAGGCATTCAGACCTTTTCTCCAAGAAGGCCAGTTGATGATAAGGACAGACAACACCACAGTTATGTGGTACATCAACAAACAGGGAGGCACACACTCATACCCTCTATGCCGGCTGGCACTGGACCTATGGGATGTGGCTCTGGGCTACAACATTCAGTTACAGGCAATTTATGTACCAGGGAAGGAAAACACTCTAGCAGACATATTAAGCAGAACTACAACAGATGCCCACGAATGGATGCTGCATCCAGACATCTTCAAAACCATCACAAGAGACTGGGGATTGCCACAAATAGACTTGTTTGCATCCCCAGTCAATCACCAGTTGAAGAAATTCTGCACAAGGACTTACCACCCACTTGCTTGGAAGGTGGACTCCCTATCCTTCAGTTGGAAAAGCCTGACAGCATACGCATTCCCACCACTTCCTTTGATGCACAAGGTGCTTCTCAAGATCAAAGAGGAACGTCCGAGGATCATTCTGATAGCCCCAGACTGGCCAAGACAACATTGGTATCCACTGCTGAGGAGCATGTCCCGGGAACAAATATGGACACTGCCCGTGATCCCATTACTGCTGACACAGAACAACTACAACATCCTGCATCCAAACCTAAAAACTCTGCAGCTAACTGCCTGGAACATTACATAACAGCAATTAACCCAAGTTTATCCCAAAGGGTTAAAGACATAATCCTGGAGGCTCGTAGACCTTCAACAAGAAAGAATTATGCAGCAAAATGGAAAAGATATCTCAACTGGAGTACTGCAAAGGGGCAAGATGTGACACTGGTGAACATAGCCAACATCCTGGAGTACTTGGTGGAGCTCTTCCATACAGGCCTGTCCTATTCCTCCATCAAGATACATGCATCAGCTATTTCAGCAGAATACAGCTCAGATCCTCCTGTCTTCTCGCATCCTCTGCTCAGACAGTTTCTGAGAGGAATTAAAAATGTAAAACCTCCCAGGAAACCTCCATTGCCAGCATGGGACTTGAACTTTGTGCTAGAAAAACTGACTCTACCTCCTTTCGAACCAGCAGCTACAGCAGAATTGCAATACTTGTCCTGGAAGACTGCTTTCCTGCTGGCAATAACTTCAGCAAGAAGGGTCTCTGAACTACAGGCATTAATGGCAGTACAACCCTTCCTGATCTTCCATCAAGATAGAGTGTCCATGAGAACAAATCCTACATTTATGCCTAAGGTGGTATCCAGAGTCTCTTTAAATCAGGCTATCCACCTTCCTACATTCTTCCCCAATCCACAGAACAGGGGAGAAAAGCTCTTACATACCTTGGATGTACACAGACAATTACGCTACTACCTGGACAGGACAAAAAACAATAGAAAAAACTGAACAACTTCTGGTAGCATATGCAACAGGAAAGGAAGGAAAACCAATTTCTAAGCAGACAATCTCCAAATGGATAGGAAATTGCATTAGATTTTGTTACTCCTACCATGGAAAGAAAACTCCAGAGAACATCAGGCCTCACTCCACAAGGGCTACAGCCACTACCACAGCCTTCTTACGAGGAGTGGCTACCAAAGACATTATAGAGGCTGCTACTTGGACCTCCGTGCATACATTTGCCAAGCATTATAACTTACCTCTATACTCTAGATCCCGTGCTGGTTTTGCCACTGCTGTTTTGCAAGGGATCCTGACTACACCATAATCTATTCTCATTTCCTCCTCCCTAGTTTAGCTATGGTATTCTACCCATTTGTAAAGACTGCAGATGCATCCTTGAAGGACATAGTACAGTTTTGTACCTACCATAAATGTAGATGTCCGAGAGGAATGCATCTGCAGTCAGGATTACCCACCCTCCTTCCCTCTGAGGTACTCCTAGGGTACTTACCAATCTTCAGCTAGCTTGGGGGGATCTATTATGGTGTATTTGTTTGTATATATGTACATACATGCTTATTTTGTGTGTTTGCTCTCTTCTATTTGGAAACTTTGGCATTTATCCAAATTTAGCCATCCAAGAGGGCACCTGGCATCTGGGGCAAGAAACACTGAGGAAAATGGCGTCGGCTGATGCCTTTATACCCGAATGACTGCCGCAATGACGTCGGGTGAAGTGCGACACCAGCCGAAGCCAGACCCAGACTTTGGAATCCGGCCGACCGAAGGGCTGCCTGACGACAGGACAACCCATTTGTAAAGACTGCAGATGCATTCCTCTCGGACATCTACATTTATGGTAGGTACAAAACTGTACTTTTTGCTTCGTATATTTCTGCAGTACAGAGATTTCCTATATTGTTTTTTGGACCCTTGATGATCAATTTCTGCTTCTGTCCTTGATGGTAGCTGTCTGATTTATAACTTGTAAGATGGATAGAAGAATCTTCCATTCTTCAGAGTATGAGTCAGTGTGTTCACTTGCTTGCTTTATTTTTAGCTGCGTCTGACTTCTAGTGTGAGCCCATGAACAGCCACCACTACTTGCAGTATTTTCAAGGCAAAAAGAGGAGGGGGAGCGATAAATGGTTGCCAGGCCATTCTTCCGTATGACACATGCATGCAGTCAAATGTATGGGCAATTTTTAGAGTCCCCTGATCTACCTTCTTGCTAAATCTCTAACTAGCTGTAAGAAGAGCAAATCTACATGTAAGTAACAGAGAGTAAATGGTCATCTAGTTATCGAGTTGGCTTCCTATTACGCTGTCGCAGACGCAGGTTCTCAAATGCGTTTTTGTTGAACTGAAAAGCGTGAAAAGGCAAAATAGCGAAGCGTCTTTTCAGCAAATTCTTTCCCTGGGAAAGAATTTGCTTGGCCGCTTTTGCTACTTTGCCATTTTAGGCACTATAGTGCGATCTTGGAGTTTGTATATTTAAGTAGGGGGGTGTGGGGGGTGAAGCCCCCCACATTATGTAATGTTATACAGTTTTTTTTCTTTCTTTTCGGAACAGCGATTTTTTTTTTCCCCTGAGGTTTCTACATTGTAAGCTTTCGCTTACAGGGGGTCGATTATGTGACGTTCGCTCTTTTGAGCATGCAATATCATAATATAGACCCATCAATTTAGTGTACAACTGTGATATCCTATCACAAGACAACTCGCCACATCAAACCTCTAGTTGATTGTAGCCCACATGAGAAGGATGCTGGCACAATTTATGGATGTAGCATTGTCACAGGTCTCATCCTGATGTTTATTTATTATTTATGTATTGGCATTTGTTAACCGGGAAAGTCCACTGGGCCAAGAAGAGCCCATTTTCAGTGGAGGCCTGGGGAGAAAAGCTCCACAAAAGCAGTTAATATATAGTATTCAGAACAGTTAGTAAAAAAAATACATTGTGCAAAAATGTAACAAAATGCATTATAAAAACACAAGTAATACAAAGAAATATAATACAAGGGAGAGATAATAGCTTAAGCCAGTCCAATTGCAATACAATATGATTCAAGGCACACTTAGAGAAAGAAGCCAATGCATTCACATGACAAATGCAGGGAAAATGCAAGAAACAAATATAATACTACAAGGCATATATTGAGTGCATACAGTTAGCAGATGTAGTTGGGTACATGAAAGGTGAGTTAGCAGAAGAAAAGGGTGTAGAAAATATAGACTATAGGAGAGATGAATAGGTTAAAAGATGAGGAGGGTAAAGTACTGTTGTATTAAAATAGCAGTATAGGGGTTGAAAATGAGTTTAGTAATAGGTAAGGAGAGAGAGCGACGGGAGTTTAGCAGTACATTAGTCTGAGAAGTGTGAATTAATATATAGAGAAGTATAAGTAAAGGAGAAAATAAGAGTGGATAGGAAGACTCTAGGAATTAGGTAATAGCTGGTGGGGAGGTACTGGTCAGTCCATTTAGAGAAGAAATATGCAGGGAAGGTTTGAAGGTGTTAATAGGTTCATACTAGGCTATCTGCCCTGGGGCAATTATAAGCCTAGCCCGATTCTGTATGGCTTACGCCACCCATTGATTTGAGTATACTGTGCCCTCTTTAAGGTTTAGTTTACTGTGCCTCTGTCTAATAGTGACACGGGAGTAATCCCTGGGACAAACCTACGATCCCCCATCCACTTATCGAGATTCTTCTTGAAGAGATTCAGTGAGGTGCTCTGCCTCACATGAACTGGAATTCTATTCCAGAGCGAAGGGAGCCTCTGGGTTATGAACCTGTCCCTCCAGCAAGTTCTATTTATTTCTGTGCTGAGGTTCAAGTCCCTCGAGCGTGTGGCTCTAAGGGATTTAGATTTACTGAGGTGGAGCATGTCCATTAATTCTGGATTTGACATAGCTTTGTATGTCAGGCATAGATCGCCTCGAAGTAGGCGGTTTGCAACTGAGTAGAGCTGGAGTTTTTTTAACCGAGCAGCATATGGCATCTGTTTGATACCCTTGATCCTCTTGGTGAGATACTTTTGGGGACTTTCTAATTGCTGCAGGTATCAGGTAAGGTACATCCCAAAAGGGGCATTGTATTTCTATGATGGGCCTGATGAGGGATGAATAAAGGGGCACGATTACCTCTCTTGATCTAGATGTGAAACCCTTCGTGATGAGGTGGGCTATGTAGAAGGTCTTTCTAACCACTTTGGCAATGTGGTTTTCAAAGGAGCGATTGCTATCAACTTGGGTCCCCAGGTCCCTAATAACCTTCTCTGTACTTAATGGGTTTCCACCTATGTGGTAATTTGTGGGCACATTGTTTTTGCCAAAGGGTATGACTATACATTTTTTGGCATTTAGCTTTAAACCATGGCACTGGCACCGGTTATCTGTCTCTGTGAGACCTTTTCGAATGATGTTTGTGTCAGCTGGAGAGTTGATTATGGCGCCCAGTTTGCAGTCGTCTGTGAACTTGGTGAGCCATAGTCCTTCCACGTTTGCCTGTACCTCGGAAAAGTATATACCGAACAAGAGTGGTCCCAGGACAGAACCCTGTGGGACGCCACTTGTGACCGGTTTCGAGTCTGACATGGCTCCAGCAACTCTCACTCTGTGGGTTCTGTCTTTGAGCCAGTTTGCGACCCATCTTGTGACATAGGGGTTTATATTTAAGCTGGATAGCTTATCTATGATGCCCGAGTGGGGTATTGTGTCAAATGCCTTTGCAAGGTCCAGATAGGCTGTGTGGACTACCTTCCCTTCATCTATGGCTTTGGTGACTGTTTCAAAGAAGTCAACCAGGTTCAAAAGGCAGGATCTGCCCTTGACAAAGCCGAACTGGGTAGGATCTAGTGTCTGTAGGTCCCCAATGTCTTTGTTTATGAGCTCCATGATGATCCTCTCCATAGCCTTGCAGACTAAGCTAGTCAGGCTTATGGGGCGATAGTTTCCAGGGTCCGTAGAGGCTCCACCTTTGTGGAGTGGGACCACTGTTGCTGTACGCCATTCTGTGGGCACATATCCTGTAGTGAGGCTGAGATTGTATAGCTGTTTTATTTGAGGGATTAGTTCCTCTTGTAGTTCATGTAGGACGCAACCTGGGATGCCATCTGGTCCCATGGAAGCAGTGTTTTTTGCTTTGGAGAGTGCAGCCTTCACCTGAGCATCTGAGATGTTTGGGAGGCAGCCCTCTGCCGGGATAGATACTTGCTCCTTTGGGGGTTTGCACTGAACCTGTCTGCCAGGATATTGGCGATGTCTGTGGGTTCAGTGTATTTTTGTCATTTAGTGTCAACTCAGAACTAGTCTGGGAGTTGCATCCCAGGTTTCTAACACAACTGAAAAGAGCCTTATGATTGTCTTTGGTGTCCTGTGCAATTTTTCTCTCAAAGCTGGCCTTGGAGGATTTTATGAGGGATTGTAATTTTTTGCTAGTACTGATCAGAGATGCCTTCCCTATTAGGGATTTTGCTCTATCATGTAGTAGCTTCCTCCATCTGTTGTACAGTTTATTTATGGCAGGGGTCCACCAGACTGGACGCCTGCCTTTGGATGATTGGGTCTTGGTTTTGTTTGTGATAGCATGATCCATGCATTCCTGGAGATGTCCGTAGAATGCATTTATATAGGGTTCTGCTGTTTGGGCTGTAGTTTCCACTGGCCCTGGGGCCTTGAAGGATTCCACTTCAGTTTTGAGAAGTGAGAAGTTCGCTTTTGAGAAGTTTTTCACTGTGGTTTTCTGGGCTGGGGGTGGGGTCAGGATGTGGACATCCAGTGAAATTAATTTATGGTCTGATCTTACCAATGAAGGATATACTTCTGGTGTGGAGCATAGAGTCCCCATGTTGGTAATGATCAGGTCTAGTATGTTGTCCCCTCTTGTGGGAGTGGTGACTAGTTGTTCCATAGCATTTGAGTTTATAATTTCCAGGAATCTTTGGGCTAAGGTGCTGGGGCTTGAGTAGTGCTCCCAGTCAATGTTTGGGTAGTTGAAGTCGCCCAATATAATGGTGTTCGGAGAGATCTTCATGTTCTCCAATGTTTTCAGGAAAGCCGAATGGGATTCCTGACTTTGAGAGGGTGGTCTGTAGGATACTATAAACTGAAAAGCAGTTTTGCCCACTGTTAGTTGCACATGGATGGTCTTCGATACTTCATGCAATGCCACTAACCTGGAGGTGTGGATATTCTTGATAAATATGTAAACTCCCCCTCCTTTTGTGGTTCGGTCTGGGTTTTGGGGCCGAAAAGCATGATATGAGGTATAGCCTGGTAGTGCTGGGGTGCTCTCTGGAGCCTTGAACCAGGTTTCTGTCACTGCACAGATATCGATGTTCTCCATACTGAGGAGAGCTTCGAGTGCGTGCATCTTGAGGTTAAGACTTCTGGCGTTTAGCAGCATTACCCTTAGTTTCTTGTTCCTTGTGCTGTCTATGGGGGTGGGTTTGACTTTTGAGCCTTGCCTAAAAAGGCACTATGGGGTTGGCAAGAGCCTTTGCCAATATCCGAAAGCCCAGTGGTGACAGGTGCAAGCCGTCCCTAACGAACGTGGCTTGTCGAGCATGTCATCCCAGGCTGACAGAAACTGGATCCCCTTTGAATGACACCAAAATTTTAGCCAATTGTTAAAATCGATCATTTTGTCTTTGTACTGTGGCATCATTCTAGGTGAGGGTAAGATGCTGTTCAAGGTCAGGGTCATACCAGCCTGGGCTACATGATCAGAGAGCTCCTCTATGTCTCTTTTCATGTAGTCCAGGGAGGTACGTCTCAGGTCATTCACACCAGCATGTACAATGACTGAGTCATATTTGTATTTGCTTTGGAGTGACCTGAGTGCTTGCGTTATGTGTCGGATCCTAGCACCCGACAGGCAGCTCACCGTGACCTTCTCTTTATTCAGCCTGGTGAGAGGGACGTTAGTGTGTCTGACAATAGAGTCACCTATAACAAGAGTATCATGTGTGTTATTCAGCCTTAAGGGCTGTGGCTGCTTGGCACTGATGTGTGTGAATGCATGTTGGTAGACTATTCTGTGTTTAGCAATGACCCAAGAGTAAAGTAGTTGACCTGCAGTTAGTTTAGATTTATGAATTTGTAGAAGGTGTAAGTTTTCAGACATGTATGTTATAGGCAGAATGCTAGTGACACCTGACACCTGGAAATTCTTGGCAGTAGCACTCAAGAACAATATCAGCAATGAAGACCAGGGAAATCAGTCATTCATAGGACCAGTGCATACATGTATACGGTATAGGATAACTGTGCACAGTCTCTGTACAGTCTTCATGCTGTACATGACGGGGTAAACAGAGAGCTAACTTCAGACACTGGCTTGGGACAGTTAAATGAGGAAGTACAGGAAGTCAACATGCAAGCTTTCCTGGTTACCATTGTACTCTCCTCTTTGTTTTAGTAAATGCACTCAATGACCCGCCCTTGCCACTAGGGAGGGCAGGTTGGTTAACTCATTCAGGCTCAAACCCTCTACCTTGAATACAGGACCCTAGAGCCTGAATTCTCTAAACCAACTGCCAAACTGTCATCAGCAGGTGCATTTCAAGGACTGTTGCGTTCCTGTGTAGTTTCAAAGACATTTGCATTCCTGTGCATTTTCAAGGACTGTCGACTTTCTGTGCATTTTCAAAGAATGTTGATTTTCTATACATTTTTAAGGGATGTTGACTTTCTAGGCATTTTCACAGAATGTTGACTTCCAAGGGAAGAGAAGTTTACTGTTGCTCATGCCAAGTTTGTTTCATTGTGTAACTGTTTTGTTTAGCAAATGGCCATCATCAGTGTTGATACCACAGCAGGTAGCATACTTGCTTTTGATGCAGCAGGCATGTACATGGTGTGCTGATATTGCAGTTCCCCCTTTAAGTGGTGATGGGGGTACTGCACTCCTAAGTGTGCCTAGCAACAATGAACCTGTTGCTGGTTTGACAGCCATTCCCTATTGCAATGTTACCAGCTTGCCACTTTTTTTGTAAATGTAACATTGGCAGTTTATTCTTCAAGGGCAGCAGGCACTGAATTTGTACATGAAACACTGAAATGTAAAGTTGTTTGCCAGCAGAAACCTCTTCATTAGTTAGAAATCTCTTTAATGTGGAATTATTCAGATGACATTTGCTTCTGCAGATATTGTGTTTATTGACTGACATTGGTGGATTGTAATAACAGAATTTGTAATGGCCTTTTTTGGTTGAAATGTTCTGTAATGGGTAGTTTTGTCATTATTGGTTCATACATTTTGTTTTATTCCTTTCTGGAAAAAATGTTCAAACCTACAAACTTAAAACAAACTAACAAATTGTATTGTACTGTACAAGGAATATAATTTAATACAGTCAGGATGGTGCATGAAAGAAAATATGCATGTATGCATGGTCAAAAAAATATGTGCAAGCAGCCTATGGTTTGAAAAAAGCACAAATGTAAACTTAATCCGCGACTGGTCAGATGCATTTTCTTTGAATATGGGCTTCATTGCTATTTCATTGAATGTGAGTTTCAAAGCAGGGAACCTTACTGCTCATGCCAAGTCTGTTTTCATTGTGAAACTGTATTTGTTTTTTTTTTTTTTTTTAAGCAAATGTCTGTCAGTGTTTGTGCTATAAATTTTGAAGTAAAAGTTTCTGTGCATTGTAGAAGTAATGAAGAAACCAGTATGCACACTGACAGGTCTGAACAGTGTTTGTGGTAGCTGGGGAGAAATAGCCAAGTAATGGGACATTGGAATGGCAGGGTTTGGGGGGCTGTTCCATTACCCTGCCTAGGGCCTCATTTGACCATGATCTGGCTCTGGGTAGGAATGGGATGGGAAGGGCGGGAAGCTGGCCACCATCATGCAACAATCAGATCATGCAAAAGGAAAATGTTCTGTCATTCCAGTACTTGGCTTTTTGTGAAAATTGTTGCAGCTGTTTCATTGCTAGAAATGCTAAAGTAATCTAGTTTGAACACGCTGTAGTTAGACTGCAATGTCACATGAGTGCTTATTCCTCCGCTTTGTAGTAGTAATAGTTAACAAAAACCAGGCCAATGTACTAAGGTCTGGCTAGGGACAATGTATGGACTTGTATTACTAAGAACAGCTTACACATAAGTAGCAAGATGTTTCTGGTTAGTGTAACAGCACTGTCACAACTGATGATGACCAACTAGGGATGCAGTCTTAAACTTGTACCTGCGTGTGTGTGCGTGTGTGTGCGTGTGTGTGCGTGCGTGTGTGTGTGTGTGTGTGTGTGTGTGTGTGTGTGTGTGTGTGTGTGTGTGTGTGTGTGTGTGTGCGCGTGTGTGTTGGGGGGGATGTGTGCTGACTCAAAATACCATCTCCTAGAAGGAACAGAAAAAATAAGTAAGGGTCATTACACACAGAGGATATACCTGCTTGTATCAGCCAAGGTTCTTGGAGAGTGAATAAAGTCAGTGCATTTAGAAAAGATTCATAACAGTTAATAATATGCAGTGCATGGAGCACAGTGATTGTGCCGTTATATTTGGAAGAAGACAAATCACTTAAGCTCCAGAGTGGCATGAGATCCAACCTTAGCAATTAAGCCCCCCCCCCCCCCCCCCCACACACACACACACACACACACTTAAATTAAGTTTGGTCTAGTGGTAGGCAGTACAGTCTGCCTGTACTGATCAGCAAATGACAGCGAAAGGACAAGAGATTTGTTTCTGCCTGCTGTCTGAATGAATGTAGTGTCCTTAACTTTTGATAATAAACTTAGAAAGTTGCTAGAATAAAGGATGTGTTTACCTGCATTTTCTGAATGATACGAAGTCAAACTCAAATCCATGTCTTTGTTTAATGACTTCAATCCACAGTGGTTTCTGTGGAAACCTCAGATTTTGTAAAGAACAGACCAAAAATATGAAGCAATAATCTGGACGTTCTGCAAAAATATTAACAGTTGAGAGGCATAAAAAGTGTAAAGATAACGGGCTGTGTTACACTGCCTCTTTGACAGTGCTTGCTAAATGTTTTATGGATTTGAAAGCCAGCAAAACGTTTAGCGATTTTTTTTTTTCTCTCCCTGTAACTAGTAGTTCATGGAGCAGATAAAGCTCCATGCATTGCAAAGAATTATGATTGTGTCACCATTCATAACCTTGAATTATGTGTTCTCGACACGGATGCCAAGATTCACCTCTTGAGGTGAATTTCTTGGCATCCGCGTCGAGAACACATAAACAGGTTATGTTGATCGGAGACTGAATCATAATCTTCTATTTTATGACTAATAGAGATTAGTTGGCAGAAAAAAAGCTGTGTCGTAATTAGCACAGTACTAGTAACACAACAATTCACTTACCAAACACAAGTAATATAATGCTGTGGTGTTGTGTACAGATTCAAAGTAAACATCCATGCATCTAACACAATAACAAGCATAAACTACCGATACCTGGAATAAAACAGCACTAGTCTGGTAGGAGCATTAGCTCCATAAAACAGTATGTGAACATTATGATTGGGCAGCGAATGTAATGAGCATGAGGAGAGAAAATATCTACATCTTCAAGTACATGGAGTAGCAAACATGAGGATCACGATCAGGTCACTGATATTAACCTGCATATTATGTGTTCAAGACATGGATGCCAAGAAATTCGCTCTTAAGGTGAATTTCTTGGTATCCATGCTGAGAACACATGATTTAAGGTTATGATCAACTCACTAAAAGTGATGTCCTTCCATGTCACTGTTGCAGTATTCTTTACCCAAGGGTTCCCCTGCCAAGGGCAGCCCAATGTCCGTCCAGCATACCAAATCCTTAGGATTTTAAGGATGTGGTATGTCACACATATGCTCCCCACTCATGGTATAGGGCATAAAGGTGATGTACATACGTACCTATGTCAGAATTTCTTTGTAACTGGTCCAGACGCCATCTTCAGTCATTGGTCTGAACGCTCCTTCAGCTGTTAAGCTATTTCAACTAATTGCCCGATTGTGTTCGTCTTCTTATCCTTGTTTTCTTTGCTTTTGTTGATGAGGTTACATGTTATCCAGAAAGGGAAAATGTCAGTGTGGGAGACAGATTCCTCTTAAGGACCATCACGAGCAGTGCTCGTTTTGCTTGGGTGCTTCTCACGACTGTACATCATGCCCGATTTATCAAGTGTCTGCCCCTGACAACTCTTCATAGTCATCTCTCTTCCTTGTCTATCTACCTGGAGAACCAGCGTCTTAAGTTGTTAGTGCAGGGTGCAATGGCAGAATCATCCCGGCCCTAGGGTCAGCCATCTACCAAAATGAAGACTAAAAAAGTCAGGTCATATTCAGCTTCTGTTGGATTCCTCTGCTGCAGTCTGTTCGGACGCTGGCATGGATCCAGCTTCCCACACATCCTTGGAAGTTATGTAGATGTCTGTTACAGATGTTGAGGGGGAACTGCAGCTGATTATATCCAAGAGACCGAGGAGTGTTCTGCAGATTCTTGTTAGGGAGGAGATTCCCACTATGTTGCTTGAGTGTCGGCAAGGGTCTGAACCTGCTAAGATCTTTAGTCCTGACGTTCCTTTGAAAAAGAAGCAGAAAACAAAACATATTTCCCCTGCTCCTAAGGATCCTCGGTGTGAATGGCAGGATTTCCTTGGTGGTTGTTTAATGTACTCATGGCTTTGAAGCCCCCACCCCCAGGCACTTTCTGTTCCTGACTTCTTTGTCATCTGCTTCTCTTAAGGGGTCTACAGAGCAGAACTCTTCTGATGAGGATCTGGACTCTGGAAAGGAGTCTTTGGTTTATTCCTCTCAGATTCATTCTCCGTTAGAATATGGTTCTGAGAAGGAGGACTCCATTAGTCCATATTCTCCCTTTGTAGAACTTTCCTTTAGGGATGTTATATGTCATATGATGGAATTTTCTAAATGGGACTGTACCCAATTTTCTGATGTTCAGAAGAGGTATTATGAACTCCTTCAGGTGGAGTCTCCTAAACCTTCTGCTGTTCCTCCTGTCCTTGCTGCCTTGTTGGGCACCTTTTCAGCAGCTTCTCAGGCTTTTGATTCTCAGCCCCCAGCCCCCAAAAAACTGATAGGTTTTATAAGGTGCCTGATGATTGTAATTGTAAGTGTCCTTTTGCTGATCTCTCTGTTTTCTCTATTTCTTCTGACAAACCTTCCACATTTTTGCCTTCCACTAAGTTACTTCCACCTGACAAGGACAGTAGGGCCATGGAAAGGCTGTGCAAAATAAAATGGTGTACAGTTCTGCTACCATGGCCTTTCGGGCTATTAACTACCAGACCCGTATGACCAGGTATGTTTTAGCTCTTCTTTCTTAGGCTTTTCAGTTTATTTTTGACTTTCCTGATTCTTAGGGGGGAAGGCTTTGGCCTTCTCTTTGTTGGGCTCCTTTTCTTAAGTGTTTGTCACTCTGTTAATTCTAGTTATGATGCAGCAGATGCTTTTTCTAGAGCTGCTGCCTTTGGGTCTGTGTCAAAATGTTATTCTTGGCTCCACCTCTAATCTTTACCTGATGATGATAAAGCTAAATTGATAGATGCTCCTCTTGACAATAAAAATGTTTTTTGTTCTGCAGCTGTTGAGATTTTTAAATCCCTGCAGGAGAAAGGTAAGGCCTTGCAGGAACTGAAAAATATTTTAGTTTCCTCTGTTCCCAAATTTCAGAGGAATTATCCTTTGAAGCTTATCTTTGTACGTACGCAGTCTTGCCCTCCTCCCAAAGGTGAAAAGTGTTCTAGAAGGGCTCCTCCTTAGGAGTCCTGTTAAGTCTACTCAGACTCTTACTACTTACAAGCCACCTTTTCTAGGTATGCCAAGTTCTGTCTTACTACCTTCTTCCCTCCCTCCTAAGTCAGGTTCCTTTCTTTCCATCATTTGTCAGGGGTATTACATGGTGGGGAAATCCCTTCCTCCTTTATTGGGCATTCCTCAACCTCCTCAGGAACAGCTGCCCTTTTTTGCTGGATGTACGTCAGAGCCTTTTGTCTCAAGGTACCATCCAAGAAGTTTCTGCTCCTCAAAGGGGGGACGGGTTTTTATTCCAAAAGGTTTCTGGTTCCCAGGAAAGAAGACACCTGGAGACCCATTCTGGGTCTTTCTCAACACTTTTATGAAGGTTCCTTCCTTTCAAAAGCTATCACTTCAGACTCTGTTTCCTCTTCTTATACTTCAGGCATTTGTAGTGTCTCTGGATCTCAAGGATGCTTATTTTCACATCCCTATTCATCCCTGTTTCAGGAAATTTGTTTCATCCTTGCATTTTCAGTTCTGTGCTTTCTTTATTTATTTATTTATTTATTTATTTCCAGTTTGATAACCGGGGAAGTCCACTGGGCCCGAAAGCCCGTTTTCAGTGGAGGCCCGGGGAGAAAAGCTCCATGATAATACATTACACACAAAAACACAGCAGAAAAGCTCTAAACTAATATATTACACACAAAAACACTCTCTGTTCTAATAGCATAATACTTTAACAATCTCCAAACAAAAATGAGGTGCATTGGGCACTATACATAAGAAAATGATATATTAATGCAACTGTAATGTTAGTAAAGCAGGAAAGAAAAAGGAAGTTATAGATAGAGTTTGAATGCAAGAGCAGGGAAGCATGGGAGAAGCGAAGAAGAAGCAAATAAATTAAAGGAGAGGTGTCCAGAAGAGGATAGAAAAAGAACAGATAAACTAATGTTCATTTTGTGATTGAGTCCAGGAGAACACCTTGAGAAAAAGGCAAAAGATTTAAAGGTGAGAGTAAGCATACAAGTGGGCAGTGGGATGAGAGCACTTGAAGGAAAATAAAGGGTTTAATCAGGGAGGAAGGAGGAGATAGTGAAGAAGAGAGAGGGGAGCTAGGGAGAGTGTCAGAAAAAGGGGAACCACGGGGGGATGGAACTAGGATATATTGAGATCTAGGTAGGAAGTATACAATTACATTTCCAATTTTGGAAGAGGTGAGAATGGAGAAGAGATTTGAAGTGTTCATAGTTTGTAGTGGCTCTTAGAAGGGAAGGAAGTGAGTTCCATTTTTTTGCTGTAGTATAGGAAAGTAGGAGTTGGCCAGGGGGTCGTTTGGGTTTGTATACTGAAATAAGATTTTGGTGGCTAGATCTTAGGGGCCTTGGAGGAGTGTATATGGTTAAGATATTAGATAATGCTGGGCAAGCAGTGGGTTTAAAGATTAGTTTGTGTGCAGTGGTAAGTTGGAGGTAATTGAGTTGATTAGGGAGTTCTAGCCATTGAAGACTACGGAGGCAGATGCAATGGTGAGTAGAATGAGTGGAGTTAGTAGCGAATTTGGCAATTTTGTAGTAGCAACTTTCAAGTTTTGAGGAGATAGAAGTGGAGAGATTGGATAGAAGAGGAGCACCATACAGTAGAGAAGGGAGAAGGAAGGTAGTGGCGAGAGTTTTTTTTGCCCTTTGGCCTCTTACTGCCCCAAGGGTCTTCACCAAATGCCTCACTTCTGTGATTGCTTTTTGCAGGATGACGGGGATACAAATCTTTTTCCCTACCTGAACAACTTACTCATTCAGGCTTCCTCTCCAGAGATCCTGCTACAGTTATTTGCCTCTTGCAAAGCCCAGGGTTTACAGTAAATTTCCAGAAATCTTTCTTGACTTTTTCTCAGTATCATGTTTTTTTTTGGATGCAGGTTCCAGACCATTTCTGTGCTGCCATCCCTGCCACCTCCCAAGGTTTTGACTCCAGTTTCCTTTTTTCATTCCCTTCTTCCTCAGGACTTAATTATGGCCAGGAAGTTTCTAAAGGCTCTGGGGTTACATGGCTTCCACCATTCCTATGCTTCCTCTAGCCAGGCTTCATATGAGAAAGCTGCGGTGGTTCTTAAAGTCAGTATGATTTCAGCATTCTCACCCTTTAGACTTCCTGATTCCTCCTCTTCCATGCCTTAAGCTATAGCTTCAGTGGTGGCTTCATCAACTGTTTCTCAACCCAGGGCTTCCTTTTCAATCCCCAGTCCTCTGCAGGAATTTTTTTTGGATGCCTCAGACATGGGGTAGTAGGCTTCTTTTGGCCCTCTAAAGGTTCAGGGCCTTTGTTCTCTTCATCAGAGGGCAGACCATGTCAACACCAATGAGATGAGAGCTCTCTTTCTTGCTCCTCAGGCCTTCCATTCCCTGTTCCTTCCAGGACCTCTCAAAATCTTTACAGACAATACCACAGTGATGTGGTACATCAGCAAGCAAGGCGGAACACAGTCCTACCTCTTGTGCAGACTAACTCTTCAAGTTTGGGATTTGGCTGTCCAGTATCAGGTGACTCTTCCGGCTGTTTATATTCCTTCATAGCAAAACCTTATGGCAGACTCTCTGAGCAGGTCCATAGGTTCATAGGTTAGTACTAGGCTAACTGCCCTTGTGAGCCATTTTAAGCCTAGCCAGTTATCCCTTATGGGAACAGCTTTTTTTGTTTAAGATGCAGGTTAGAGCTAGGGGCAGGGTTATCATGTGACCAAAGATATAAATCCACTCCAACAAATAAATGCACATGGTGGAAGTATAGATTTATGACACAGTGCTTACCCACCTCTCTAGAACAAACTATCTGTCCACATTAAACAGTGTGACACACTGTCTGTCTTTCAAAAGGATAAATGGTAGGGTATTCATAAATTCATCACTGGTATTAATGGCCTGGCCTTTCTTGAAAAGGGAGGAAAGGCTTAAGGTGGATGCACAAGTGGATGCTTCACAGAGATGTGTTTCTGAACATTGTCCACTAGTGAAGTACTCCTCAGGTAGATCTTTTTTCTTCCCTTTTAAACAAACAACTTCCTGTTGTTTGCACATGAGTCCCAAGTCCTCTGGCATGGAAGGAGGATGCCCTGTCTTTCTGGAAGGGGATGTTTCTTTATGCCTTCCCTCCCCTTCCTATCTTGCTGAGGGTCCTGTTCAAGATATAAAAGGACTCCCAAAATCTTGCTGGTGACTCCTGTTTCATCCAGGCAGCATTAATTCCCCCTTCTGCACCTAGCCAAGGGCAGTCGCCACAATTTGCCTCATAGGGTGGACCTACCCACACAAGACAAGGGGTCTCTCATCCGTCCTTACTTGTCCACTCTTCACCTGACACTGTGGGTGATAGGTTTTTGTTCCTTTTTAGGCACCTTTTTTTCTGAGGATGTGCTTTGGGTTCTGCAGGAGGCTAGGAAACCTAATACCAGAAAATCTTATTTATCCAAATGGAAGAGATTTTCTGACTGGTGTCTTGCTTGCAACCAGGATCCACTTTCTGGGAAGTTCCTTTGGTTCTCTCTTATTAGTGTGAATTGATCCGTGCTGGGTTAACGTACTTTTCAGTTAAAGCTCACCTTTCAGCTGTTTCTGCTTGTCTGCCTTTGGCTGAAAACCTAGAAGTCAAAGGAGGAGTCAAACAGATTTCCTAAAGGTGCCTTTCATGATGTCCTTCAAGGATGCATCTGCAGTCCTTACAAATGGGTTGTCCTGTCGTCAGGCAGCCCTTCGGTCGGCCGGATTCCAAAGTCTGGGTCTGGCCTCGGCTGGTGTCGCACTTCACCCGATGTCATCTCTGCTGGTCTTCGGGTATAAAGGCATCAGCCGACGCCATTTTCCTCAGTCTTTCTTGCCGCGTGGTGCCCGAAGCAGAAGCTGTTCGCAAGTGCCGGTCGGTCAGATCCAGAGATTACTACTACCGAATACTACTTCGAAGACTTCTAAAAGCTAAGTACCCCGTTGGGGACTCTTTCTTGCCACAGCCGATGTCAGAAAAAGTGAATAACTGTTTAACTTGTGGGAAACAAATACCTCATAAAGATTTCCACTCTTACTGCTTACTTGTTTAGGCCCAGACCACAACGTAGCAGCCTGTTTAGCCTGTGCTTCCTTCAACCGACGAACGCTTAGGCATCGGTCGGAGTTTGCTGAACAGTTTTTCGGCTCAGATTTTGCGTACATTATGCCGTCGGATCCTCCGACTTCTCAAATTGTTAAGAAACGCAAAGAAAAAGACCGACACTCGCGGTCCGCGGTTTCGGCCGAAACCACGGTTAAGCAAACCGCGAGTGTCTCTGTTTCAGCCGAAACCAAGCAAACGGGTCAATCTTCAGCCGAATCCATGACTACTACCGAGGCCCCTGCTACCCTAGTTGAATCGGCCTCTGAAATTTTGCCTACTAATGTGGTTTCTCTAGAATTATCGGACACCATCCCTTTGGATGTCTCTACCCCAGCACGTGGTGCTGCTAGGCCTCCTGCAGCCATGTCTATAAAGGCCTTTGCCAGGGCTAAAGCAGCCAAAACTGCTAAGTCTGTGCCTGTTAAGCCCCCTCTCACAGGCCCAGTTCCAGTTCCCAAATGCTTACTGTGGCAGAGGATCTCATCTCTTTAATAAGGGGATCCCAATCTCACCCAGACAGGGCCTCTCAACCTCCAGAAAAGAGACCTAGAGCAGAGCCCCCTGAGCCAGTGTCCTCAGATGACTCTTCTGATGATTCAGACAATACAGACCATCCAGAGGCTCCTATTTCTACTTATGAAGATTCCGATGCTGAAGAATCTATACCTTCTGCCTCTCCACCAGAGGAATTTTCCTTTGGGGAAACCTTACATGCCATGAGAGAGCAATTCCAATGGCAGGGACAAGATTTCTCAGATTCAAGAAAAAGGCTTAGGACCTTTCTACACTTACCGCAACATAGGCCCTTAGCTATACCTCCAGTTCTTCCTGTTGTGGATGATGCATTCAATGATGCTTGCACTGCTCCTGATACTTTACCTCCAGCCCCTGCCAAGCCCGATAGGTTTTACAGGGTACCGGACACTCATCACCACTTATACAAGGCTCCTCTTGCAGATCCTGAGACTATCTCCCAGGGGCCTAAGGCAGTAGCCTCGACCTCAGCGAGAAACCCTCTCCCTTCTGAAAGGGAATCCAGGTCCTTAGAGAGATGGGGTAAAAAAGTATACACCTCTGCTACTCTCTCAGCTAGAGCTTTGAACTGTCAGTTTCATATGATCCAATACCAAGAGTTTATGCTTGATCAGTTAACTAAGAAACTGTCCTCTGATGATTCCTTAGATAAGAAATATGTTTTAGAAATGGTGAATAACATTCAGCAGGTTAGTAACCATTCTTTAAAATGTGGCTATGATGCACTGGAGGCTTCATTTAGATCAGCCATGACTGGCACAGTTATAAGAAGGCATGCATGGTTGAAAGAGCAGGTCTTACCGGATCATGTTAAAACAAAGCTATTAGATGCTCCTATGGATAAGGTCACTCTATTTGGTCCTCCTGCCCAACAAGTAATTAATAAAATGGAAGAGAAGGCAAAATCTGTACAAACAGTTAAAGATTTCTTACAGGTTCAGCCCCCAAGGTTTAGCAGGAACTGGCCTTCCAAAAATTGGTCCTTTCCAGACTCCTCTAAATCTCAGAGAGGCAGGAATAGACGTTCCAGAGGCAGAAATCAATCCAGAGGAGGTGCCTACAGAGGACGTCAGTGGCAAGGCAATAACCAACGAGGCACAGACACAGCCACTACCACTGCAACAGGACAATCACAGTGACTTGGCTCTGACACCGCCTACCAGGGAACAAATAGCAGCACCCTTAGGCGGAAAGTTAGCCTTATTTTCAAAAAATTGGCACTATATCACAAGAGACAAGTGGATTTTGCAAACTATAGACCAAGGCTACAGGTTTCATTTCCACACCTTACCAGTAAAACGTGGAATGCCAAATCTACCACCAAATCAAAAGACAGAAGCTCTAAAACAAATAGCTCAATTAACAAACATGAGAGCTGTGGAAAGGGTGCCACCTACAGAACAGGGCAAAGGATTTTACTCCAGACTTTTCCTAGTACCAAGAAAAGAGAAAAATTGGAGACCTATTCTCGACCTGTCCGCTTTAAACACATTCATCATTGTTCCAAAATTCAAAATGCTGACCCTACAGCAACTTCTTCCCATGCTGGGCAAGGAGTGTTGGCTGGTAACTCTAGATCTCAAGGAGGCATACCTGCACGTCCCCATACGACCAAATTGCAGAAGATACCTCAGATTTCTTGCAGGATCAGAGCATTATCAATTCTCAGCATTGCCCTTTGGCTTATCTACTGCGCCCAGAGTGTTCACGAAATGCCTGGCATCAGTAATCGCTCATTGCAGGCTACAGGGAATCCAAATTTACCCATACCTGGACGACTGCCTGATACAAGCGGACAACAAAAGCAAGCTAACACAAGACTTACAAAGAGTCATTTGCTTACTACAAGCCCTGGGATACACAGTCAATTTAAAAAAGTCAAGACTGATACCATCCCAAACAAGAACTTTCTTGGGTGCAGAATTGGACACAGTAAAACAGATGGCATTCCTAACTGCAGAAAAACAAGAACAACTTCCTCTTTACTTCTTGGCATTAACAAAGCAGAACAAACTAACAGCAAGGAAAGTTCTGCAGGCCTTGGGCTTCATGGCATCCTGCATAATCATGGTCCCCCATGCCAGACTGCATATGAGAAAGCTACAGTGGTACCTAAAGAATTTATGGTCTCAACACAGGCACAGCTTAGAAACCGAAATACCACTAATACCATGCCTGAAACAAGAATTCCTATGGTGGGCTCAAGCATGCCAGGCAAACCCAGGTTTGTCCTTCCACAACATTCAAGCAAGCCAAACCATCACAACGGACGCCTCAGACCTAGGTTGGGGGCCCACATGTTGGACAAATGCATTCAAGGCTTATGGACTCCAGATCAGCTGCACCTGCACATAAATCAAAAAGAAATGCTGGCAGTAAAACTAGCAATCCAGAATTTCAGACCATTCCTCAAAGAAGGCCAATTGATGATGAGGACAGACAACACCACAGTCATGTGGTACATCAACAAACAGGGAGGCACTCATTCATACCCCCTATGTCGAATGGCTCTGGACCTATGGAATATGGCTCTGAGCTACAACATTCAGTTACAGGCAATATTTGTACCGGGAAAAGAAAACATCCTAGCAGACATGTTAAGCAGAACTACCTCGGATGCTCACGAATGGATGCTACACCCGGACATCTTCAAGGCCATCACAAAGAAATGGGGAATGCCACAAATAGACCTATTCGCATCTCCACTCAATCATCAGCTCAAGAAATTCTGCACAAGGACATACCACCCACTTGCTTGGAAGGTGGACTCTCTATCCTTCAGTTGGAAAGGCCTGACAGCATATGCATTTCCACCTCTTCCTTTGATGCACAAGGTACTACTGAAAATCAAAGAGGAACGTCCAAGGATAATTCTGATAGCTCCAAATTGGCCAAGACAACATTGGTATCCATTGCTGAGGAGCATGTCTCGGGGGGGGGGGGGACGTGGACACTACCCCTGATTCCTTTGATGTTAACTCAGAGCGACTACAACATCCTGCATCCAAACCTAAAAACTCTGCAACTGACTGCCTGGAACATTACATAGGAGCAACTAACCCAGATTTATCCCAAAGGGTTAAAGACATTATCCTTGAGGCCCGCAGACCCTCAACAAGAAGGAACTATGCAGGAAAATGGAAAAGGTTTGTCATTTGGAGTACTGAAAGAGGGAAAGATGTGTCAAAGATAGATATTGCCAACATCCTGGAGTATTTGGTAGAGCTTCTCCATACAGGCCTGTCCTATTCCTCAATCAAGATACATGCATCAGCTATTTCTGCAGAATACAGCTTCGATCCCCCTGTCTTCTCACATCCTCTACTCAGGCAGTTCCTCAGAGGAATCAAGAATGTAAAACCTCCTAGGAAACCACCATTACCAGCATGGGACTTGAACTTTGTGCTAGAAAATTGACACTCCCTCCATTGAACCAGCAGCAACAGCAGATCTACAACACCTATCCTGGAAAACTGCTTTCCTACTGGCAATTACTTCAGCAAGAAGGGTTTCGGAACTACAGGCCTTAGTGGCAGTACAACCCTTCCTAATCTTCCATCAAGATAGAGTGCCCATGAGAACTAATCCTACATTTATGCCTAAGGTGGTATCCAGAGTGTCTCTAAACCAGGCAATCCACCTACCTACCTTCTTCCCCAATCCACAGAACAGGGGGGGAAGACTGCTGCATACCTTGGATGTACACAGACAGTTGCGCTACTACCTGGACAGAACCAAGGGCAATAGAAAGACTGACCAGCTTCTAGTAGCTTATGCAACAGGAAGGGAAGGAAAAGCAATCTCCAAACAGACAATCTCCAAGTGGATAGGAAATTGCATAAGATTCTGTTACTCCTACCATGGAAAGCAAATTCCACAGAACATAAGGCCTCATTCTACAAGGGCTACAGCCACTACCACAGCTTTCTTACGAGGAGTGGCTACCAAGGACATTATTGAGGCTGCTACTTGGACCTCCGTGCATACATTTGCCAAGCATTATAACTTACCTCTATACTCTAGATCCCGAGCAGGGTTTGCCACTGCTGTTTTGCAAGGGATCCTAACTACACCATAATTCTTCTTCCTTGTCCACTAGTTTGGCTATGGTATTCTACCCATTTGTAAGGACTGCAGATGCATCCTTGAAGGGCATAGTACAGTTTTGTACCTACCATAAATGTAGATGTCCGAACAGGATAGCATCTGCAGTCAGGATTACCCTCCCTCCTTCCCCTCTGTGGTACTCCTAGGGTATTTACCCTCCTAATAGCTAGCTGGGGGGGATCTCTTATGGTGTATTTGTTTGTATATATGTACATACATGCTTATTTTTTGTGTTTGCCTTCTACCTTTTTGGAAACATTGGCATTTATCCAAAAATTTAGCTTACCAAGAGGGCAACTGGCATCTGGGGCAAGAAACACTGAGGAAAATGGCGTCGGCTGATGCCTTTATACCCGAAGACCAGCAGAGATGACGTCGGGTGAAGTGCGACACCAGCCGAGGCCAGACCCAGACTTTGGAATCCGGCCAACCGAAGGGCTGCCTGACGACAGGACAACCCATTTGTAAGGACTGCAGATGCTATCCTGTTCGGACATCTACATTTATGGTAGGTACAAAACTGTACTTTAGGCCTCCTAGAAAGCCTATTCCTCCTTCCTGGGACCTTAATTTTGTTCTTAAAAAATTGACTCCAGCTCCTTTTGAGCTTGCATCTTCAGCTTCCTTACAGCATTGTACTTCAAAGCCATTACTTCAGCTAGGTGGGTGTCTGAGTTTCAGGCCCTTATGGCTGTCCCTCCTTTTTTAGTTTCTCATAGGGACAGGCTGTCTCTTTGTATGAATCCTTCTTTTATGCCCACGGTGCTTAATGAGTTGTCTCTTAATCAATCTATTAATTTGCCCACTTTTTTCCCTTATAGGTTCATAGGTTTATAGGTTCGTACTAGGCTATCTGCCCTAGGGCATTTATAAGCCTAGCCAGAGTGTGTGTGGCTTTCACCACCCCTTAGGATGAGAATACTACGCCCTTTTAGGGTTTAGTTTATTATGCCTCTGTCTAGTAGTGACACAGAGATGACCCCCGGGGTAAACCTACGATCTCCCATCCACTCGTCAAGATTTCTCTTGAATAGAGTCAGTGAGGGGCTCTGCCTAACATGGACTGGGATTCTGTTCCAGAGTGTAGGGAGCCTCTGGGTTATGAATCTTTCCCTCCAGCACGTGCTATTTATTTCTGTGTTGAGGTTTAAGTCTCTTGCTCTCGTGGCTCTGATGGATTTGGATTTTCTGAGATGGAGCATGTCCATTAATTCCGGATTGGACATGGCCTTGTACGTCAGGCACAGATCACCTCTGAGTAGGTGGTATGCGACTGAATAGAGCTGGAGTTTTTTCAGTCGGGCAGCATATGACATATGTTTAAGACCCTTTATCCTCTTGGTGAGGAACTTTTGGGGTCTTTCCAACTGCTGCAGGTGTCGGGTAAGATACATCCCAAATGGGGCATTGTACTCAATCATTGGCCTGATAAGAGAAGAGTACAGGGGCACAATGACCTCTCTTGATCTAGATGTGAAACCCTTCATGATAAGGTGGGCAATATAGAAGGCCTTCCTAACCACTTTGGCAATGTGAGTGTCAAATGAGAGGTTACTGTCAACTGGGTCCCTAGGTCCCTGATTACCTCTTCCATACTTTACCACCTATGTGGTAATTTGTGGGTACCTTGTTTTTCCCAAAGGGTATGACTATACATTTTTTGGCGTTGAGCTTAAGGCCATGGCTCTGGCACCAATTATCCGTTTCTATGAGGCCTCTCTGAAGGATGTTTGTGTCCGCTGGAGTATCAATTATGGCGCCCAGTTTGCAGTCATCTGTGAACTTTGTCACCCACAATCCTCCTATGTTTGCCTGTACCTCGGAAAAATAAATGCCGAACAAGAGGGGTCCCAGGACTGAGCCCTGTGGGACACCGCCAGACTGGCTTAGAGTCTGACATAGCTCCAGCAACTCTGACCCTGTGGGTTCTGTCCTTGAGCCAGTTTGCAACCCATCTTGTGACATACGGGTTTACATTTAAGCTGGTGAGTTCGTCTATGATGCCCGAGTGGGGTATTGTGTCAAAGGCTTTTGCAAGGTCAAGGTAGGCTGTGTGAACTGCCTTACCCTCATCAATGGCCTTAGTGACTTTCAAAAAAGTTGACCAAGTTCAAAAGGCAGGATCTGCCCTTGACAAAGCCAAATTGGGTAGGATCCAATGTCTTTAGGTCCCCAATGTCTTTGTTTATGAGTTCCATAATGATCCTCTCCATAGCTTTGCAGACCAGGCTCATCAAGCTTATGGGGCGGTAATTTCCAGGGTCCGTAGAAGCACCGCCTTTGTGAAGTGGGACCACTGTTGCCGTACTCCACTCTTTGATACGTATCCTGTAGTAAGGCTAAGATTAAACAGCAGCCTTACGTGTGGGTTTAGTTCCTCTTGGAGTTCATGTAGCACACAGCCTGGGACACCATCCAGTCCCATTGATGCTGTGATGTTCTTCATCTCACATTGCTGCAGTCCTTACATATGGGTAGTCCACTGTCCTCGGTCGGCCCGAATACCAAAGTATTAGGCTGACGTCGGTCAATGCGCTTAAAACTGACATCAGAACGTCAGGGTACAAAAGCGCATGACCGACGTCATTTCCTCAGTCTTTTTTGCCGCATGGTCCGATGCAGAAGCAGCGTTGCAAGTGCCGTTCGGTGTTCTGAAATTTTTCAAATTCGGAGTTTCAGACCGAATCCAAGTTGGCTAAGTACCCGCTAGGGATTATTTTGGTTTTTCTTGCCTCAGTATTTTACCAGATGTCAGAAAAGTGAATAACTGTATTTCTTGTGGGAAACAGATACCGCATAGGGATTATCATTCTTTGTGTATTCCTTGTTTGGGGCCTGAGCACGACGTTGTTGGGTGTCGCTTTTGTGCTAGGTTCAATAAACGCACTATTAAGCGAAGGTTAGATTGTGCTAGGCTGGTCTTTGGGAAGCGGTGCAATTATAATATGCCGCCGGATTCTCCGCCGCTTCTGCAAAGAAGCGCAAAGACAAAGCAGTTAAACCCAGGCAAGATGAGTCGTCCGTTCGGACGCCGGTTCTTTAGAGGTTTCAGTGGAACCGTGGTTCCGGCGGAGACTTCTCTGGAGTCTCAGGGGGAGACTTTGATTTTGCAGGAGGTAGTCTCTCAGGAGGCAGGTCAGGCCGAAGGGGCTTCTCAAGTTACTGTACTCCCCTCCCTTCCTAGGGTGGTTAGGCCTTCTCCTTCGGTTTCCAAGGCTTCTCCCAGAGGCAGGCCAGTTTTAGCTCCTGTTGGGGTCTCTCCTAGTTCAGCAGGGTCTGTGCCTAAGAAGCACATGCTTAAAATGGCAGAAGATTTGATTACTCTGATTAGAGGTTCTATGCCCCCTCCTGATAAGAGGCCTAGGGTGGAGCCAGAGTTAGGAAGTTTTGAACAGGCTTCGGATGTTTCAGAGTCCGGCTGAAGACTTGCAGGAGTACTCTCCTTATTCTGATTCTGATGCAGATGATTCCACTCCTGCTTCTCCTCCAGAGGATTTTTCTTTTTCAGAGACACTTCATTCTATGAGGGAACATTTTAAGTTGGAAGGTCAGGACTTCTCTGATTCTAGGAAAAGGCTTAGGGAGTTTTTGCTGTTACCCCAGCATAGGCCTTTGGCTATACCCCCTGTTCTGGATGTTGTGGAAGATGTGTTTGCAGAGGCTTCACTTAATCCTGATTCTCTGCCGCCTGCTCCTGTTAAGCCGGATAGGTATTACAGGGTGCCTGAGGCTCACAAATATCTTTATAAGAGTCCTAGGGCGGACCCAGAAACTATTAGTCAAGGGCCTAAGGGTGTCAAGGCCTCTATTGTAAAAATCCGGTTCCTTTAGATAAAGAAGCCAGAGCTTTGGATAGATGGGGAAAAAGGTCTATACATCTTCTACCTTAGCTATGAGGGCTTTGAATTGCCAGATTCATATGTTGAAATATCAAAACTTTCTTCTTTCTCAGTTGAAGTCTAAGGTGGATGCTCTGGCGGAAGGCATTGAGTGTAAAGAATTGCAAGATTTGGTGCATGTCTCTGAACAGGTGGGTAAGCATTCTTTACAGTGTGGTTTTGATGCTGTGCAGGCCTCGTCTAGGGTGGCTGCCACTGGCTCAGTTCTTCGCAGGCTTGCCTGGTTGAAGGATCAGAATTTATCTGACCATGTAAAGACAAGGATTTTGGATGCTCCTTTGCAGTCGGATGTGTTTGGTTCACCTGTGGAGTCAGTCTTAAAGAAAATGGAAGACAAGGCTAAGTCTATGCAGACTGTTAAAGATTTTTTGCAAGTTCAGCCTCCGAAGTTTAGTAGGAATTGGCCTGCTAAGGGGTGGATGTATCCTTCTTATGATTCTCAGTCTAGGGGTAGATCTAGACGTGGTAGGGGCAGAGCTCAGAGTTCTTTCAGGCCTAGAACAGGGAGTTCCCCTGCACAATCTTCGGGTGAGGGCAGGGGCCAGTCCTTTCGTAAACAGGCCCAATGACCTACTTTTTCAGCTGCCAGATCCTTCTTGCCTGGCAGCACCTTTGGGAGGAAGGTTAGCACTCTTCAAGGAAAATTGGATGTTGGTTACCCAAGACAAATGGGTATTGGATATCATACACCAGGGTTACAAGTTTTATTTCCATACCTTGCCTCCTTTCAAAGGCATGCCGGACGTTCCTCCTCAGCAAAGACTAGAGGCTCGCAAACAAATTTCTCTACTACTTCAAATAGGGGCCATACAACCGGTTCCTCTGCCAGAAGTGGGCCTAGGATTTTATTCTCGCCTGTTTCTAGTACCAAAGAAAGGAAACACGTGGAGACCAATTTTGGATTTATCCATCCTCAACACATATCTGGACATTCCCAAGTTCAAAATGTTAACGTTACAACAGCTTTTACCTCTGCTGGGCAAAGATCACTGGATGGTGACCCTGGATCTCAAGGAGGCTTACCTTCATGTTCCTATCAGGCCCAGTTGCAGGAAGTATCTGCGTTTTCGGGCTGGGACTTCACATTATCAGTTCTCTGCATTGCCCTTTGGCTTATCTACTGCGCCCAGAGTGTTCACGGTTCTGGCTCCAGTGGTAGCTTTTTTCAGGCTAAGAGGAATACAGATTTATCCCTATTTGGACGATTGCCTGATACTGGCCCAAGGAAAGGACGAACTTCTTCATCATTTACAGTATGTGATGGCAGTGTTAAGATGCCTGGGGTATTCTGTGAACGAAATAAAGTCCAGTCTAGTACCCTCTCAGGACATGCGCTTTCTGGGTGTGAGACTGAATACAGCATCCCAGATGGCCTTTTTGACCCCGGACAAACAAAAGAATCTTTCTCTTTACTTCCATCAGTTGTCTCATCAGTCCAGGCTGACTGCAAGGACAGTCCTTCAAGCCTTGGGGTTCATGGCATCTTGTATTCTGGTACTTCCCAATGCCAAACTGCATATGAGGAAGCTACAATGGTATCTCAAGAATGTATGGACACAGCACTGCCAAGATTTGGACACTGTCATTCAAATAATACCTTGCATTCAAAAGGAATTTTTGTGGTGGGCTCAGGAATGTCACCTAAACAAGGGACTCTCTGTGACCCGCCAGAGGCGAATCAGATTTTAACGACAGATGCCTCAGACAAAGCTTGGGGAGCTCATCTAAATGGAAAATGGATACAAGACACGTGGCCTGCCAGACTTCAACATCTACATATCAACTTGAAGGAGATGTTAGCAGTCCAATTTGCATTGATAGCTTTCAAGGATTTACTTCTTCCAGGGCAGGTGTTGATTCAAACAGACAACACAACTGTCATGTGGTACATCAACAAGCAAGGGGAACGCATTCTTATCCTCTATGCAGACAAGCAATGATTTTGTGGGAGACTGCTCTCAGTTTACAGCTAAATCTTCAGGCAAGGTTTCTGCCAGGAGCACAGAACTCCTTAGCAGATGTGTTGAGCAGACAAATTATGGATCCCCACGAGTGGAAATTGGATCCTCATGTATTTCAGAGATTGACAGTGTTATGGGGAACTCCAGACATAGATCTGTTCGCTTCTCCACTGAATTACCAGCTGCCAAGTTTTGCACAAAAAGGTTTCATCCCTCGGCTTGGAAAGTGGATGCTCTCTCATTCAATTGGAGCAATCTTCACGTGTATGCCTTTCCACCTCTGCCTCTCCTCCCAAAGGTACTGCTGAAGGTCAGACAGGACAAGCCAAACATGATTTTAATAGCTCCAGATTGGCCTCGACAGCACTGGTACCCATTACTGAGAAGTCTGGTACAGGAGCCTCCATGGCCTTTGCCTTCGATTCCTCACCTGCTGTCTCAGGAGAACAGTCATTTACTCAATGTCAAACTTCATTCTCTACATCTGACAGCCTGGCATATTCTGTTTTAAACCCTGGAGGGTATCAGCTTCCACAACAAGTTTTGAATGTTATTTTGGAGGCCAGAAGGCCTAGTACAAGGAAAGTTTACGCAGATAAATGGAGGAGATTTTTATTTTGGAGTACTGCAAAGGATTTTGATGTTTCCAAACCTAATTTAAGTGTTACGCTTCAATACCTTACTGAGTTATTGGACAAGGGTTTGTCCTTCTCCTCTATAAAGGTTCATGCTGCAGCAATTTCTGCTCACTATGACTGTGACCCACCATTATTTTCTCAGCCTTTGTTTAAGCAGTTCCTTAGAGGGGCAAAAAATATAAGACCCCCACGTAGAGCTCCTACTCCTGCTTGGGATCTCAATTTTGTGTTGGAGAAACTCACTCTACAACCTTTTGAGCCTGCAGCATCGGCAGAGTTGAAATATTTATCTTGGAAGACTGCTTTTTTGTTGGCCATTACCTCTGCGAGAAGGGTTTCTGAATTACAGGCCCTTATGGCAGTTGAGCCTTTCTTAATTTTCCACAAGGACAGGGTGTCTTTGCGTACTAACCCTTCTTTTATGCCTAAAGTGGTTTCTAGTGTGGCTTTAAACCAAACTATTCATTTGCCTACTTTTATGCAAACCCCCAAAATAAAGGGGAAAGGATTTTGCACACTTTGGATATACACAGACAGTTGCGATATTATTTGAACAGAACTAAAGGGTTCAGGCTGTCTCAGCAGTTGTTTGTTTCTTTTGCTTTGGGTTCTCAGGGCAAACCTGTGTCAAAACAAACTATTTCTAAGTGGATTGGGTTTTGTATTGCCTTCTGTTACTCCCATCATGGTAAGGAGATTCCAGCTGGGATTAGGCCTCATTCCACTAGGGCTACTGCCACTTCTACAGCCTTTTTAAGGGGGGTGGCTACTAAAGATATTTTGGAAGCAGCTACTTGGAATTCAGTGCATACTTTCTCTAAGCATTACCACCTTCCACTTTACTCTAAATCTAGAGGTGGATTTGCAACTGCAATTTTGCAAGGCATGTTGGCAGCTCCTAATTCCTTATAGTTTTGCCATCCTCCCTTACCTCTGCTTTGGGATTCTACCCATATGTAAGGACTGCAGCAATGTGAGATGAAGAACATAGTACAGTTTTGTACCTACCATAAATGTAGATGTTCGAAGATCCACATTGCTGCAGTCCAATTTACCCTCCCGCCTTCCCCTCTGTTGTTGAAGGTGGTGGTGTGGTTTGTGTTGTACATAGTGTAAATATGGTTAGTGCACGGGTGGTTGTTTAGGTTGCTGGTTTTTGGCTTTGGCCTTTCTTGTTAGGGCCTTCTGACATCTGGGGCAAGAAAAGACTGAGGAAATGACGTCTGTCATGCGCTTTTGTACCCTGACGTTCTGATGTCAGTTTTAAGCGCCTTGACCGACGTCAGCCTAATACTTTGGTATTCGGGCCGACCGAGGACAGCGGACTACCCATATGTAAGGACTGCAGCAATGTGGATCTTCGAACATCTACATTTATGGTAGGTACAAAACTGTACTTTTTTAGCTTTAGAGAGGGCGGCTCTCACCTGGGCATCTGAGATGTTAGGGAGGCTACACTCTGCTGGGATAGTTATTTCTCCTTTTGTGGGGGGGAGGAGAAATTTGCACTGAACCTGTCTGCCAGAATGTTGGCAATGTCAGTGGGTTCAGTGTATTTTGTGTCATTTTTGACTAACTCTGAGCATATCTGGGAGTTTCCACCCAGGTTTCTAACATAGCTAAAGAAGGCCTTGTGATTGTCTTTTTTGTCTTTTGCGATTTTTCTCTCAAAGTTGGCCTTGGATGATTTTATGAGTGATCGTAGTTTTTTGCTAGTACTGATCAGAGATGCCTTCCCTTTTAGGGATTTTGCTCTGTCATGTAGTAGCTTCCTCCTCCTGTTGTAAAGTTTGTTTATGGCTGGGGTCCACCAGACCGGGCGCCTGCCTTTGGGGGAATGGGTCTTGGTTTTATTTGGGATTGCATGATCCATGCATTCTTAAAGGTTCCCGTAGAAGGTATTTGCAAAGGATTCAGCAGTGTGGGTTGTGGTTTCCACTGGCCCAGGGGCCTTGAAGGATACCACTTCAGTCTTAAGAAGTGTGAAGTTGGCTTTTGAGAAGTTCTTCACTGTGGTCTTTTATGCAGGGGGGGGGGGCGGGATGTGGATTTCCAGTGAGATTAATTTATGGTCTGATCTTACCAAAGAGGGATATACTTCCGGTGTGGAGCATTTTGTCCCCAT
The DNA here is from genome assembly GCF_019279795.1 of Protopterus annectens. NCBI lineage: Eukaryota > Metazoa > Chordata > Ceratodontiformes > Protopteridae > Protopterus > Protopterus annectens. The sequence goes on along the minus strand of NC_056729.1, from coordinate 1,560,956,849 downwards.
GTTTGGGATGATCAGGTCTAGTATATTGTCTCCTCTTGTGGGAATGGTGACTAGTTGTTCCATTGCATTTGAGTTTATGAATTCTAGGAACCTTTGGGCTAGGGTGTTGGGGCTTGAGTAATGTTCCCAGTTTACGTTTGGGTAGTTGAAGTCTCCCAAAATGATGGTATTTGGAGAGACATTCATACCCTCCAGTGTCTTCAGGAAGGCTGTGTGGGGTTCCTGAGTTTGAGAGGGTGGTCTGTAGCATGCTACAAACTGTAAGGCAGTTTTGCCTATGGTTAGTTGCACCTGGATGGTCTCCGATGCTTCTTGCGTTGCCACTAACCTGGAGGTGTGGGTATCTTTGATGAATATGGATACTCCCGCTCTTTTTGTGGTTCGGTCCAAGTTTTGGGGCCGGAAAGCATGATATGAGGTAAAACCTTGATAGTGCTGGGGTGCTCTCAGAAGCCTTGAACCAGTATTCAGTCACTGCACAGACATCAATGTTCTCCATACTGAGGAGGGCTTCAAGGGCGTGCATCTTGACGGCATCCGCCGTCTGCTAGGGAGAAGGTCCTTCATGCATTGGATTTACATAGACAGCTCAGATATTATTTGGGTAGGGCAAAAGCCATTTGTAAATCTGAGGAAAGTACAGTTGTATAAAATCTTACCAGAACAGTAGATGTCCTTGCCTTCACTGCTGCAGAAATCTTAGATGGGATTCCCTGCTGTGGAAGCCCGAATGTCTTGCAGTCTACCAAAGACTACTTGTTGCTTTTAAAAGGTATGCTGAACGTCACTCAAATGCTCTTTACATAGCATAAGGCATAAAGGTGACATTCAGGCCTACCATAATCAGAACTGAATACCGCAATAGGAACACAGTCCAAGAAACCCAAGAGGTAACCTGTACATCCAGAGCCAACAAAAGAACAGCCTTCCAGAAACTGTGTAGAAGGAAACTGAAGCAGCAAGCTCAAAAGGAGCCTGAGTCAACTTCTCCAAAACAAAGTTAAGATCCCAGGGAGGAGGAACAGGCTTCCTGGGAAGTCTAATATTAAGGACACCTTTAAGAAATTGTTTAATCTGGAAGCTAAAGGAGGAGAGAACAGCAGACAAGCTGAGATAGCTGATAAGTGGGCCTTAATAGAAGAAAAGGCCAAATCAGCATTGAGCAACTTGCACAAATAAGAGAGAACCAAGAGAACATCCACAGTAAGTGGGTCCAAGTTATGAGAGAGCCACCAAATAGAAAACCTCTTCCATTTGGATAAGTAGGATTTCCTAATAGTAGGTTTCCTGGCCTCCTGCAGGACTTGCAGCACGTTCTCAGAAAAAAAGGTGTCTGTGAGGAATTAAAATCCTGTTGCCCAGCGTCAGTTGAAGTGTGGACAGGTGGGGATGGATGAGAGATCCTTTGTCTTGTGTGATTAGATCCACCTTGTTAGATAACTTGTAATGATTGCTCCAGCTGTATGCAGAAGTAGAGGAAACCAGTGCTGTCATGGCCAAAAAAGAGTCACCAGCAAGATTTTGGGAGTATCCTGTTGAATTTTTAACAGGACTTTCGTAATGAGAAGAAGGGGAGGGAATGCATAAAGAAACGTACCCTTCCAAGAAAATGAGAGGGTGTCCACTTTGCACACCAGAGGACGTGGGACTCTAGCACAAAACAGAGGAAGTTGTCTGTTCCGAGCGGAGGCAAAACGATCCACTTGAGGGGTACCCCACTGGTGGATAATGTCCAGAAACACATCCCTGTAAAGCATCCATTTGTGGGACTGAGTTAAGGACCTGCTCAGAGTGTCTGCCACAATGTTTTCACTGGAGGGGATATAAACTGCCTGAAGAGTCGCTTGATACTTGACATCAAGATCCCATACCAGAAGTGCCAATCGGCAAAGAAGATAAGATCTCGTTCCTCCCTGATGTCCTTCAAGAATGCAACTGCAGTCATAACATATGGGTTGTCCTGCCTCAGGCAGCCCTCGGTCGGCCGGATTCCAAAGTCTGGGTCCGACGTCGGCTGATGTCGCATTTCTCTCCGACGTCAGAGCGGCTGGAGTACATAAGCATCAGCCGACGCCATTTTCTTCAGTCTTTCTTGCCGCGCGGTGCCTGAAGCAGAAGCAGTTCGCAAGTGCCGGTCGGTCAGCTCCTGTATTCTTCGATTCCGAAGTCATCAAAAAAGCTAAGTACCCCGTTGGGGACCTTTTCTTGCCTCAGCCGATGTCAGAAATTACTGAAAAAGTTAACAATTGTCTTTCTTGTGGTAAACAAATACCTCATAAGGATTTCCACTCTTACTGTCTTCCTTGCCTTGGCCCAGACCACGACATCTCGGCCTGTGTAGCCTGTGCTCGCTTCAACAAGCGGACTCTCCGGTGCCGGGCGGAGTTCACTGAAGATTTTTTCGGCGAAAAATTTGCCTGTACAATGCCGTCGGAGCTTCCGACATCGCAAACTCCCAAGAAACGAAAAGACCGGGACTGACATCCTCGGCCCGCGTCTACCACAGACTCCACGCCAAAACCTACCGCGAGTGCTCCAGTTCCCCCTGAGACGTTTTTTCCACCGCTCTGAACCGAAGACACCGCATTACCGACGACTCCGATTCCGGATATCACTCCGATGCCAGTTATTGATTTTCCTCCGGATACCGAAACCGAGGAAATGCCCGAGACCATTGCTGTAGATAAGGTCACTCCTGCACGTGGAGCTGCCAGGCCTCCTATGGCCATGTCTATTAAGGCCTACACTAGGGCTAAGGCGGCCAGCAAGACCAAGCATCTTTCTGCTAAAGCCTTACCTCAGCCTACTTCAGAGACACAAATTATGACTATGGCTGCTGACTTAATTGCTATGATTAGAGGTTCACAGGCCCATCCTGAGAGAGGATCCCAGCCTCCTCTTGATAAAAGGCCCCGGGTTGAACCCTCTGACCCTATTCCTTCAGATGAAGATTCTGAGGACTCTGTCCTCTCTGATGGGCAGGAAGAGCTCTTCCAGACCTATGAGGACTCAGATGCAGAGGATTCCATCCCCTCGGCCTCCCCTCCTGGGGATATTTCTTTTGGGGAAGTTCTGCATACCATGAGGGAACATTTCAAGTGGCAAGGCCAGGAATATTCTGATTCCAGAAAGCGCCTTCGGACTTCCTTAAAAAGCCCCAGCACAGGCCCTTAGCTATTCCTCCTGTGCTTGATGTTTTGGATGATTTATATTCTGACTCTAGTGTTACCCCTGACTCTCTCCCTCCTGCTCCAGCCAAGCCAGACAGGTATTACAGGGTCCCAGAAACACATTCCCATTTATTCAGGGCCCATACTGCGGATTTGGAAACTATTTCCCATGGACCTAAAGGTGTTTCAGCTTCCACCTCTAAAAATCCTTTGCCCTCCAACAGGGAAGCTAGGTCATTAGAGAGATGGGGTAAAAAGGTTTACACCTCCACTACTTTATCTATGAGAGCTTTGAATTGCCTTTTTCATATGTTACAATATCAGGATTTCCTGTTAGAAGATTTACAGAAAACATTGGCCTCTCCTGATCCTTTAGACAGGAAGTCCTTGCAGGAAGCTGTACATAACTCTCAGCAAGTAAGCAATCACTTCCTGCAGTGTGGATATGATGCACTGGAAGCTTCATGTAGGGCAGCTATGACAGGGGCAGTCATTCGTAGACATGCATGGTTAAAAGATCAACCTCTACCAGATCATGTAAAGGCAAAACTTCTGGATGCACCTTTGGAAAAGAACAAGCTTTTTAGTGCTAATGCTAAGGATGTGTTAAAGTCCATCGAGGAAAAAGCAAAATCAGTTCAGACGGTGAAAGATTTCCTCCAGGTTCAACCCCCCAGATTCAGTAGGAATTGGCCTTCAAAAAACTGGTCCTTTTCTAATCCTGAAAAGTTTCAAAGGGGTAAAAACAGACGTGGCCGAGGAAGAGGACAATACAGAGGTCCTTACAGGGGACGACAATGGCAGCCAGCAAACCAAAGAAGTGACACAGGGGTTTCACCTGGCCCACAACCACAATCTCAATGACTTTCCTCTACTTCCACCTACCAGGGAACAAATAGAAGCTCCCTTGGGCGGGAAATTATCTCTGTTTGCAGACAATTGGCACAGACTGACAAAGGACAAATGGATTTTGGACATTATAGACCGAGGTTACAGGTTCCACTTTCATACCTTACCAAGAAAACAAGACATGCCAAACCTACCACAAAACCAGAGGGCAGAGGCTATCAAGCAAATCTCTCTGCTGACTCGGATGAAAGCAATAGAAAGAGTTCCACAACAAGAACAAGGCCAGGGGTTTTACTCAAGACTGTTCCTTGTTCCAAGAAAAGAATCTCAATGGAGACCAATACTGGATTTGTCTGCATTAAACACCTTTCTCTTAGTACCAAAGTTCAAAATGCTGACTCTACAGCAACTCCTTCCCATGCTGGGCAAGGGGTCTTGGCTGATTACTCTGGACCTCAAGGAGGCATACCTGCATGTCCCTATCAGACACAGCTGCAGAAGATACCTCAGATTTCTTGCAGGGCCAGAGCATTATCAATTCTCAGCATTGCCATTTGGCTTATCTACTGCGCCCAGAGTATTCACAAAATGCCTGGCTTCAGTAATTGCTCATTGCAGGCTCCAGGGGATCCAAATTTACCCGTACCTGGACGACTGCCTCATACAAGCGGACGACAAATTGATGTTGACAAAAAACTTGGACTATGTCATACGATTACTTCAAGCTCTGGGATACACAGTCAACTTCAAAAAGTCAAGACTTCAGCCATCCCAGCAAATAATTTTCTTAGGAGCCAAATTAGACACAGCCTCTCAAATGGCTTACCTAACAGAAGACAAGCAAGAGAAGTTAACTCATTATTTCAAAGGTTTGGCAAAACTTACCCAGATGACTGCAAGGAGATTCCTACAGGCCCTGGGTTACATGGCATCCTGCATTCTCCTGGTTCCATTAGCAAGACTACACATGAGGAAGCTTCAATGGTACCTAAAAAGCCTATGGTCTCAGCACAGCAACAACTTAGAGACAACCATACCGCTCATTCCATGCCTACAAAAGGAATTCCTATGGTGGGCCTCGGTAAGCCAGGCAAACACAGGTATGTCATTCAAAAAACCACAGATAACACAGACCATAACCACAGATGCCTCAGACCTTGGATGGGGGGCGCACATGGAAGGCAGGTGTATACAAGGACAATGGTCTCCAAAGGAAACACATCTGCACATAAACCAAAAGGAAATGCTGGCAGTAATGCATGCCATCGAGGCCTTTCAACACCAACTTCAGCAAGGCCATTTACTGATACGGACAGACAACACCACTGTGATGTGGTATATAAACAAGCAAGGGGCACCCATTCTTACCCCCTTTGCAGACTGACAATGCATCTTTGGGAAAAATCACTGAGCCTAAACATTCAGTTAAAATCCCAGTTTGTTCCAGGCAAAGACAATGTGCTGGTGGACAGCCTAAGCAGGAATTTCACAGATCCACACGAGTGGAGGTTACATCCAAAGATCTTCACACAGCTCACTTCGACATGGGGCAGGCCAGAAGTAGACCTATTTGCCTCTCACCTCAACCATCATCTACAAAAATTCTGCTCAAGGACATACCATCCACAAGCTTGGAAAATAGATGCTCTCTCATTCAACTGGAACTCCCTAAAAATCTATGCATTCCCACCTCTGCCACTGATGACCTCAGTATTACTAAAGATCAAAGCAGAGAGACCAAGGGGATCCTAATAGCTCCGGACTGGCCAAGACAACACTGGTATCCACTACTACGGAGCATATGTCACACCAAGAAGTGGGCCCTTCCCCAATGGCCTCTACTTTTGACTCAACACAACTTCAAAACAGTGCATCCAAACCTTCAGACACTGCAGCTAACAGCCTGGGAGATCCCATGAATAATCTCAACCTATCTCTCTCCAAGGAAGTTCAGCGGATACTAACAGAGGCTCGAAGACCATCCACCAGAAAGGTTTACTTAGCAAAATGGAAGAGATTCAGCATTTGGAATACCAGCAAGGGACATGATGCATCATTATTGAACAATCCCACTCATCCTGGAATATTTGGCAGATATGCTAAAGAATGGACTTTCATATTCTTCCATAAAAATACATGCATCAGCTATTTCAGCTAGATATAACACTGATCCGCCTGTCTTTTCACATCCTTTGCTAAGGCAATTCCTCAGGGGAATCCAGAACATTAAACCACCAAGAAAGGCTCCAGTGCCAGCCTGGGACCTCAATTTTGTCCTAGAAAAACTGACTCTACCTCCATTTGAGCCAGCAGCTTCAGTTGACTTGCAATTTCTCTCATGGAAGACAGCTTTCCTGTTGGCAATTACCTCAGCAAGAAGGGTTTCGGAACTACAGGCCCTAATGGCAATACCACCGTTCATAATTTTCCACAGAGACAGGGTTTCATTAAGGACCAACCCTACTTTTATGCCAAAGGTGGTATCTAGGGTTTCTTTAAATCAAGCTATTCATCTGCCTGCTTTCTTCCCCAATCCTGAGAATAAGGGGAAAGACTGTTACATACCTTGGACATTCACAGACAACTTCGATACTACCTGGACAGAACCAAGACCAGTAGAAAGTCTGACCAACTTTTTGTGGCTTACGCCCCTGCAGTCCAAGGAAAAGCAATTTCAAAACAGACTATTTCAAAATGGATTGGACATTGCATCAGATTCTGTTATTCCTTTCATGGAAAGACTGTTCCAGCCAATGTCAGACCACATTCCACCAGAGCTACAGCCACCTCTACAGCATTCTTAAGAGGGGTGCCTACTAAGGACATTCTAGAAGCTGCTACATGGAGCTCCGTGCATACATTCTCCAAACACTACAATCTCCCTCTACACTCCAGATCCAGAGCAGGCTTTGCTTCGGCAGTCCTGCAGGGTTTGATTGCCACACCATCTTTTTCCTAGAGCATTCCTCCTCCCCCAGCTAAGCTATGGTATTCTACCCATATGTTATGACTGCAGTTGCATTCTTGAAGGACATGGTACAGTTTTGTACGTACCATAAATGTAGATGTCAGATAGATATGCAACTGCAGTCGGATTTTCCCTCCCTCCATACCCCTCTATGCCTAGGGTCCACTCCTATCCCTGTTTCTCTTAGCTGGGGATATCTGTTATGGTGTATCTGTTTATTGCTCATTTATTTGTCTGGAATCCTGTTTTTGTCTTCCAATTTGATTTCAGCCTTCTTTGGAGGGCACCTGGCATCTGGGGCAAGAAACACTGAAGAAAATGGCGTCGGCTGATGCTTATGTACTCCAGCCGCTCTGACGTCGGAGAGAAATGCGACATCAGCCGACGTCGGACCCAGACTTTGGAATCCGGCCGACCGAGGGCTGCCTGAGGCAGGACAACCCATATGTTATGACTGCAGTTGCATATCTATCGGACATCTGCATTTATGGTAGGTACAAAACTGTACATTTGTTGATATACCACATCACTGTAGTATTGTCTGTGAACACCTGGAGAGAAAAAAAGAATGAAAGGCCTGAAGAGCCAGCAGAAGAGCTCTCATCTCTTTGACACTGATGTGCTCCTCCTGCTGATGAAGCAACCACAACTACTGTACTTTTAGGAGGTCAACTGTTGACCCCCATTCCATGTTTGAAGCATCTGTGAACAATTCCTGAGAGGGAAGAGGGGGATGAAAAGGGATCCCTGGATTCAGAGACAACTGCGGAATCCATCATTGAAGTTCCTGTCTGAGACAAGGAAGAAGTGGAACTACAAAGTCTAGAGAATTTGCATGTTGGAATCGCACTGACTTCAGAAACCAGTGAAACTTTATCGTGTGAAGTTTGGCCAGAGGGAGCATTGGAATGGTGCATGGCATGAAACCCATAGCTCTCAGAAACTCCCTGGCAAAAATGGAAGCCAGAGGAAGAAGAATTTGAAAGAAAGAAGTGAGAGTTAAGGCCTTTGGAGGTGGCAGGGACACAAGCATTGATAAAGTCTGAATCCTGAATCTCAGAAAAACTTGATCCTGAGAAGGAGTTGGAGAAGACTTTTTGAAAATTATAGTGAACTCCAGGGTCTGAAGAAGGGAAATGGCAAAATGAAGACTTTGCAAAAGCGTCTCTGGAGAGGACACCTGAATCAACAGGTCATCTAAGTAAGGAAGCATTTGGATCCCCCAAAGCCTGCAAAAAGCAATCACAGGAGCAAGGCATTTGATGAGCATCCGTGGGGCAGTAGAAAGGCCAAAGGGCAAAGCAGAGAACTGAAAATGCCATGAAGCAACAGAGAAACACAAAAATGTCCTGAAAAGAGGATGGATCGGAATATGGAGATATGCATCCTTGAGATCCAGAGACACTATATAGGCCTGAGGGAGCAAGAGAGGACACCAAATTTGAAGGGACAATATCTGAAAGGAAGGCACTTTTAGAAAAGTGTTTAGGTGAAAGAGATCTACAACAGTCTGGAGTAGAACCCTTTCCCCCTTTGGGACACAGGCACCTCTTAAACAGTACCCTGAGTCAAGAGATTGTGAAGAACATCTGGGGAAAAAGGGAAGTTGTTCCTAAGGAGGCTGAGGAATCCCCATAAAAGGAGGATGGGGTTTCCACACTGTGAAGTACCCCTGATGAATAATCGATAGAACACAAGAATCCTGAGTGATCTTAAGCCAAACAGGAAGAGAAAGAGGAATGTGACTGGGAAGAGATGAAGAGTTGTACAGCACCTAGTTTGTCCAGAAAGGAAAGCTTTGGGGTCCCTGAAAATGGAATAGCTTTAGCAGGCGGAGCCGGTTTGCCACTATTCTTACCTTTATTAGAAGGGTGGGATTGCCTATGAACAAAGGCAGGCTTACCAGGGTAGTTTCTCTGAAATTTAGGCACAGGAGAAACAAACACGTTTAAGCTCCTGTAAGGCCTTATCCTTATCCTGAAGGGACTTAAACAAACAAGCAACAGCTTCCCCAAACAAAAGTTTAGAATCCAGAGGAGTGTCTGTCAACTTAGCTTTAATATCATCAGGTAGAGGTTGAAGCCTAAGCCAAGAATACCTCTTCATCACTGAATCAAAGACAGCAGCAGTAGAAGAGGCATCTGCTGCATCATAACTACATTTAATAGAATGACAAATGACTTGAGAGGAAGTCCCTAGCAAGGAAAGAACCGAAGTTTTACCCTCAGACTCTGGAAAATCAGAAATAAGTTGATAGGCCTGAGAAGGAAGAGCCAACACATACCTAGACATATGGGTCTGATAATTAATAGCCCTAAAAGCTAGGGTAGCAGAAGTGTAAACATTCTTACCCAACCTTTCCATAGCTCTGCTTTCCTTGTCAGAAGGCAATAACTTGGGCAAAAGAAGCAATTGAGGTGGCTTGTCAGAGGCTACAGACGTGACAGAGGGGTCAGCAGCAGGACAGTTGTATAGGAAAGAACAATCCTCAGGCACTCCATAAGATCTGTCAGGCTTTTTGGGAGCACGGGGTAGAGAATCAGATGCATGAAAGACATTGGAAAAAGTATCGAGCAAAGCAGCCAAAACAGGAGGAATAACCACAGGTTTAGGGGACTCCAGCAATTCATAGTACGTGTTATGGATACCAGAGACCTGAGCACAATCCCACTTTAAAAAATCCATCATCTTAGAGAGTGCGTCTCCAAAGGAAATTTCCTCAAAAGGAACATCTGCACTAATAGATTCCTCCTCCTCTGACCCATAGTCTAAAGGAGAAGGAATGTGAGTAGAATAAGTCAGGGATTCATTATCCAAATCAGACTCATCCTCAAAATAATCCTGTTCCCTAGGCCTTTTAAGGGGAATAGAGAACCAAGGTGGAGCGGGAAACGAAACCCGTTGAGGAGGCTTTAAGGACATTAAAGCAGCAAATAGCCTCTGATTGAAGGCCTGCCACTCAATTTCTGGATCCCTAGGAGAAGAAGCATGTTTAATTTTTTGTTTCTTTTTTAAGGGAACATCCCCTCCAAAAAACTGAGAAAGCTGAGAACTGTAGTTGCAAGTTCTTCCCCAACCAAAACCGGAGGTACTCCCCTAGGCCTCTCAGAAAAAATCAACCATGGTTCCCCCTGAAAGTCTGAGACAGATGCCTGCAAAGCCTCTTTGGACATGCTGCCAGACAGACCCTCACATGCCTCTGACACAGTCGCGGCAGAGAAATTCGACAACACAGCCGGGTGAACCTCCGGTTTTGTAATAATCTCGGGAGAAACACCTGGCAGAGCCTGGACAGTAGAAGATTACGGTGGTATCTTTTTCACCTTCTTTCCTAATGGCTGACCCTCGGGGTGGGAGATTCCACCCATTGTGTCTTTAGCGAGAAGCTTAATATGCTGGTTCTCAAGACACAATGAAAGGGGAAAAAAAAGTCTACTATGAAGGGTTTTTAGAAGGAATGTCTGAGATGCAGAACAAGATGTATGGTCATGAGAAGCTGCTAGACAAAAAGACACTGTTGTGGTGGTGTTTATGGGGAATCTGTCTCCCACACTAGCATTTACCCTTCCTGGATGACATTAACCCCAAGGAACACAGAAAAGTCAAAAAAAAAAAAACACCCCCCCCCCAATGGGTCATTTATCTGCAACTGCAGTAGAAGTCAGCAAATGGGCGTTAGTAGGCACTGGAGAATGAAAATGCATTAAACTGGCAGAAAACGGATGCAGGTAAACAGACCAATGGTAAAAAGATGTGCTCAGACTGGCAGCAAAGAAGTTCTGATTATGGTAGGCCTGAACTTCACCTTTATGCCCTGTGCTACGCAAGGAGCATTGAATGACATTTGTTGTACCTTTTAAAAGGAACAGGTGGTCTTTGGTAGACTGGCCGGACATTCGGGCTTCCATGGCAGGGAATACTGTAGCAGTGAATGTAAGGACATCTTTTTGTTTCCTTTCATCCTAGATCTCTAGGTTTGGCAGTTTCTAAGCAAGGAATTTCTTCTTGGATCTCAAAGGCTATTTCCTTTTTTATTCTTTTCATGGGAGAAGCCTTTCTACTTCATTAAAGGATCATTCTACCAGGGCTGTGGCTTCCTCTGGTGCTTTTTTTAAGGGATTTGATACCAGTTCCATCCCTGAGGCAGCTATTTGGTCTTCTTTGTATAATTACAAGCTGAATGTGGTTTCCAGGGCTATCCTTACCATAACAGTAGATGTCCTTTCCTTCACTGTTGCAATATTCGCTCCCTCTATCCTCCACCTTTTCTTTACACCTTTTTCTTTTTTCCTTCTGGATGCACGTTTCTCCTTTTCTCCTTGGACTGTTGTTCCTCCTGGGGCTATTCATTTCTGAGGTAGATACATGTGTATGTTGCCTTTATGCTGCACGTCATGAGCGGGGATCCCCGCATATGTGTGTTGTACGATGTCCTTAAAATCCTAATGCTTTGGTATGCTAGCCAGATATTGGACTGACCTTGTCGGGGGATCCTTTGAATAAAGAATACTACAACAGTGAAGGAAAGAACATCTACTGTAATGGTAAGTATTTACAGTTTACACAACTGTACGTTTTCCTGTCTTTCAAAGCTGTAAAAAGCGAGCAATGTTAATAGAGGTAGTGTAATGCAGTCTGTTAAATTTATACTTGTCTTTCATACCTGTCAGCTATCTAGATTTCCTCAGGAAATTCAGATTATTTATTTTTGGTCTGCTCCTTATAAAGTCTGTGGTTGTTGGGCAAACCACTGAGCACTGAAATCAGTAAATAATGGCATACATTTGAGTTTCAGAGTTTGTATCCTTCAGAAAATGGATGCTAACACATCCTGTTATTCTAGCAACTAAATTTGCTTGAGAAAGTTAGGGACACATTACCAGTACAAACAGCAGACAGAAATCAGTCTTTTGTTATGCCTGTCTAATTTACAGGACAGTACTAGCAAATTTTACTACATGACTCTAGACCCAACCTTAACCATTTTAACAGGGTTTACTTAACAGTTAAGTTTGGTCTGCATGCCAGTCTGGCGCTTAACTGGTTTGTCTTTTTCTGAATATTGGATTGTAATCATCACACTCCATGTACTATATAACATTATACAACAACCCCCCATTAAATATTCAAAAACGTGCACACTGATTGGTCAGCGTGCACGTTGTAAATCAGAGTTATAGTAATGGAAAAAGGTCCGGTTGCCCGGACTTCATTACTTTAACTCTTTTTTTTTTACAGCAACAGAGAATGCAAGATCTCCGTTGCTTCACACTGATAAGGTAGCAAGAAAACATTTATGAGACACCTAACAGTGTAACAGTAGGGTTCAAACTACCAGCCAACATTGTTTAAGTGCAAGAGTGACAAATAAGAGTTAATATAATGGGTCATGTAAACTCTGTTGTAGTAGTGAAGATGATACCTACTCCATACCATGTTTACTTGAAAGCCTTCTCACTATAAAGTGGTATTTAAGGGTGTAAATGTATTGGTCCTTTAATTCAAGACAGAATAATAGCCACCAGGCATTAGTAGAGTGAAGTACTGTGGTTAAGCTTGAACGGAATACTGTAAACATTGTGCTTAAGTTCATAGAGTTTGTAAGACTTGCTACAGGGTGTTCAAGGTTGGAAATGCTAACTTCTCAGGTAAACCCACATCTCCTTTAAGTATTCTTAGCAAACTTATACTGTAGTGTTAGTGAACTAATAGCAAGGGAATCTGTTACAATCAGTTTATTAGAGACTGTTTATAGGTGTCCTAGTTACTTTAACAGCACTTGATATGGGTGATATTTGGCCGGTTGGGGAACAAGTATTCAACTTGCGCCTGTGTGGGTTTCTGGAGGGGGGGGTGCAAACTTGGTGTATCATGCCCTGCTTAGTGTAACAGTGATAGTGTAGCTGATGATTTTTAGCTAACTCCTAAAATTTACCCAGTTGTGGGAGGGGACATGTCCACCCAGATATACTGTACCTTAGCACCAGAAGAGCTGGTTATGATTGGCCAAATGGGGAAGCAATCCTAAAATTGCACAGGGGGACCACATGGGCATGCTGTCCCATAGTTCGTATAACAGTGCTAGCACAGCTGACTGGGGAAGGGATTTTAAACTTGTTCCTTTATGTGGGATGAAGGAGCACCAATCCAGATGCACCACCCCCTTGTAAGTATAACACCATCAGTACTTGATGATGATATTGATTATGGTGACGATGATGAGTGTGCATGAGTGTAGGTGGGGGTGGGAGTTGGGTCTGCCTGTATATATACTATCCCCACTGACTGACTGGCACAATTAATGATATTTGGCTAACTGTGGAAGTGAGCCTCTGCTTGCAGAAGTGCCTTCATAATATGGGGTGATAAACCAGATGTACCATCCTATTAATGGACCCCAGTCAAACTTTGCTGGAAAATCCAAATAAATTGTAATTAGATTTAATAAAGCTGACGTGACGGGTCATTTGAGAGATGTATTTTACTTTTTGTACACTAAACATTCCATCATGTAGCTGTCAAATGGAACATTTTCTAATGTAAATAAATAACTGTAATGTGGTAAAGTTTTGAAAGATCAAGACCTGCATTAGTGAGTCCCATAATGTGAAGCCTGAGTTGCTGAAAATCCAGACTTCCATACACTAAGTCTGGGTTTGCCATTTCTTGGAGTATTCCCTTTTCTCTGAGGTATGGTAATTTCAAAGTCTGTAATCACTGTTCTCCAGCCTTTTGGGGCTTTTTTTTTCTTTTTTTGGCATGTCACAGCTCAGCATTTTGAATCCCAGCAGTTCAAAAGAGAGACATATTTGTATGTATTTTTAATATAGAAATGATTTAAGAACTTATACATGCACTATTTATTTATTTAAATTTATTTACCAGGATAGAGAACTGATAAATTCTGACCAATTTCAGTCTCAACCTGTGGTCAAAAACTGACCAGGCGTACCAAATAGACAAGAGTACAAAAACATTGTAGGATGGGTGGGAGGATGGCATAATGGTTAAGGCGTTTACCTTGGAAACACAATGTGCAGGGTTTGATTCTCGCATGGGGTAATTGGCTAGTCTTAAAATGGCCCACAAGGGGCAATTAGCCTAGTACTAACCTATGAATCTATGAACATGTTAGCAACATAAGCATTAACAATGGTAGAGTAATTGTTTGTATCCCCAGTAAATCTAATGTATTAATTTCTGATTTGTACAAACATTACAAAACATTTGAGAAACTAAGGTAGAATAGATTAGAGATGTGAAAAGGGGTAAAAGAGCTTACTGGATGAGTTAGAGTGTAGAAGAATTGATGTAGACTAAAGTGATGAGATCTGAGGGGTAACGGGTATTAGTATTTTGCTTGACATATTCTGACAGTTTTTGTTTCAGATATACCTGTCTTTCATCATCAGGTCACATTAATTTGTCTGTGCAGACTGTTGATCTACTGTAGTCTAAACATACACTGGGGAACTTTTACATTCCACTGAAGTGCTGTACACTCCCAACAGCCGGTACAATCAGATGCTCAATACTGTTGAGTTTGGTAGCCATACGGAATGAGGATCCTTCCTTGTAGCTACTGCTCACTTTCATTTTTACAGCTCCATTTTATCTCATCTTTTAAGTGCAAAACATATTTAAGACTTTAATTTTAATTGAGCTTCCACAGTTGCACTTACATGGGATTTTAAAAACAATTTTTGTATCATTTTAGCCTAAAATTCACCCATCCTACAAATTAAAGAATCAGTAGTGCCTTTCACTTTGCTGCCACACTTTAGTGGCACAAATTACTGTAGCCTAGGGTACGGTGAATGCACTGCCATGTTCGTTGGCATGTGCAGTCCATTATAAAGGTGTCGGCACTGACTTGCATCTGTAAAGAGAGGGGAGCAGGGAATGGAGTTTGTTATATACTGGTGTTTCTTCAGAAACATAATAGATGTGTTTGGAAAGTAGTACCATCGAGTAATAGCAAAACAGCTTGACAGAGCCATGGGTGTTTCATGTTTTTACCCATGGTATCTCCCCTTAACTGTAGAATAAGAATTACCCACTTCCTGTCATGATTTGCTGTGCGCATGGACTATGCCTGTGCACCTCACCTGTATGATCTATATTAACAAATACCTTACAATCTTAACTAACCTCTTCTTGTATTGCCTGTCTATAGCTTTCAACATCTGCCTTCTCCCCACTCTTAGGGTAGACTTGTATATTTTTATTTTATTTCCTAGCATAGTAGATGGTACTTCAAATACTTTTGTATATACGGAGTGTCATATCTTTTCTTTTTTTTTTTTATAATTTCTTTTTATTTTTATATCACTGGTATAGCCTCTTGCTTTGTGTCCTTTGTATTCTGCTGTCAAACTGTGTGTGTGAATCTCTCTCTCTCTCTCTCCCTATATATATATATATATATATATATACATATATATACATATATATATATATGTATATATATATATATATATATATATATATATATATATATATATACATACATAAAGTTTATACTTTTTATTATATTTGTTTTAGAGCTTTATTTAATATTTTTTAACTCAATTATTATCCAGTCGGGCAGTTGATCCGCTGTGGCGACCCCTAATGGGAGCAGCCGAAAGAAGAAGAAGATTATCCAGTCGGACTTTCCACGTAAACAAATGTCAATCAATAAATAAATAAATATGTTGCTTAATTATTTAGAGGTGACCTTTGTTTGTTGATGCAGGTTTGTGAAAAAAGTACTTTCTGGCAATGAAAGTGAGCAAAATGTTATAATCTGCTGAGGTGATTTGAGTCATTTACTTACTCACAGGACTCTGTTGCTCTGCTGAACAGATGATGCTTTCCCAGGTTATTCTTGCAGCCCCCCCCCCCGCCACGTTCATGATACCTTGTGTGTGTGCCTCTTTCCTGCAGTTCCAGTTTTTTCCCACCACTTTATTTAGGTTCATCGGACAATACTAGGTTATTGGCTTTGAGGCCCTTATAAGCCTAGCCAAGAATATCACCCATGTTCTCACAAAGTCAACTCCGTGTTTTTCCTGTCCAGTAGGGACACAGGTGGGATCCCATGGGGTATATTTTCTGTTTCCCATCTAGTCATCCAGGTTCCTCTTAAAGAGGGCTAGTGAGGTACTCTGCTTTACATGGAGAGAAAGTCTATTCCACAGATGAGGGAGTCTGGACACAAATCTATCTCCCCAACAAGTTCTATTAATGTCACAGACTAGGTTGAGACTGTGTGCAGGTTGCATGAGTGGAGTCTGACTTACGGATGTGCAGCAACTCCATCAAGGCTGAATCTGAGACAGCCTTGTATGCCAGCACAGGTCACGTCTGAGCAGTCTGTACGAGACTGAGTAGGGGGAACAGGGCTTTTAGCCTATCTGTATAGGATAGGTGTTTGAGACCCTGGATTTAGCTGGTCAAGAACCTCTGTGGTCATTCCAACTGCTGCATGTGTTTGGCAAGGTACATGCCAAAGGAAGCATTGTACTCTATAATGGGTCTGATAAGGGAGGAGTACAAGGATGTTATGACCTCCTTGTTCCTGGATGAAATGCCCTAACTTATGAGGTGGGCCATGTAGAAAGCCTTCTGTACAATAGAGGCAACATGATGGTCAAAAGTCAGGTTGCTATCAACCTGGGTGCCCAAGTCCCTCACGACTGATTGCATGCTTAGTACGTTGTTATTAGTGTGATAATTAGTAGGGGCACCATTTTCCCCAAAGGGGATAATGATACATTTCTTGGCATTCAGTTTGAGGCCATGCTTCTGCTCTGACACAAGTCATTAGTTTGGTTAAGGCCCTTTTGGAGGATGTTCACATCACTAGGGGAATTTATGACCGTGCCCAGCTTGCAGTCATCTGCAAACTTGGTCGGCCACAGACCACTGGTTTTTGCTTGCACCTCCAAAATGTATATCCCAAACAGTAGAGGCCCCAAGACCAATCCTTGGGGTACGCTGCTTGTTACGGGTCTACTATTAGAGGTAGCTTCCCCTATTTTGACTGAGTGGGTTATGTCAGTGAGCCAGTTAACTACCCATCTGGTAACATATGGGTTGATGCCTAGCTGGGAGAGTTTATCTATTATGCCCAAGTGGGGAATAGTGTTGAAGGCTTTGGCTAGGTCAAGGTAGGCGGTATGCACTGTCTTGCCCTCATCCATGGCTTTGGTGACTGTTTTAAAGAAGGTGACAAAGTTTAACAGGCATGATCTCCCTTTGACAAAACCAAACTGTGTGGGATCAAGCTTTGGAGGTTGCCAATGTCCCTGTTTATAAGGTCCATTATAATGGGTTTCATGGCCTTGCAGATGAGGCTAGTTAGGCTGATGGGCCTGTAATTGCCTGGGTCAGTAGACGCTCCACCTTTGTGCAAATGCATGGTGGTGGCAACTTTTTTAAACATTTGTTAACCAGGTAAGCCCCACTGGTCACATCAGGAAGCAACTCATTAACAGCTCATGGCTTTAATCTTCTGCAGTAACTGACAGCTTTTTTCTACACGTGATGCACCCGGCTTTTTCTAGACCTGAATGGTTGTCTTGTAGTGTCACCTGTGACAGTCTCATTCAGCACAGAGATCTTCATCACAGCTCAGTCCCACACAAGGCATTCTACTCATAGAAGCTGTGATCAGTTTTAAAACAGGTTGAGTTTATTCACCTTTCGAAAACAGTACAGACCATCCTGCAATCTGTTGCCCCTTTGGGTTCACAGTGTCAAATATCAGCACATTATTTGCTTCAGAGTTCTTGAACTTGTGGCATCCATAGTGACCACAAGGTCTTGCAGTGCTCGCTCTGAGTTCAGTGACCAAAGCAGTCAGATAATCTGGAGAAATTTATACCTGCAATTTGTGTTGAAGCAGTATGCTTTAGTTGGACAGTCTTTTTTGAGGCCACCTTTTGCTAAACCCTCAAAGTAGAGTTGTGTAAAATCTTTAGATGTCCTTCTCTTCACTGTTGCAGTATCCTAAACAGAATGGATCTCCCATCCAGGGTAGCCCGATGCATGGCCAGTGTATAAAATCCTAATGATTTTGTATGAGCACTATATCAAAATGCGGTAGCGTTGTTGCCTCACAGCAAGAGGTTCTCCTGTTCGATTCTCAGCTGGAGTGCGGGGAGTGTCTTTTGTGTCGAGTCTGCATGTCCTCCCCGCGGTTGGGTGGATGTTCAAAAGAATTGCGTAAATAGGCGTGCCTTCGTTGAAGGTTGAACGTTGAGCTGGCACCTAGGCATTCGTGAAAATCTACTGCCAATTATTAGCGAACCGGAGTTCCGCTGTGGCGACCCCTAACCGGGAAAAGCTGAAAAGACAAACAAACTATGTCAAACTTATGCTTCCCGCACAGTTTGTAGGGCATAAAAGGGATGTACGAACACAAGTACCCAGAACTAAAGTGCCCCAGAAGAGAACAGTCTCCATAGGATGAAGGAGTCTATGCACATCCAGAAATGCATAAGAAAAAGGGGAAACCCTCAGCCAGAAGGGAATCTAAAACAAAAACCAGAACAAACAAGAGGGGGTTGGAGTGAGGGAGTGAATATTGCAGCATTGAACAGAAGGACATAAATTGTTATGGCAAGATTTCGAGGAGTTCAGCTGAATCTTCTGCAGGACTCTTGGAAGTAGAGGAAGAGGAGGGAAAGCATAAAGAGGCATCCTCTTCCAAGGAAAATAAGGTGCATCTGTCTTCCACTCCAGATGGCATGGCACTCTGGAAAAGAAGAAAGGAAGCTGCCTTTTCAGAGGGATGGCAAAAAGAACTACCTGAGGAATACCCAACTGATGGACAATGTCCAGAAACATGTTTCTGTAAAGCATCCATTTGTGAGCCTGTGTTTTGGACTTACTCAGAGTCTTACTCTAGATTGTGCTGTGATGGAATGTATACTGCCTGAAGAGTTAATTGCTAGCTGAGAGCCACTTCCCAAACTTGAAGAGCTATCCTGCAGAGGAGGTAGGATTTTATGCCTCCATGCTTGTTGACATGCCACATCACTTTAGTGTTTTCTGTGTACACCTTCAAGGGGCCTGGAAAGAACATAGGGTGAAATGCTTGATGGGCCAGAGTCAGAGCTTTCATCTCTTTGATGTTGATATTGTCTGCCCAGTGACCCTGAACTCTAAGATGTTGAAAATAAGTCCCCACCCCATGTCTGAGGCATTGGTGAACATTTCCTGAAAAGGACTGAAGGCTGAAAGATCTGGCCTGGATTGAGAGCAAGCTGTTGAATTCATCACTCAAGTACCATCTTTAGACAGGGAAGGAGAGGTACACTGAAATCCAGAGAGTGACAGTGCTACTGACATGAGGTACCAATGAAGCTTCTGCATATGATGTCTGACAAGAGGAAGCATTGGAATAGATGATGTCATGAATCCCAGGGCCCGAAGAAACTCTCTGGCTGGCTTGGCAGTCGGAGGAAGAAGAGACTGAAAGAAGGCTGTCAATGACAAAACTTTTGGAGATGAAAGAGATGCCAACATTGGCACTTTCTGAATCCTACATCCCATATACACATGATCCTGAGAGGGAGTCAGGACAGACTTCTGGAAGTTGATAGTGAATTACAGACTTTGAAGAAGAGAGATGGTGAACTCCAGTTCTTGTAATAAGCGACTGGGAGAAGGTGCCTGAAGTAACAAGTCATCTAGATAAGGAAAATTTTGAATTCCTTGGAGCTTGCAGAAAGCAATCACAGGAGCTAGGCATTTTGCAAATACCCTTGGGGAAGTAGAGAGGCCAAATGGCAAAGCAGAGAACTGAAAATGAAAGGAAGACACAGAGAAACATAAAAATTTCCTGAAAAGAGGGTGAATAAGGATATGAAGGTTATGCATCTTTCAGATCCAAAGACGCCAGAAAAGCCATTGGTAATGAAAGAAGAGACAGTTTGAAGAGTAAGCATCCAAAAAGAAGGGACCTTGAGAAAAGTTTTGAGCCAGGAAAGATCCAGAATAGGTCTCCAGGTGCCCTTTCCAACTTGGGAAGGGGGGGGGGGCAGGTTGAACAGTTCCTTGATTTACCAGGGATCCTAGAACCTCTGGGAAATGAGGAAGTTGCTCTGGAGGAGGTTGAGGAATCTCTGAAAAAGAAGGGAGATATTTCCATACCATAAAAGGGAGAGATTTCCATACCATAAAATAACTGACAGATGACAGAAAGAACCCAACAGTCTGAAGTGGTGAGATGCCAATTTGGAAGACAGAGAAAGCCGAAGAGACAAAGGAACCTGGTCTAAAAAGGAGGAGGGGGTGAACTGCCTAAGAGAAGCAGGCTTGTCAGACAAAGGAGGCCTCTGGACCTCCGAGATCTGAGAAGCCTTAGGTGAGTGGGCTGCTTACCACCCTTCCTGCCTTTGAAAGCCTGGTGGGGTTCCTTGCAAACAAAAGCAGATCTAGAAATTTAATTCCTCCTGGAATTTTTGGGTTAGGAGAAAAACATGTTTAAGGTCCTACAAGGCTTTGCCTTTCTTTTGAAGAGACTTAAACATGGCAGCAGCAGTAGTCCCAAAAATACTTAATATCTAAAGGAGCATCCAGCAACTTGGCCTTAATGTCCTCAGGCAGAAATTGGAGATTAAGCCAAGAATAATGCCTTGTGACAGACCGCCAACCTAAAAGAGGCATCAGCAGCATCATAGCTACACTTAATAGAATGCCGAGCCAATTGAGATGCAGAACCTTAAAAAAATAAGGCAGAGGATTTGCCTTCAGAATCAGGGAGGTCAGAAATAACCTGACAAGCCTGAGCAGTCAAGGTCAGAGCATACCTGGTCATGTGGGCCTGGTGATTAACAGCCGTAAAGCCCAAAATAGAACAGTGTTAAGTTTCTTACCAATCCTCTCCATTGCCTTACTCTTCTTATCAGAAGGCAAAGTTTGGAAGTGGGCAAAAGCCTAAAAGGTTTGTCAGTAGAGACGGACACCACTGCAGGATCAGCAGAAGAACATTTAAATAAAAATTGACAGTCCTCGGGAACCTTATAACTATCAGGTTTCCTAGTAGCAAAAGGCTGAGAATCAGGAGACTTGGAAGCACCAATGAAAGTGTCTAACAAGGCAACCAACGCAAGAGGAACTGACATTGGTTTAGGAGTATTCACCTGAAGCAACTCATAATACCTTCTCTGAATATCTGACAATTGAGAAGAATCCCACTTAAAGTATTCCATCATCTTAGCAACTCCGTCTCCAAAGGATAATTCCTCAAAAGGAAACACTGGGCTAACAGACTCCTCTTCATCAGAACTATAAGCCAAAAGTGAAGGCATCTGTGAAGAATAGGACAAAGACTCCTTATCAGACACTGAATCCTCATTCAAGGAATCTGGTAACTAAGCCATTTAGAAGGAGTAGAGGTCCAAGGAGGAACGAGTACCAAAACCCCTTGAGGAGGCTTTAGGGCCCTCAAGGCAGAAAACAAGACCTGAGTAAACTCATGCCATTACCTTTGAGGATCCTTAGGATGGACCGCAACATACTTCAGTTTTTGTCTTTTCTTGGAAGTGACATCAGTCCTAACAAATACGGGAGGTTCTGACCCTTGGAGAGATTTGATAAGAGAACCCAGAACTTCCTCCCTGACCAGTGTCTGCAGAATCCTTCTAGGACCCTCTGAGATAATCAACTGTGGTTCCCCCTCGATGTCCAGAGCAGACTTCTAGAAGGCCTCAGAGGACTTGCAAAAAGACAGATCCATGCCAGCCTCCGATGGGGTCATAGCAGAGGAATCCGATGTAGATGTCAAATGACCTGCAGAGCTATTACCTGCTTCCAGAAGGACGTCTGGTAAAGAATCCAGCCAAGACCTCTTGGCCACTTTCTTACCTAGCAGGAATAGCTCTGATTAAAGGATTCTACCATGGTATGCAGAGCTAACTGTTTAAAGTGTTGGTTTTCAGGATAAATGGTCAGGGAAGATAATGGCTTCAGTGTGTCTTAGGCACAAATGCCTTATAGATACTACAAGAGGTAAGGTCATGGATAGTACCCAAACAAAAAAAAGACACTCTTTATGACGGTCCTTATGGGGAATCTGCCTTCCACACTGACATTTTCCCTTTTTGGATGACATGGACTCAAGGTAGTTAAATTAAGAAAAAAACCCAATGGGGCACTTATCATGTGGCTAAGTATCTAGTACGGCAACAAGGCATTCAGACTAACTAGCAATAATGGCGTTTGAACTGCTGGCAAAGAAGTGCTGGGTAGTTGCGTCATTATATCTGTGCAGGGAGCATAAGTGTGACATACAGCATGTACAAGATCATTAGGCTTTTGTTTACTGGCCTAGCATTGGGCTGCTGTGGGTGGGAGATATCTTTTGTTTACAATACTGCAGCAGTGGTATAGAAGGACATCAATAGTTACTATAGAAGACTTTTATCCCATGATAAGATGACACTGCAGTGAGTGGGCATTCCAAGGATGTGGTCTCTTCAAAAGTCATCCCTCCACATCATAGGAAGTTACTAGGCTATTGGCCCTGAGGCCCTTAAAAGCCAAGCCATGAATTTAGCACATGTTCCAACAAGTCAGCACCCTATGCTACTGTCCAGCAGGGACACAGGGGAATCCCAGGGCTGCATTTTCTGTTCCACATCCAGTTATCCAGGTTGTGCTTAAAAAGGGTTTATGAGGTACTCTGCTTGACGTGGAGAGGATGTTCTTCATGTTTCACTGTTGCAGTCATTACATTTGGGTTATCTGCTTGCAGGTATCCCTCAGTTGGCCTGATTAATAAAGTTTTGGGTCCTGCGTTGGTTGCTGTCTCTTCCATGACATCAGGTTGTCAGGGGTATAAAACATGCAGCTGACGCCATTACCCCAGTCTTTCTTGCCATGTGGTGCCAGAAGCAGAAGCAGATGTTCATCGTGTTACACTGCTGCAGTCATCACTGTTGAGTTATCCTGCCGTCAGGCGGTCCCGCAGTCGGCCTGATTTCCAAAGTCTTGGTCCGGCGTCTGTTGCTGTCTCTTCTTCCCTGACATCAGTGCGCCAGGGGTATATAAGATGCATCCGACGCCATTTTCTTCAGTCTTTCTTGCCGCACGGTGCCCGAAGCAGAAGCAGTTCGCAAGTGCCGGTCGGCCAACTCCTGAGATTTTCAAATCAAATTTCAGACCGAAGTCTTCATAAAGCTAAGTACCCCATTGGGGAACCTTTTCTTGCCTCAGTCCGATGTAAGAAAAAGTTAACAATTGCATTTCTTATGGGAAGCAAATACCTCATAAGGACTTTCATTCTTATTGTATTCCTTGCCTTGGCCCAGACCATGACATCACAGGTTGTCGGTTTTGTGCTAGGTTTAATAAACAAACCATTAAACGTCTGTTTGATTTCGCCCGACATTATTTTGGTAGAAATTTTAATTATACCATGCCGTCGGAGCAACCGATGACCGGAATGCATAAAAAACGCAAAGATAAGGACAGGCAGCCGAAATCCAAACCGGATTCCGAGGCCTCTGCTAGGCCAGTCGCCGGTTCTCTGGTTTTCAGTGAGGCGCCTATGCAGCCCCTGACGACCACTGATTTAGAACCCCAGGCGACATCGGATTCCCAAGCAGAGAGTACTAGGCCTCCACAATCTTTACCTTTAGGCCCTACCGACTCAATTCCTGAAGGAGATTCCGGTGCATTTGAAACGCCTTCAGTTTCTGAAGGTGTCTTCAGACCGACTACACTCACTATTAAATCTTATGCAAAACTGAAATCTCCTTTAAAAACAAAGAAGACTGCACAGCAGTCTCCAGTACAAGGCCCCATGCCTAGGAAACAGATGCTTAAGATGGCTGAAGACTTGATTACCCTAATCAGGGTTTCCCATCCCCCTCCTGATAAAAGGCCAAGGCAGGAGGAGGACTACGCTTCCTCTGACCAAGTTTCTATTTCCTCAGACTCTTCTGAGGAACAGGAATATTCTTTTCCCCCTTATGAAGATTCTGATGCTGAAGAGTCTATCCCTTCTGCATCTCCCCCAGAAGACTACTCTTTTGGGGAAACTTTGCATACCATGAGGGAACATTTCCATTGGGAAAGCCAGGATTACTCTGATTCTAAGAAAAGGCTCTGAGAGTTCCTTTTACTACCCCAGCACAGACCACTTGCTATTCCACCAGTGTTAGACATTGTGGATGATGTTTATTCAGAATCTAGCCTTAACCCAGATTCACTACCTCCTGCACCAGCCAAACCAGACAGATATTACAGAGTCCCTGACTCGCACAAATTCCTGTATAAAAGCCCTGCTGCTGACCCAGAAACCATTTCCCAGGGTCCCAAAGGGGTTAAAGCCTCTGCTGCTAAAAATCCTGTGCCCTCTGAAAGGGATTCTAGAGCACTAGACAGATGGGAAAAGAAAATGTATACCTCGGCTACTCTAGCTATGAGAGCCTTAAATTGTCAGTTTCACATGCTGAAATATCAACAATATCTGATGTCTCAATTAAAACAAAAAAATGCTCTCACATACAGACCAACCAGATTACAAGGAAATGCAAGATTTGTTACATTCAGATGAACAAGTGGGAAAACATACTTTGCAATGTGGATTTGATTCATTGGAAGCTTCTTGTAGAGCAGCAGTGGCAGGGTCTGTCATACGTAGGCATGCTTGGTTAAAAGAACAAACTTTGCCTGATCATGTTAAAGCAAAGTTATTGGACGCACCCTTACAGCAGGATGTTTTATTTGGTGTAAAAGCAGAAGAAGTTTTAAAGAAAATGGAGGATAAGACAAAATCTATGCAGACAGTCAAGGATTTCTTACAGGTTCAACCTCCTCGTTTCAGCAGAAATTGGCCAACCAAAAACTGGTCCTTTCCAGCTTCTGCCAGACCACAGAGGGGCAGATACAGATGCCCAAGAGGCAGAGGCCAGCTGCAAGGCTCTCACCAGTCTCGACAATGGAGTGCCACAACCCAAAAAGGAGGAGAAGACAGGTCTCAAACTACCAGAAGACAAACACAATGACTTACCCCTCAGACTACCAAGCAAAACTCTCTTGGCAGCTCCCTTGGGGGGAAAACTAGCTCTTTTCACAGACAATTGGCACATCATCACAAAAGACAAATGGGTCCTAAATATTGTATCTCAAGGCTACAGATTCCACTTTCACACTTTATCAAGGATAAAAGGAATGCCAAACCTGCCACCAAACCAATGTGCAGAGGCTCAAAAGCAAATTTCATCTCTCATGGACATGAGAGCCATTCAACAGGTTCCTACACAGGAGCAAGGACAAGGATTTTACTCAAGACTGTTTCTAGTTCCCCGTAAGGACAAAGCCTGGAGACCGATTCTGGACCTCTCAATTCTAAACACATACCTGGAAGTACCCAAATTCAAGATGCTAACACTACAGCAACTTCTCCCCAGGCTGGGCAAGAAGGCTTGGCTAGTAACGTTGGACCTCAAGGAGGCATACTTGCATGTCCCTATCAGACAAAATTGCAGAAGATACCTCCGATTTATTGCAGGTTCAACCCATTACCAATTCTCTGCACTGCCCTTTGGCTTATCTACTGTGTCCAGGGTCTTCACAAAATACCTGGCACCAGTAATTGCATACTGCAGACAAAGAGGGATTCAAATATATCCATACCTGGACGACTGCCTTATTCAAGCAGAAAGCAAAGACATTCTCTTAAAGCATCTGGCATTTGTCAAAAACCTTCTAAGTTGCCTAGGGTACACAGTAAACGAAAAGAAGTCAAAACCAGTGCCCTCACAAGACATAATATTCCTGGGTGCCAGCTTAAACACAACGGCCCAGATGGCTTACCTCACGCCAGACAAGCAAAGACATCTGACTCAATACTTCAAAATGATGGCAACAAAGACCCAACTCCCTGCAAGAAAAATTCTGCAGGCCTTGGGATTCATGGCATCTTGCATACTACTAATACCATTTGCAAAACTGCATATGAGGAAACTACAATGTTATCTGAAAAGTGTATGGTCTCAACACAGCCACAGCTTGGAAACAATAATTCCACTCATTCCCTGCCTTCAACAGGAGTTTCTATGGTGGGCTCAGGCATGTCACCTCAACAAGGGTCAGCCTTTCACCTTACCCACAGCCAGGCAAACTATAACAACAGATGCATCGGATTATGCCTGGGGAGCACACATGGCAGGACAGTGTATTCAGGGCAAATGGCCTGCAAACCAAAGGCATCTACATATCAATCAAAAAGAGATGCTAGCTGTGCAAAATGCCCTAACAGCTTTCAAGGACCTCCTACATCCAGGACAACTCCTAATAAAGACGGACAACACCACAGTGATGTGGTACATAAACCAGCAAGGGGGCACACACTCCTACCCCCTATGCAGACAAGCAATGACTTTGTGGAACACAGCTCTGACCTACCAAGTTCAACTAAAAGCACAATTCCTGCCAGGAAAGAAAAACACACTGGCAGACTATCTAAGCAGAAACATCACAGATCCTCACGAGTGGAAACTAGATCCACAAGTATTCGCAATGATAACTCAAAAATGGGGGAGTCCAGACATAGATCTGTTTGCTTCCCCTCAAAACTGCCAACTATGGAAATTCTGCACAAGGACATACCACACACTAGCTTGGAAAGTGGATGCCCTCGCATTCAGTTGGAAAACATTGACAGTGTATGCCTTTCTTCCACTACCTCTTCTGGCAAAGGTGCTGCTGAAAGCCAGATTAGAGAGGCCACAAATGATACTCATTGCTCCAGACTGGCCACGCCAACACTGGTATCCAATACTAAGGAAAATGGCTCAAGGCCCACCATGGATTTTGCCTACAATTCCTCACCTGCTCACTCAGCAAAACAATCAGATTCTACGCGGCCAGCTCAAGACTTTAAATCTGGCTGCATGGCAAATTGCCTAAATAACCAGTCAACACTTCTCTCTAAAGCTGTGATGGACGTCATTCTGGAAGCCAGAAGGCCTAGCACCAGGAAAGTCTATTCAGACAAATGGAAAAGATTCTGCACATGGAACCAGGCTAAAGGCCTAAATCCCCTAGTCCCAAATATTCCTCAGATTCTTCAATATTTAACTGAGATGTTGCACAAAGAACTTTCCTTCTCATCTATTAAGATCCATGCCTCAGCGATTTCAGCTCAATATAACACGGATCCTCCTATTTTTTCACATCCATTGCTAAGACAGTTCCTCAGAGGGGCTAAGAACATAAGACCGCCCCAGAGAGCACCAACACCAACTTGGGATCTCAACTTTGTTCTGGAAAAGCTAACACTTCCGCCCTTTGAACCAGCTTTCACTGCTGATCTACAGTTCCTATCATGGAAAACTGCCCTGCTGCTAGCAATAACTTCAGCATGAAGAGTCTCAGAACTACAGGCCCTAATGGCAGTGAATCATATTTCATCAAGACAGAGTCTCTTTACGAACTAACCCTTCTTTTATGCCAAAGGTGGTATCCAGTATGGCCCTAAACCAAACCATTCATTTGCCCACCTTTTATCCAAACCCCCAGAACAAAGGGGAAAGGCTCCTTCACTCTTTGGACATTCACAGGCAATTACGTTACTACTTGGATAAAACTAAGGCTTTCAGAAAATCTGACCAGCTCTTTGTATCCTATGCTGCAGGATCTCAAGGAAAAGCTATCTCAAAACAGACCATTTCAAAATGGATAGGACATTGTATCCGTTTCTGCTACACTCACCATGGGAAATCTGTGCCTGGTAACATCAGGCCCCATTCCACCAGGGCTACAGCAACATCAACAGCCTTCCTCAGAGGGGTACCAACCAAGGATATTTTGGAGGCTGCCACTTGGAGTTCAGTGCACAACTTCACCAAGCACTATCACTTACCTCTATACTCTAAAACCAGAGCTGGATTTGCCACTGCAGTTCTGCAGGGCCTACTAGCCTCTCCAAACCCTGTTTAGTTCCACCACCCATCCTTAGCTTTGGGATTCAACCCAACAGTGATGACTGCAGCAGTGTAACACGACGAACATAGTACAGTTTTGTACCTACCATAAATGTAGATGTTCGAGTGTTCACACTGCTGCAGTCCAGGTTACCCTCCCTCCACCCCTCTGAGCTGGCTGGACTTATCTATTCCTTTCTATCCTATACAACCTCTGTGGTGTATTTGCTTGTGACTGAAGGTTTTATTTTTATATGTATATTTTTATATAGAAATATGTATTTCCTACCTATTGGGGGCACCTGACATCTGGGGCTCCTTACCGATGTCAGTAAAAGTTAATAATTGCATTACTTGTGGAAAGCAAATACCTTCTAAAGATTTTCATTCGTTCTGTATTCCTTGCCTAGGCCCTGACCACGACGTACCTTGCTGTCGGTTTTGTGCTTTATTTAATCAGTGCATTATCCGTCATCTGTATATTTTCACCTCTAAATATTTCGGTTCCCGGTTTAATTATCAAAAATGTCATCGGTTAGCCATCCGACTACCGGGATTCCGAAAAAACACAAAGAGAAAGACAAAGACAGGGCGCCGAAGTCCAAAACTTCCGATGACGCTTCACCATTACTCAGTGAGGCGCTTTTGCAGCCCCTGATACCTGCTACTAATGATTCGCAGGCCTCTACTGAAACCCATTCAGAGTCTGATATGCCGTGAGATGCTTCAACTATGGAACCCACGGATGTCTCCTCCTTGAATGGGTCCGGAGCCGCTGTGCAGGCACCAGCTTTTGAGGGTGTATTCAGGCCTAAGGACTTGCATATTAAATCGACGCCTCCTTCTTCACTTAGGCCTAAATCTCGAACCGTGCCTAAAAAAACAAGGCCCAGGCCACATGCTCAGACCTCTATGCCTAAAAAACAAATGATATGAATGGCTGAAGATCTAATAAGTCTAATCAGAGGTAGCCAACCACCACCTTCTAAGAGGCCTAGGACTGAAGTTGTTTATGAATCTTCTGTCCAGGATTCTGTTTTTTCAGATTTTTCTGATTATCTGGATTTGCCCTTATCTACTTATGAAGATACTGATGCAGAGGACTCTATTCCCTCTGCTTCCCCTCCAGAGGATTTTTCTTTTGGTGAAACCTTACATACTCTAAGGGAGCATTTCCACTGGGAAAGCCAGGATTTTTCTGATTCAAAAAAAGAGCCTTAGGGATTTCTGACACCTGCCTCAGCATAGGCCTTTAGCTATCCCTCCTGTACTAGACATTGTTGATGATGCTTTTTCGGAATCTAGTTTGGCCCCTGATTCCTTGCCTCCTTCTCCCAGAAAACCTGACAGATACTACAGGGTCCCTGAGTCACACAAGTTCCTTTTTAAAAATCCTATTGCAAATCCAGAGACTATTTCTCAAGGGCCCAAGGGCATTAAGGCTTCTACTGCTAAAAATCCTATCCCTTCTGATAGAGACTCCAGGGCACTGGATAGATGGGGTAAGAAGGTTTACACTTCTGCATTCTTCGCCATTAGGGCTTAAACTGCCAGTTTCATATGTTAAAGTATGAGCAACATGTTCTTGGATTGTTTAAACAGAAAATGATGTTGATTCCTGATTGTGTGGAAAAAAAAGAATTACAGGATTTAATGCATTCTGCTGAACAGGTTGGAAAACATACTTTGCAATGTGGTTTTGATTCATTAGAGGCCTCTTGCAGGGCTGCTGTTACTGGGTCTGTGCTCAGAAGGCATGTTTGACTTAAGGAGCAATCTTTACCTGATCATGTTAAAGCTAAATTTTTGGATGCTCCCTTAAATCAGGACCGCCTGTTTGGCAACAAGGCTGAGGAAGTTTTTAAAAAGATGGAAGATAAAGCTCCAAACTCTTAAAGATTTCTTACAAGTTCAGCCTCCTAGATTTAGTAGGCACTGGCCCTCTAAAATTTGGTCCTTTCCAGACCCTTCCAGATCTTCTCAAGCCAAACCCAGACACAGCGGGAACCCCAAGTTTCAGTCCCAGGGGACACACAGGACTAAGCAGTGCGGGGCCCCCATTTCCAAATCTGGGAGTAATAAGACTCCCCCATATGGTAAACTGTCTCAATGACTTCCTTTTAAAATTTCCAAACACTTATCAACTGACTGCCCCTTTGAGGTGAAAGATTGCTCTTCATGCAAAGAACTGGGAGCTCATTACCCAGGAGAAATGGGTTTTAAATATAGTGTCCCAGGGATACAGATTTCACTTCCACATATTGCCAACAGCAAATGGGTGGCCGGACCTACCCCCAAACCAGTGGGCAGAGGCCCAAAAACAAGTACTTTCTCTCTTAAGCATGGGGGCTATTCAGATGGTACCAGAAGAGGAAAAGGGACAAGGTTTCTACTCGAGACTTTTCCTGGCACCCAGAAAAGACAATTCATGGCGTCCTATCCTGGACCTGTCTACTCTAAACACCTTTTTGGAGATTCCAAAATTCAAGAAGCTGACTCATCAGTTACTTCCTACGCTAGGCAAGGACGCCTGGTTGGCAACACTAGATTTAAAAGAAGCATACCTGCACATCCCAATCAGGGAATCTTGCAGAAGATACCTTTGCTTCAAACCAGGCGACACACACTGTCAGTTCTCTGCACTGCCCTTTGGCTTATCTACTGTGCCCAGGGTATTCACAAAGTGCCTAGCTCCAGTTATTGCATTCTGCAGGCAAAGAAATATTCAAATATACCCATACCTGGACGATTGTCTAATTCAGGCAGAAAGTCAGGACATACTTTTGAATCATCTGTCCTTTGTACAAAGGGTTCTAACCTGTCTGGGGTACACCATAAACAAAAAGAAATCTCACCTGGTACCCTGTCAACAAATTATATTCCTGGGAGCAAGCTTGAATACAACTTCCCAGATGGCTTACCTCACGCCAGAGAAACAAATTAATTTGACAACCTACTTCAAACAAGTGGCCACAAAAACCCTGCTATCTGCAAGACAAGTACTGCAAGCCTTGGGGTCATGGCCTCCTGCATTCTTCTAATTCCATATGCAAGACTGCATGTGAGGAAACTACAGTGGTATCTAAAAGGCATATGGTGTCAACTTTCCCAATGTCTAGATGCAATGATTCCTATCCTACCTTTCCTACACCTAGAGTTCCTTTGATGGGCAGAGGCCTGCCACCAAAACAAGGGACTACCTTTCACACCACCCCCTGCCGCCCAAACCCTAACAACAGATGCATCAGACTATGTATGGGGGGCTCACCTGGCAGGGAAGTGCATTCAGGGCAAATGGAACCCAAGTCAAATGCACCTGCATACCTATCAAAAAGAAATGTTAGCTGTACAGAATGCTCTGGCAGCCTTCAAGGACCGCATTCTTCCAGGACAACTAATGGTAAAGATGGACAACACCACTGTTATGTGGTATATAAACAAGCAGGGGGCTACACATTCTTACCCCCTCTGCAAACTAGCCATGGCATTGTGGAACACAGCCTTGAGCTACCAAGTGCACCTACAAGCTCAATTCCTGCCAGGAAAATTAAATACACTGGCAGACAGACTAAGCAGAAATCTCATGGACCCACACAAGTGGAAACTGGAACCAAGGATTTTCAACATGTTGACAAGCAAATGGGGGAGCCCAGATCAAGACCTATTTGCCCTCCCCAGAACTACCAATTGGACAAATTTTGCACAAGGACTCCCCACAAACAAGCCTGGAAAGTGGATGCTCTGTTCTTCAGCTGGAAAAACCTATCAGTCTCTGCCTTCCCCTCTCTGCCTCTGCTCTCCAAAGTACTACTAAAAATCAAACAGAACAAACCAAGGATGATTTTGATTGCTCCAGACTGGCCACGCCAACCCTGGTACCCCCTCCTGCGCAGTGTGTTAAGGTTATCCCCATGGCACCTGCCTCAGACTTCTTTCCTGGTGTCCCAGCAGGAGAACCAGATTCTGCACCCTCAGCTTCTAACACTGAACCTTGCAGCCTGGCTAAGTACCTAATCTCTCCTTTACCATCCCTCAGTAAAAATGTGATGAATATCATTTTAGAGGCAAGGAAGCCTAGTACTAGAAAATTGTATGCTGAAAAATGGAAAAGATTCTGTGCCTGGAACCAATCTCAAGGGATGAGTGCAGCAGTGCCCAATTTACCTCAGATTTTACAATACTTAACTGAGATACTTCACAAGGGCCTGTCTTTTTCCTTCATTAAAATTCGTGCCTCAGCCATTTCAGCTCATTATAACACAGAACCTCCCCTCTTCTCTCATCCACTGCTCAAGCAGTTCCTCAGAGGGGACAAACATTTGAGACTACCCAGGAGAGCTCCAACCCCTGCCTGGGACCTTAACTTTGTTTTGGAGAAACTCACTCTACCTCCTTTCGAGCCAGCTGCTACTGCGGACTTAAAATTTCTTTCTTGGAAAACAGCTTTCCTTTTAGCAATCACTTCACCTAGAAGGATATCTGAATTACAGGCCCTTATGGCAGTGGAGCCTTTCATCATCTTTCATGCGGACAGGGTGTCCCTCAGAACTAATCCATCCTTCATGCCCAAGGTGGTATCCAGTGTGGCTCTTAATCAGTCCATTCATTTGCCAATCTTCTTTCCCAGTCCACAGAACGAAGAGGAATGGATACTGCATTCCTTAGATGTGCACAGACAACTTAGATTCTACTTGGACAGGACTAATCCTCAAAGGAAATCTGAACAACTTCTGGTGGCATTTGCTGCAGGGGCAGAGGGGAAGGCTATTTCAAAGCAAACCATTTCTAAATGGATAAGCCATTGCATTCATTTCTGCTATAAGCACCATGGAAAACCTATCCCCCAGAGGATCAGACCTCACTCCATCAGGGCTGCATCTATCTCTACAGCCTTTCTCTGAGGTGTCCCTACCAGGGACATCCTAGAAGCTGATACCTGAAGTTTTGTGCATACTTTCACCAAGCATTATCATTTGCCAATTTTTTCTAAATCCATAGCTAGCTTTGCCACTGCAGTCTTGCAGGGCCTTATAGCTGGTCCTAATGCTATTTAAATTTCTCTTCCCAACCATAGCTTTGGAAATCTACCCAAATGTCATGACTGCAACAGTGAAACATGAAGAACATAGTACAGTTGTGTACACTTACCATAATTGTAGATGTGCGAGTGTATTCACTGTTGCAGTCCTGGTTACCCTCCCTCCAGCCCCCTAACTTCTTTTGGTTATACCTCTACTTTCCTTTACTATGCTTAAAAGCTTTTTGGTGTATTTGCTTTATTGTTGGAGGTATATCATTGTACTTTTATATTTAATTGCTTCCTATTAGGGGGGCACCTGACATCTGGGGCAAGAAAAGCTGATGTAATGGCGTCGGCTGCATGTTTTATACCCCTGACGTCATGGAAGAAGGGACAGCAACTGACGAAGGACCCAATACTTTGTTAATCAGGCCGACTAAGGGCTACCTGCAAGCAGGTAACCCAAATGTAATGACTGCAACAGTGAAGGCACTCGAACATCTACATTTATGGTAAGTGTACACAACTGTACTTTTTGTATTCCACAAAGTGGGGGGGGGGCGTCTCTGGGACACAAATCTGTCTTGCCAACAAGTCCTATTTATGTCACAGACCAGGTTGAGGTCACAGATGCGGGTTACTCAAGTAGAGCTTGACTTGTGCATATGCAACAGTCCCATCAAGGCGGGGTCTGAGATTGCTTTGCATGCCAGATAGAGGTCACCTCTGAGGAGACTGTAGGAGACTGAGTAGAGGGACAGGGCCTTTAGCCTGTCTATGTAGGCTACATGTTCGAGGCCTGTATTCTCCTGGTGAGGAACCTATGCGGTGTCTCCAGCTGCTGCATGTGCTTTGTGAGGTGCATGCTGCAAGGAGCATTGTACTCAATAATGGGTCCTGTAACAGAAGATACAGGGACGTTATGACCACCTTGTCCCTGGATGAGATACCCTTACTAGTGGGGTAGGCCATGTAGAAAGCTTTCTGTCCACTGGAGGCAATATGGTGGTCAAAAGTCAGTTTGCTATCAACCTGGGTGCCCAAGTCCTTCACAACTGATTGCATGCTTAGGACCTTATTATTAATGTGATAATTTGTGAGGACATCACTCTCCCAAAAGGGGATGATGATAGATTTTTTGGACGCAGTTTGAGGCCATGTTTCTGACTCCAATCATTTGTTTGGGTGAGACCCTCTTGGAGGATGTCCACATCACTAGGGGAATTGATGACAGCACCCAGCTTGCAGTCATCTGCAAACTTGGTCAGCCATAGCCTATTGGTTTTGGCCTGCAACTCAGAAAAGTATATCCGAAAGAGCAGAGGCCCCAAGACCAATCCCTGGGGTACACCACTCGTTACGGGTCTACTGCTTGAGGTGGCTTCCCCTATTTTGACTAGGTGGGTTTTATCAGTGAGTCAGTTTGCTACCCATCTGGTAACATGTGGAGTGATGCCTAGTTGAGAGAGTTTGTCTGTTATACCTGAGTGGGGAATAGTATCGAAGGCTTTGGCCAGGTCAAGGTAGGTGGTGTGCACCGTCTTCCCCTTGTCCATGGCTTTGGTGACTGTCTCAAAGAAGTTGACCAAATTCAACAGGCATGACCTCCTCTTGATGAAACCAAACTGTGTGTGATAGAGTGTTTGGAGATTGCCAATGTCCTTGCTAATGAGGTCCATGATGATCATCTCCATGGCCTTGCAGATTAGGCTCGTTAGGCTGATGGGTCTGTAATTTCCTGGATTGGTGGCTGTTCCCCCTTTGTGGAGAGGGATGACATTGGCTGTCCTGCACGCGCCTGGGATAAAGCCAGTACTCTGGCATTGGTTGAATAGGGTGCCTAATGTTGCTGCAAGTTCCTGCTTGAGTTCATGTAGGATGCAGCCTGGATGTTATTTGGTCCCATGGAGGCTGTATTTTTTGCTTTTGAGAGGGCAGTGATGACTTGCTCCCTAGAGATAAGGGAAGGGGGGCAGTACTACGGATGTTCTGATTTACTGATGGGGGGCAGAGGGGTGAAGTTTTCACTGAACCTGTCAGCCAGCATGTTGGCTATATCTTCAGCGTTTGTGTATGTGGTGTCTTTGATCACCAGTTCTTAGCAGATCTGGGCGCTTCCTTTGAAATTGCAGACATATATGAAGAAGGCCTTATGATTGCCTTTAGTAGATGTGGCCAGTTTGGACTCCGTTTGGACTGTTTGCTTTGGAGGATTTCACTAGTGCTCTTATTTGCTTTTTCAGGCTAAGGAGAGATTGTTTCCAATTAGGCACCTGCTCCTTCTTGGTCCTAGACAGCAATTTTTTCTTTTATTGTAGAGATAATTTGTGGCCTATGTCCATCAGACAGGTTTATTCTTCCTTGAGGAGGATGATTTCGACCTGTCAGGTGTTCCTGATTCCATGCAGCAATAGAAATGCTCATATATAGTACTTTGGTGTAGGATTGGAAATATGTGCCAGTTCCTGTGGAGGGAGAGGAGGCTGTGAAGCTGTTTATACCTTCCCTCAGGAGGTTGTAATCAGCTTTGGAGACTTTTTTTGTTGGACCCTAGCTAGTGAGGGTTGTGTGAGATGGCGAGTTCAAAAGTGACTGCTTTGTGGTCTGATCTTACCAGGGATGATGACACAGTAGAGATGCTGCAGTGGTTGCTCATGTTGGTTAATACCAAGTCCAAGATATTTTCACCTCTTGTAGGAGTGTTGACCAACTCGTCCAAGGCATTTACAGTGACAAACTCAAGGAATCTCTGGGTATTTGGGTTTTGGCATGAGTATTTCTTCCAGTCTGTGGTTGGATAGTTAACATTGCCTAGGATTAGGGTAAAAGGTTGAATCTTGACAGATTTGAAGATGTCCAGATAGGTGAAGTGGACGTCTTGAGTCAAAGTTAGAGGCCTATAGTTAGCTATGATTTGAATATATATATATATATATCTATATATCTATATATATATATATATATATATATATATATATATATATATATATATATATATATATAGAGTAAGTAACTCCACCTCCTTTTGCTTTGCTGCCCACGGTTTGAGGTCTGAATGTATGTTAGGATGAGTAACCTGGTATGTCTGGGGTGTTCTCCACAGCTTTGAACAAGGTTTCTGTGACTACACAAATATCAGCATCTTCCAGGGTTAAGAATGCTTGCAATGAGTGCAGTTTTATGTTTAGACTCTGGCGTGTAGCAGCATGACCTTTAATTTATGTTTTGATGAAATGTTCATGTTTGTAGTTTTGGCCTCATGGCATTGCCTAAAAAGGCACTATGGGGAGACAAGAGCCTTTGCCAGAAGCCTGAAGCCCAAGGGAGATAGATGCAGGCCATCTCTGGCAAAGCATCGTGGTTTGTCAGTCATGTCATCCCAAGCTGTCAGGTACTGGATCCCCTTGGAATGTCAGAAGAAACTAAGCCAGTTGTTAAAGTCAATCAGCCTTCTGCAGATGGGAGCAGTCTTGGTAATCTTTCGGGCCCTACAAGACGTTATGCCTTCTGAAGTATTGGCTATTCATTTAGATGATATGGCTATAGTCTAGCACACTGAGAAACACAAAAGAGCAAGGTCCTACCATCATATTGGAAAGCTATGAGAGAATTAGATTCAGCAATTTTAACCCACCGTTTTCTGTTTGCTGTGGATATTCCCACATTAGACAATTTTCTTCTTGACAGACTTACCTGTTCTCTGTTAATATTGTCTGATTTCTGCCAGGAGGATTGCTCTTGAAATGTTTTTTTTTCCAGTCTGTAATCTGTTTTCTTTTCATTCAAGTTT